>NC_071392.1:62299232-62639232 GCF_022682495.2 Desmodus rotundus
ATAGTACTTCATAATACTAATTATTATTATTTTATATAGTTTACCTACAATGTAATAATATGAAAATAAAGCAGGTTTCTTTTACTTCTCAAATATATCCCAAAATCAAACAGTTCATTTTAAGTTATACAATCTTATAAAAATGCAAACTATACAGTCATTGGGATCATAAGGCAATTCAATAAAATATTTTAAATAATTTTATTTATATAAAGCATTTTTATTTTTCATTCTCACTTTTCTCTCTGATCTGTGGAACTCTCCAAATTGCTAAAGGCTTGTGGTTTCTGGGTACATGCAAGAATGTGAAAGGTCAAAATATTTTCTAACTCCTTTTAGGTATTGAAGAAGGGAAAATTGTTTGGAAAAGCTTGATATTTTCAATGATGGCATCGTTTTTCTTTTTAGTCATTGTGATGAAGACTACATCTAACTATTGTCCATTAAAAACCAACCCACAAAACCATTTAATCATTTTCTCTTCATCACAGTCACAATTATTTTCAAACATTTGTTATCAAATGTTGTGCAAGCTTGTGTTCTGTGTACTCTTATCTGATAAATTAATATGCTGTATTTTCCATTATACTCCTAAAAATTCCCTCTGAACTTTCAAGCCATGAAAACCAGGTATCTAAAAGGAAGTTTAAAGTACATTTTGGAGGGGAGGGGTTGCGTCTACTCTGTAATGATGCTTAGCCATGTCTAGTAAATGGAGGCATTTCTTTCCCAAATGGTAAAATGAGTAGGGCTAGAAAGTTGTACTTTTATCTTAGTTTGCATGAGAGACATGTCTTTTCAATAAATAAACTTCAGTTTTGGAAATTCCTTAATATTGTTCCTACCCCGTTAATCTATTTCATTGACTACGGAAGAACTTGTGACTCCAAGTTGACACTGCGAAGTCCAACAGGCTAGAGAAGATGTCATGAAGAATCCCCCCTTTGCTTCTCTTTTTACTCTATATCTTTTTACTCAATTTCATTTTATTTATCTCTACTATAAAAGACAGAGAGGAGCCATAGTCATTTGTTGGGAGAATGATGAGAAGTTTAGTGGCTGTATTGTGTAATCCTTATCTTGTTAATTTTCAGTAGCACCCTATGCATATGTTCTATGTCTGGGAAGTACACTAAACACCTTTTTTCACTCCTTACTTCCCATATCCGGTCTATCACCAGGTCTGATTCTGAAGGTGAACTCTAGCCAGAATGCCTGGGTTCAAAGCCTGACTACCACAGCACCACATTATAATGAAATGTACACATACATAGTTGACTCTCCCAATGCAGGGCTATATCTATTTCATTTCTGCATACTTAGCAACCTAATAGGTGTTGTCAGAGACGTAACCTCAGTGTGGTTGGCCAGAGAAAGATGTGCAGTCTCTGTGCCTGTATCATAATGGCTCCAGAGGAGATTTCTTTTACCATCTTCTAGGCTCTGTGTTTACTCCAGCTTTAGAGAGTAATATTAAAACCTGCTGAAATGAATATAGGGTCTCCTATTAATTTCACTACATCACATTTGAATGAGTGAGTTAGCGAGTCTATAACCACTGAATATTATGTAATAATTATTGGCCTAAATATGTGGTAAGTATAGAAAGTACTCTTAACACCTTTGCCCCACCCCTTATTTTCCATATCCAGTCTATCACCAACCCTGATTATAAAGGTGAACCCAAGCCAGAATGCATGTATTAAAAGCCTGGGTGTACCACTGACAAGCACTGTGACCTTGGGTAAGTACCTGGCTTTTCTATTTCCTTTCCTTATCTTTATAACAGAGAAAGTAATAGTTCTTGATTTATAGTCTTCTTTCACATATTGAGTCAAAACTTATAAACACTTAAAACAGCACTGTTCAGGCATGGTTTATTTACTTATCTAATCTATTTTTTTCCAGTTCAACCCCATAGTCGTTTTCTTAGATCATTCCCATATCCCATCCTGCCCAAACTGGCCTCTTTGCCTCAAGATTCCCTGAGTTAAGCTATTTTCCAAAAAGCTTCTAGGTTATCTCTGTTGACAGTTCATTTGCCAGAGTTACTGTCCTAGAAAGCACCATTGTTCCTATCTCTTAAAACCTTTCACTGACTTCTCATCCTAAGTCCAGGAAGTCCTCACGTTTTAATACATTTCTACATATTCCTGTTAATTTTCTTTTACTCAGCCTCCCACCCAATTTGCTCCAACCAGAGCTGCAGTAAATCTGATTCTTAATAATTTCCAGTATTCAATGTGCCCTTTTTCAGCTCTGTAATTTTGCATATGTCCTGTTCACTAGCACACGTGTCGCTGTTAACTTCAATTTACACTTACACTTTGAGAAAAGTCAGAAACTCTCCTGTGTGAAACTTTTCCTGATTTTTTCAAATTTTGGGGGGTAGGAATTAGGTCTTTCCATGAGATTAGGAGAAAAGCAATTCAAGTACCCACACACAGGGGATTGTGGTGTGGCATGGTTTAATCCTGTGGATATAGAAGATGCCTCTGGGGTTTCCAAAGATGTATCTCCCTCAGTCCCAACATGGAAAAAGTCCAACCATATCCTCAGCAAGGCCAAGACAAAAGCCAATGTCCAGAGTTTCTACTTTTTATTAAAGCGTAGTCTTTAGAAACTGTAGGAGGCTGCTAAGCAGTCTCAGTCCCAATCCAGGTAGCTTTGCTTTTTCCTGGTCAGTCCACTGGCAGAGTCCATGTGGCTGTACCCTGGTAGCTGCTAGATCCACATGGTCATGTGATCCTGGATGAGAGAGCACAGGAATGCTCCGGCCAGTGTGTTACCAGGTGAGTGAGACAGAGCTACTTTCTTTTGTTTGCCTGGGATTATATCCGTTTGGGTGTGAGATGGACCAGGTGCTTTTTCCAAATGACCAAGAACTTTTCAAACTTCCAAGGGCCCACCTCCCAACCTATCCCCTTTTTTCCCCTGATGAGAATGACAGGCCTCTTTGGCTAAGCCCTTCCCCCTGCTCATTTTGACTTCTATTGTGCACGTGTCTGCCATTCTCTGTCCCCACCTGGCAATCTGGTACCATACAGGAGATGGGAGGAATGTTAATCCTCTTGGCAGAGAAATGCTTCCCTGGAGTGGGAAGATGTAGATTCCTGGCTAGACAAGCAAACAGACTTATGCTTCCCACTTTATTAAATTCAATGTCTAGTTCCCTTTGCTCTTTTTCCTTTCTCAATATCTAGCTAAAAAGCAACAGTAACAGATCCACACCCTCTTACCTTTACTTGGGGACTTGTTAGAAATACAAAATTTTGGTCCTCTCTCCAGACAAACTGAATCAGAATTCTGGAGGTGGAGCCAAGAAATGTTTTCTAAACAGCCCTGCAAGTGCTTCTCATGCACTTTCAAGTGTGAAAATCACTGGAGTAATTAAAGCAGACTGAAACTAGACCACCGGAGTTCAATTACCAACTCTACCCATTATTAGTGGTTAGAAAGTAAAATGTTACTTAACCTCTCAGTGTTTCAGTTGTTGAAACACACTTCAAGATCAAGTTCCATCTCTAAAATGAGAATAATAATAATTAGAATTGTAATGATTAAATAAGTTAATATACAGAAACTACTTAACACAGTGCCTAATCAGTTAATGACACTAAGTATTAATTTATTCTTGCAAAATTACTATCCCTATGAAATGTATTCCCTATGAGTTGTTCTTCATATTTCCTCATTATTTTAATTTCATAACCAGAATCTATTTTCCTGATATTCAATATAACTACTGATGACTTTGATGAAAACCAAGATTGAAAGAATAGGACTTCCAGTTCAATAATGGCCATTATACCTCCTCATGAAGGTCCACAATCGTATATGAAATTTAGTGAATCAAAGAAAAGGATATTGGCTTTCTATCTAAGTAGTCGACTCATTGTCTAATAAATGGTGATTTGGGATGTTGTAGTAAAATCTTCATAATTTTATAAATAATTCTCTGCAAATTTCTATTTCTCTATTCTTCAGTAATTTTATTTTTGATAATAGTGACTGCTTATGAAAATGAATACTATTCCTCCAACAAGAAGGCATTTCAAGAAAAAAAAATTGTCTAAAAATGTTTAGGCAAGATGTAGGCAGAATATTTTGATTTGTTATTTTTCTAGAAAATGGAATGTTCATCAATTCTGCCTGCTACTAGTTAGATTCTGTTGACCTTCTCAATGTCTTCCAAATATTTAATAGCATTTTATCATTGTATTATTAAAATTAAAGGAATAAATTTATAGAAGCAAAGTGAGTATGTGTACAGGTACTAAATTTTGTGGAAGATGGCTAGAAGTATTTTTTTTGCATAATTACTATCTAGAAAATTGCTTTTATACTTGTTCCTATTGGTAATATTTATAGTCAGACCACTATTTGGCTTTTTATTACCTTGAGGGGAGAAAATATTATATACATTACACAAACACACATTCACAAACACAAGAAAGAGCTAGGTTTAAGTTAATTTAAAATGTGTCTGTTTCCTGGTAACATACACAAACAATTTTAACTAAGGCAATCAGCCTTTCTGAAAATATTTAAGTAAAAAGTGACTTCCCTAGAATTGCAATAAGCCAATGGCCTGACAGATAATCCTTTATTCAACAATTCGTAAATTCTCATTTTAGAAAACTTCAGGTATTTCACAGCTTTCTTAGAAATCTTTCCCATTTTTTTCTCACAGAAACATTCACCTTCCTGATATTTTAGCACATTGTAAGATTTATCATTCAGTGAGTTAATACAGAATTGTAGACTTGTACTTCAATTATGATATTTAAATCTTTTTGAATGTATCTTAACTAGAACATGATTGAAAATGAAAACCTTAAAATAGGTAAATAATCTTGTGATTAATATCCTAAGAATATAAAAAAGGCTAAAATGAAAAACATCTCTGAGTAGCATGTCTAATTTTAGGTATCCAAATTTGAGAAGACAAATTAAAGAAAGTTTCACAAATGTAAATGGTGAAGAGAAAAGGTT
Source organism: Desmodus rotundus (assembly GCF_022682495.2). NCBI lineage: Eukaryota > Metazoa > Chordata > Mammalia > Chiroptera > Phyllostomidae > Desmodus > Desmodus rotundus. Next base: position 62,304,228 of record NC_071392.1, read on the forward strand.
TCAGTAATTAATGAAGGTTTACAGTATCTTACCTGATAGAACATGGTGAAGTAGTGCTCAGAAACAGAGATAAAATTTATCAGATATTTAAGGAAAATGAACAATCAATAAGAATATCCTTTTTAAAAAATATTGCTACAGGGAGAATAGTTAGGGATATTAGGAGAAATTTTTAAGGAAAAAAATGAATCTGAAAAGAAAATTGGATGGTGATAGTTTAGGTATGCAACACTAAAGCAACTTACTTCAGTAATTAATTAATTCACAAGTCATCTGATTCTTATGGTTACAAATATAGTACAGAGAGTATAATAATTGTTTTTAAAGAGTAGTGGAGAAAATTGTGCCCAACTTCTGACATTATGAAATTTTCATTCATAAACATAGAAATAAAATGTAAATTCCTTGCTTACAAATATTATGTTTTTATTTCAAAATCCCTAGTAACCACAGTCTCAGAATAATCCTATGTGTTAATAATATACTGTGTCCTCTGGCTAGACAGAAAATTCTTATCGCTATTTGAAGGAACCTTGTGAGTTGATTCATTAAGGAAACACTTTGATGCATCTCCTGAGAACTGTATCAGACTTTAAACAAGGTTTTGGAAAAAAGCTTTATGTATATAGGCTGTCTGATACCAGAAACAAAGCACTGGTAGGTTCAGTTAAAAAAGAAATGAATACAAATTCTGAATTTTTGGATTCTATTATTGATTTGCTCACTTTTCTGGGAAATATAAAACCAGTCATCTCTAAATCAAGTTCCTATTTTCCAATGTGTGAGTCACAAATTTTTATGTCTCAATAGAGCAACTATTGTTCTCCACTGACATCAACCGAAGTCATCTGAAGGTATTCTGCTAATGGCTGGTCTGGTCTAGAAAGACCCAATATGTTTTCCCATATGGTTGGTTTCTTTTTCATTTTAATGCTGTTCTCTTTAGCCATGCAGAAGCTTTTTATTTTGATGAGATTACAATTATTTTTTCTTTCCTTTATGACATATCAGTGAAAATATTGCTGCATGGAATATCTGAGATTTTCCTGCTCATGTTCTCCTGAAGGACTTTTATGGTGTCATGAATTATATTTGAGTCTTTTATCCACCTTGAATTTATTTTTGTGTATGCTGTAAGTTGGTGATCAAGTTTCATTTTCTGGCATGTAGCTGTCCAGCTCTCCCAGCACCATTTGTTGAAGAGGCTATTTTTTGCTCCATTTTATACTGCTGCCCCCTTTGTCAAATATTAATTGACTATAGAAACTTGGGTTTATTTCTGGGCTCTCTATTCTGTTCCATTGGTCCATGTGTCTTTCTTATGCCAGTAACAGGCTGTTTTGATTACAGTGGTCTTGTATTACAGTCTGATATTTGGTATTGTGATCCCTCCTGCTTTGTTCTTCTTTCTCAAAATCGCTGCAGCTATTCAGGGTCATTTATGGCTCCACGTAAATTTTTGAAGCGTTTGTTCTATATCTGTGAAATATGCCATTGGTACTTTAATTTGTATTTCATTGAATCTATAAATTGCTTTGGGTAGTATGGCCATTTTGATGATGTTAATTCTTCCAATCCATGAACACTGTATATGTTTCCATTTGTTTGTGTCTTCCTTAATTTCTTTCTTCAGTGTTGTGTAGTTTTCTGACTACAGGTCTTTTACTTCTTTGGTTAGGTTTATTCTTAGGTATTTTATTTTCCTTGTTGCTATAGCAAAACAGCATTAAAGTGAAAAGAGAACCAACTGTATGGGAAAACATATTTGCCAACGATACCAAATACAAGGGTTTGATCTCCAAAATATATAAAGAACTCACATGACTCTACTCCAGGAAGACAAGCAACCCAATTAAAAAATGGGCAAAGGACTTGTACAGACACTTCTCCAAGGAGGACATACAGAAGGTCCGGACACATATGAAAAGATGCTCAGTATCACTAACCATCAGAGAGATGCAAATTAAAACCACAATGAGATACCACTTCATACTGGTCAGAATGGCCATCTTAAACAAAGCAACAAACAAGTGTTGGAGAGGTTGTGAAGAAAAGAGAACCCTAGTGCACTGTTGGTGGGATTGCAGACTGGTGCAACCACTATGGAAAACAGTAGGGAATTTCCTCACAAAACTAAAAATGGTACTGTCTTTTGACCTGGCAATTGCACTTCTAGGATTACATCCTAAGAACCTTGAAACATCAATCCAAAAGAACGTATGCACCGCAATGTTCATGGCAGCACAATTTACAATAGCCAAGTGCTAGAAGCAACTTAAGTGCCTGTCAATAAATGAATGGATCAAAAAACTATGGTACATTTACACAATAGAATTCTATGCAGCAGAAAGAAAGAAGGAGCTCCTGCCCTTTGCAACAGTATGGATGGAACTGGAGAGCATTATGCTAAGTGAAATAAGCCAGGTGGTGAAAGACAGATACCATATGATCTCACCTTTAACTGGAAACTAATCAACAAAACAAACAAGTAAGCAAAATATAACCAAAGACATTGAAATTAAGAACAAACTGACAGTAACCAGAGGGGAGAGAGGAGGGGATAATGGGAGGGGTTGAAGGCTTTATAGGAACAATAAAGGACACATGGACAAAAACAAAGGGGGTGGAAACAGGGGAGGGAGGTGGGGATGGCTAAAGTAGTGGGGAGGGATGAAAGGAAAAGGCAGAAAACTATATTTGGACAATAATAACATTCAAAAGCAATTAATAAAAAAATAAAATAAAAGTACCCATATGGTTTCCTTTACCTCCTTATTACCTTGATAAGACTCTTTGGAGGGCTGAGCTCAGTAGGACCTTGTAATCTCATCACCTGTCTACATGATTTTCTCAGCATGGACTTTTTACATAAAGCTAAACTTCTTACATGGCAGCTTGAGGCTCCAAGAAACCACAATGGAATTTTCAGTCCTTTTTAAAAAAAATTTTTATTTTTATTCAATTAGAGTTGTATGCCTTTTCTCCCCATCCCTCCACCCCACCCCAGCTGAACCCACCTCCCTCCACCACCTCCACCCTCCCCCTTGATTTTGTCCATGTGTCCTTTATAGTAGTTCCTGTAATCCTCTCTTCCAACTGTCCCCACCCCACTCCCCCCTGGCTATTGTTAGATTGTTCTTAACTTCAATGTCTCTGGTTATATTTTGTTTGCTTTTTTCTTCTGTTGATTATGTTCCAGTTAAAGGTGAGATCATATGGTATTTGTCCCTCACCTCCTGGCTTATTTCACTTAGCATAATGCTCTCCAGTTGCATCCATGCTGTTGCAAAGGGTATAAGCTCCTTCTTTCTCTCTGCTGCGTAGAATTCCATTGTGTAAATATACCATAGTTTTGGGATCCACTCGTTTGCTGATGGGCACTTAGGTTGCTTCTAGTACTTGGCTATTGTAAATTGTGCTGCTATGAACATTGGGGTGCACAGGTTCTTTTGGATTGGTGTTTCAGGGTTCTTAGGGTATAATCCTAGCAGCAGAATTGCTGGGTCAAAGGGCAGTTCCATTTTTAGTTTTCTGAGGAAATTCCCTACTGTTTTCCACAGTGGCCTCACCAGTCTGCATTCCCACAAAGAGTGCACTAGGGTTCCCTTTTCTCCGCATCCTCTCCAACATTTGTTTGTGGATTTGTTTATGATGGCCATTCTGACCGGTGTGAAGTGGTATCTCATTGTGGTTTTAATTTGCATCTCTCTGATGGCTAGTGATGCTGAGCATCTTTTCATATGTCTTTGGGCAATTTTCAGTCCTCTTAAAGGCATTCCTAGAAGTGGCATGACATTATTTCCAACATACTCTGTAGACCAATGCAGTTGAAGACCAGCCCATATTCCAGGAGAGAGAAAATAGATCCCACTTATCCACAGGAAGTGTGTCAAAGAGTTGTGGCCATCTTTAACAGCCATAGTGCATTGTTAAGGATAACTAAGGTCAGTATACAATTAAAACCTTCCTGAGTGAAAATTTATTTTCAGGCAAATCAAGAAGATCGTTGCTTTAGTGTTTGCTAAATATTTCAATTCAGTCAAATCAATACAATTATGAGTCATTTTAATAGAAATAGTTAACCAGTTATGTGCTTTGACTTCAACTAATATTTAGCAACATAAGATTAAAAGAATAACTCAATTTATTTGACATAGATGGACATATAATCAAACAATGGGATTGGCGATTACTTATCTTAAACTTTTCAAGTCACCAATGAGTCAATATACCTGAGCTACATAGCTGAAATTACAAGTCTGTAAAATTATTAATATATCTACATATAATAGTATTTTAAGTAAACACATATATTACTAAGAAGATATCACATAAATTAAAGTACAATATCAATTAACAGGAGTATATTTTGTGTATTAATGAATAATTTTGCATTTTGCTCAAGTGTGAAAGGATTTTCTGAGAATAAGATCCCTTGTTCTTTAATAAGGACTTCATATCATAGATATCAATCATTAAATCATCAACTAACATTATCTAGAATTATATGCAAAGGAAACGGTATGCTTGCTTTTTATTGAGGAGAGCATTTTAGAGCAAATTTGGTTAACACAAACATTGGCATATTTATAATATGCCCAAGATAGTCTACTTTCAGCTACTGAGTATTTATTTGCCTAGAATTCTGTATTACCTAGTATTTTCTCACATCTACAGTTCTGTAACTTCTCATTATAATGATTGACCCATAACACTAAAGTATCCTGAAATAAGGCCTTCATCTTCAGAAGAAGGACAAGTAATGCACTGTTTTAACATTAAATTTATATTTTCTTACTAATTTTTGGAAAACCTGTAAAGCATGGATTATAAATGTGTATAGAATATGCAGATACTATTTATACTTACGCACACACACACCACCATATTTCTTCACAGGAGCAGAAGTGACACCAAAACTCATAGCTTGACAGCTTTTAAAATGGTTCTTTTGCTCCCCTTCCTTCAATTTTTATCTTCTATTTTTGTAATCTTAGTCATAGAGAAGGAGGGAGAGAAACATTGATGTGAGAGAGAAACTTCAATTGGTTACCTTTCTCCGACACCCCAACAATGGACCAGGACTGAAACCTTTTGTTTTGAAGTATGATGCCCAACTAACTGAGTGAGCCATGCTACCCAGCACTATAAATAAAAGTTTTATTGGAACACAGCCACATCTGTCTTTTTACTAGCATAGATGGCTACTTTTCTGCTGCAACTATAGAGTTGAGTAGATGAACAAAGACTGTATGAATATGTAGCCTAAAATATTTCTGATAAAGCTCTTTACAGGAAAGTTTTATGGCCCCTAATGTAGATGATTAATTTAGATGATTAATTGTGAGGCTGTGAAATTGGAGATTAAAATAATTAGAAGTGAGAATAATGGTAGAATCTACTAAATAAACTAAATGGGAATAAAGAGAAGAAAAGACATTACAAGGATGTTTAAAAAATAAAATAGTAGTATTTTTGTTTGATTAAAAAAAAAATAAATAGAAGTCTAGGTTGACTTCTAGATTCTTGGCTTATGTCACTGGTTAGACCAGGGTAAAAGTGGAGGAAAATGATGTTTTACACATGTTCATATGGAAGCACATTAAGATAAAAATTACTATTAGGTCCAAATTTTAGATGAGAGTTTTTGGATGTTAGATGGTAACTGAAAATTGGCTTTATTGTAGTCATTGAATAAGATATAAGAGATGTGTTAAGTAAGCAGAAGACCTAAGATGGGGCCCCAGGGACATAACAAAAGAAAAAATGTACAGGGAGGGGATAAGCTAGTGGAAAGATGTTAAAGATAATAAAAAAATATTTCTTTTAACACTTGTGTTGTATAAGAGATATTTATTTTAACTCTGTATCCTTTTATAGACAATGACTTAATATTTTAAAATTTAATCATGTAACAACTAACTCACATTCTATGTAGATTTGACATAAACTAAATAAGATATAAAATCTTTTTTGACTCATTTTGAAAGTTGTGCTGAGAGTTGGTATTAATATAAAACAAGAAATAACCTAAAAGGAAATAAAGTAGTCTTAATCATGTGGCCAGTGGATAGGTTTTATGAAATATCCACTTAATGGTGGTGTTTGGGAAAAGAACTAGCAACTGTATTACATCAGAGCTCGACAATGCATGATTATTTCCAGAAGACTAAAACTGTGATTATATCCATGCTGTATAAAAATTAATGTGATAAAAAAGCCATGTTCCAATATGATTCTTTTATGATTGTGAACTCTGAGGCATGTCACTAACTCACTTCAGTTAAAATTGTCAATACCATGATACTGATCAGAGAAGCCTTTTCAAAAGTCCTTAACATATGAATTTATTATGAGTTGTCATTTTACTTATTTTAAACATAATTTTATAATTATAATTTCATAACTTTAGAAATTACATTTTTAAAACATTTAATGATTGTCCTGTATTATATTGTTAAGTGAAAATACCCACATGTGTGAATCACACTAATAGTGATGATTTATGAAAAGTTAAAGGGCACTTAGGAAGACATAAATAATTTTACTGAAGCAGTCAGACAGTGATATGATCAAAGTTAACATAGCATATTTTCTTCCATTAGTATAATTTCATATAAATAAATATAGAATTGGGTAAATTAGAACCATCACTTAAACACATTATAATATCTGTATATAATGTTATACAAACTGCAACTAAGATTAAAATAACCTGTTTAACTGTATAAAATTCTTTTTATAATACTCCAGTTAGTAAATGTAAAAACATGGTAAAAATTATTATGGCAGTATTTTATTATCTCTTTCCTGTATACACATTATAAATAAATCCGTGATCATAACTGGTATTAAATCAACTGCAATTATTAAAAATATGAATATAATTTAAAATTTATTCCTTTAAAAATGACTTTTACTCATTCTGTTATAGGTGATGACCAACCAACTTGACACCATGTTGTTGGATAAGCTATCTTTGTAAAGTGGAATAAGGGGAAGATGTTTATATAAAGAATAAAATACTGAAATTATTTTTTTCAGAGACAGTCTTTTCTATAGTTATTTCTCTTTGTGGTTTTTAGAAATCTTCCATTAAATAAGAATCTTCAGTCAGTACAGTAGCTCCTACATTTGCCTGTTTCTGATGTTAATTATCTTTTGTTTGCCCTTGGTAATCCTGAGGTTGGTATGCAGATGATATGAAGGCTGCAGAATCATCTTAAAGTGTAAAAAACAATGGCATTGTCAATTCTGCATCACAACACTTTATAAACTAGAACTGTTATCCACATTAAAGAGAGTGGTAGACTTTTAAAATTAATTACATGAATAGATTAAATTATAAGTATTATTACATTTCATTTTATTAAGTGCATCTTAGTAGTTATTAGAGGAAATGAACACGTCCTTTCCATTACATAATGATATTAGAAATAAAGGTTATGCATCAACACTCCCAGATGCATAATGGGGCATTGTATATTAATCACTTTAAACAACATTTTAGAGTTTATATATAGATAATTATTTCCTATTAAAGAGAATATTTTATTGGTTTATTAATATTCAGTTTAAAAACTGACTCTAATAAACTTAAATCTCTAGATTTCTAAATTTTTTTTCAAAGAAACATAATGTATAAAAACAGTTTACTTATATTTCATAATGCTTATTGTACTATAAAATCACAAGATTATATATAATAGAAAACTAATCACTAAAATATATTATAGATTATTCATATTACATGTAAACCATTTGAAAATGATATTACTAACTGTTTAACTTTTCCAATTTGACCACTACAGTTTAATATTATAATACTAACTACTAAAATATATTCACATTATTATTAAAAGATTTGACATTAAGAGTTATAAAATAATTACAATAATTAAAATAAAATAATTTTATTTTACAAGTTATAAAATAATTACAATCTGCTTAGACCTATAGGATCAATTACAATGTATTTTTGCTAGTCTAGGTGACTCTAAAATATTAATTTTCAATAAAAATACTTCTATATATCACATTAATTATTCTAAACTCATTTAATTCTCTGTTTAATTTGCTTTAATGGTTTGAAGGTTTGAAAGGATGATTATTGGATATTACATTAGAATACTACTTTGATGTTAGAAATGAAAAACAATTTTCTTATATATCATAAATTTTGTAATCTTATTTTTGTCAATAAATCATTTTATAAATTAGTTAAAACTGAATATAGCAGTTTCCAATATGAACACTACTTTGTATAAATGCACAAAACACCACCAATGTTTTTAAGTGTGGTGTAAGACAGCAGTTCAGTTATCATTAATGTAACAAAATAACTAAAAGTTATTTTATAATTTTAAACAGCTGTGAAGTATGGACTTTATTAACAATACACGGCAAAAATAACTTAACTGACCTTTAGTGAATAAAATCCATGAACCCAAATTTTAAAAATAGTAAAATAAGTTAGTTTTTTATATTAGTAATTTAACTTTATTGTCATCCATTTGTTATATCAAACATATTATTTACATAATGATAAAAGTAAAAATTAAGATATATAAAAAAAGAAAAGGTAATTATTATCTAATTGATTAATGACATTGTTTTATTTGTTTACTGAAATGTAATTTAAGATTTGCATAGAAATATCTTTCCACTATAAGTTTAGAACATTTTTACATTATTATGAATTTATTAATCACCCTTTTTCTAAGACTGCTTTATTTGTAAAATTCTGTACAGCTCTCAAAAGAAGAGAAACATGTACAATATTTCATGTCAAGAAATATTCTGAGAACACATTGACAAAGTACATGTAAATTAAGTATTTTTATTAATGTTGAAAGAGATCTAAGCTAGTATGCCTTATTCACTCATGTATTTAAGTGGACAACAAATACCACTTCGAGATATTTTTAGAACATTCATCTTTTTTACATTTCTCTCAAAATGGTTTATATGCAATTTATATGGCATACAGCACAGCAAACTAATTTTTCTGGATGTTTCAATTTTTTTTTTGTTTTCTTCTTGCTTGAGAATAAGTTTCAGATATAAAAGTGTTAATAAAGTCTTTAAAAATTACTTCTACTTAAGAGAAAAATCATGTTACTTTTAATCTTTCTAATTCTGTTCTTTTAAGGTGAACTTAGATTTTTTCTTTAACACAATCCTTTTATGGAGACCTGATTTCTTTACTAATGAATTGAATAAAATGATATCAGGTTTCTAGGTAAGTACTAATAACTAAGTCACATACATTAGTAATAGTGTTCCATGTAATAAAAAAAATATTTGGTTTGGTGTCATATGTATGCTTCTTTTTTTTGAAAATCAGTGATTCAGATAAGTGAAAAGCATGCAAAAGATTATGCAGTAGTTTGCAATTTTCCTTTTGAGCATCACTGGAAAATTTCTGCTAGGAAACGAAATCAGGCATAATTCACCAAAATTACACTAAATGTCTCTTGATCAATAGAAATAAATCTAGTTTTGTTGATAAATAGATTTCTTCTATAGAGATATATTTACTGATTATTTTTAGAATTATTGTTTTACTAAGGAATTTTATGATGATTAGGATAAAGTAAACAAGATAAAATTTAATGCAGCTCTTTGGCATTGCTAGCATTTCAACTTAATTTGTTAAAGATAGCAACAGAGATTTATTTCATTTTGAACAATAATATTTTCCTGAAAAATATTCAGTGAGACCAATTTCCTTTAAGAAATAAGCAACGTCTGTGCTTGTTTTACTTTTATAAAATGTTCAGTTCTTGCCAATATAAATATTCACATTTTTCCAGTTTATATCACTTTCCTTGTTCTCTTGGCATGGATCACATTGAAAACATCCAGATAATATTTTTGTATCAGAAAATTTTCAGACTAGATTCAAGACAAAGGTATACTCCAGGATTGCTTAAATTGGTGTTACCGAATTATTTCTTAACCTAAATATAAGGGTGTTATATGCATGTCTTATACAATTTTGAATTTTTACTAAACTATTGCATATTTCAAATATTTTATAAACAATTACTCAAATGCAGTACACTTAATACAAATGAAAGAAAACAAATTTAAGTAATAAACCATTATTTTCTTTTTAAAAGAATCAAAACAGAAAATAGGAAATATACTTTACTGAATGGTTTTGGTGAAACAAGATAATGTAATGCTAGATATATAAACACAAATATAATTTCATTTAATTCATAATTTTACATAATATATTATCATTTATACATCCTTGTGTAGATAGAAAAATATTTATGTTGATGAACAATGGGAAATATTTTTGTAGGATCTTAAATTAGCAAATTATGTGCTTGTGTGCTTTTGTAAATAATATAATTTTCTAACTAATATATTAGAATAGCATCATTTTGAAATCTTATTAAAGTTAAAGCTTAATGTGAAATATTCCTTTGAGTCAATAATAACCTCACTGGTATGTATATTTAATATAATAATATTTCAGGGAAACAATTGTTATTTTTCCCATAATTAAGTGAAAATACATACTAAAACAAAGTTGTATTTTACCTAGATCCTATATCCTATATTTTCTTCTCATTTGTATGCTTATATTGCAAAATAGAAACAAAGCATTTAATTTATCAAATTATGGGTATGATGTATTTTAAATTTATCAGTTTTTTATTTTATTAGAAATGAAAATCTTAATGTTACAGCATAGCATTTTGTTAAATCAAAAAAGAAACAATATACTCACTATGCAAGTATTTATTAAAACCTCTTATTTTTTAAAATGCTGAGTAAATTTTAACTCCTAATAAGCTACTTAAACGTTTCTGAGAGGCAATCTTGTGTGTGTGCATATATGTGCAAAATTATTTTATCGGTAAATTTTTGGTTTTTCAACCGTTCTTAAGCTATTGCCTCCCACAGATTTCATCATGTATCCACAAATTGTCTAGAACACATATGCATATATGCATAGCCTTGGACACAGACCACAAGGTGGGGAGGCTGGGGTGGGATCTGGAGCTGGGTAGAGTGGGCAAGAGGGGAAAAATGAGGGACATCTGTAATAGTGTCAACAACAACAAAAAAAACAAAACAGAAAATAAAAAAGTGCTTCATATCAAGGAATATACATGTTAACTTTGTATTGAATATATAATGTTAAGAATGTTAAGAATATGCATGTTAAGAATGTATTAAAACATAAATCATTTCTCCCTTCAGTGAGCTAATCACTGTGGTAAATAGAACTCAAGGAAGCTTAGTGAAATCAAAGTAGCTATGATTTCCAAATAGAAAACATGTTGCAAGTGAAAGACAGGAAAAGATAACAACTTCTTAAGAAGGGGTGTTGGTGTAGGAGTGATGTAGGATTCTTATAACATTGAATTTCTTAAAACATACTTTTCTGCTGCATTTGAAATACACTTTTTTTCCAGACCTCAGCACTGTGTGTAGAAGAAGACTGCAAGGTAATTTTTTAACTTCTCTGTAATGGATATAAATAAAATAAAAATAATCCAGATTTATTTAGAAATAATACATTTAGTATTATATAAAATTCATACTTGAATGAAATTGGTACATGTATTTTAAAAGTAGTTTGTTCCCTTGCTTTAGTACTTGGATAATGATTATTGCTCACATTACCTTTATAAACACTTTACTTCCGGCTTGCAGTTAAAAATGAAATTAACCCTTAAAAAGAACTCCAAATTATTTGTGGAAAATTCACATGCCAGTAGTTACTTTTTCTCATGGAAATGTGATAAGGCCAGAAGATATGCTTCGAGGTCACAGGCCACAAGTCACCTAATACATATTAACCATGCTGCTATATATCAGTGCACCAAGATTTCAGCAGGCTCTGAAACATTAAACCTTCTGTCATTCTGGTCCCTACTGAGTTTGATTCTTTTGAGGTTTAGTGGAATTATAAACACATATGAAAATATGCAGAATATATTTCTTTTTTGAAGTGATTATAATGTGATGTTTCTGCACTGCCAGCATTCATAATAAAGCAAATGTGATGTTTCAGTGCAATATGACACCCACTGTAATCTTATTAACATGTAAGCAGCACAAGACAAAACAGGCACTGTATTACGTGCTATAGTTAAAGTCATAAAATAAATTTATTAAGATAAACTTTTACAATTTTTTGGCAACAGACACATGCCACCAAGTTTGGAAATCCTTGAGTTTTGCAGACACAGGCTTGTCAAATGAAGGGTTTTAACAGTTGTTAAGTTCTCCCTTACAAATAAAACAATAATATCCAAAGTAACTTGGTGTAGTTTTAAATCAATTGATCATTTTGAACACCCAAAGAAGATGAGTGACAGTGAGCAACATTTACCTGACACCCTTGAATATTTCACAAAGACAAGTTGATATGAGTTTGTATAAATACTAATATTAAGCAGAATTAGCTTTGGAAAAAATAAAGAAATTGTACTGAGGTGAAAATTGTCACTGTCAGGAGAAATGAAGTTATATCAGAGAACCAGTGACATACAATTTTCTCTAGAGTGTTTTTAATAAAAATAGCTTTTCTTTGAATATTTTGAAGTCAGACATGAGAGGCAATCTGGGCGTTTGTCAGAGTTTGAGAGTGTGAAAAATTGCTGCCTTAAATCATTTAAGCTGAAAAGCAACTTCTTCCTGCTGAGATAATTTCACATTGACTTACCGTGCAAGCCCTTCAGGCATTCCCAGCTCAGAGCAGAAGTTTTCAAGGTAAAAACATAGAGCGAGAACATGGGAGAAGCTGGGACAAGGATCAGCAGCAACTCCAGGCATTCGGGCACATCTGACTTTGATTAATTAGAAAGCTGCTCTTCTATTTCCACATGTACTGCCTGATGGAAAGGTAGAGTGGACTGGGATACACAAACTTGAGTTGACTCTGTTAGATATCAGCAGGTTTTGACATTTTCCACTGAGCTTGCAGAATCTCTGCTTAGGAGGACTAAATTGCTAAAGCACACTTTTAATTTATTCATTTTCCTAATGCAGAGAAACTATCTTAACAGCAATAGATTTGATTTTCAACAGTCTTTAAATCAGTTACCGTAAATGTTTAGGTTAGATGAACAGGTAACTATCTTGCTGCTTAATGAAGAATGAGCTATTTCCATTTTGGGCAGAAAGTTTTTGATATAATGATTTCTTTTTGCATTTAAGTACCACTTGATGATTTTCCTTTTTACTTTAATTTAAAAAATTTAATATGTGGAAAATCTTTTCATTTTACTCAATTGTTTTACAGTCAATAAAATGTTCTGTTAAACTCTCAATAAAATGTTAAAATTTAAGAGGTATTCCACCATTTGACATTTATTGAAAATTAATATGCAGGAAAATCACTTTAGAAATACTGCTTTAAAGCTACTAAATACTCAAATAGTAAATATAAGTTCAATTTTTAAAGTAACATTTATCACAGTTCTAAAATGTCGTAATTAATTTGTGACATTTGGAAAAATGATAAAAATTTGTTTTAATGCATAACTTTATTTTAACTTCTCATTTCAGAAGCAAAATTCTTAAAACTAAAGCCTCTTAGTTTCTAGAAAGACTTTTTAAAATATATATATTTATTAGTTTTCTTAAATCTTCATTATTTTTGATTAACTTTTGTTACATAATAAAATTTCATCACTTTTTTTCCCTACCCATTCTTTTGCTTATCATAGAAACTGCTTTTTAATTTTTAAAATATTTTTTAGTGAATTTCATGATTGTTTATTACCATTTTATGCTTCAGTTCCTAAATGCATCTGGCAGGATAAGTGACATCTCAACCAGATTTACATGTGATACTCTTTTCATCTTAGACCTTTGGGCTCAGAGTAGTTAAGATTCAAGCTGATATTGATGGACATTCTCTCCATTTCTGGTTCGGTGACATAATAGACAATTATAGGCTTGATCTCAATCATTTTTTAGGTAGATTCTGCATAAGTCTTACAAATACATAGAGTCCTTAATTAAATAATAGGATCCTTAGTTATTACCATGATTTTTATAGAGAAGTCCTCACATCAGACATTGTCCCTTGCCTCTGTCAATCACATATTGCAATTAACTTATTAAATTGCACTTGAATTGGATTGACTAATAAAGGGGAAATTAGAAATTCTTGAAAACAGATTCTTCTTTTGTATCCTTCAAACACTTCTGAATTAAGAATGTGTAATCTGTTTCCCTTCTAGAACAAATTAATTTTTCACTGTTACCTTAAATAGGGGAGATTTTTAAAAACTCCTTTAGTGAACTGGATAGTTATAGTATATCACTAATCACTCATACCACACTCCCATCCCCAGAAGGGAAGTAACAATTAACGTGATGATTGAGATATGCTTAATGTATTATTAACAGCTCAATTTGACTCATCAAGTATGAACTTAAGTTAAAGTATATGCAAGATACAAAGATGAGTAAGAAATCAAGAGGCTTTAGTTTTAAGTATTTTGTTTCTGAAATGAGAAATTAAAGTGAAGCTATGCACCAAGTATGCATTTATATATTCCCTCTGAGCAGTCCACTATTGAGTTACAGAATAAAAAAAAGTAAATGACTTTTTCCACAAAGAAGTAAGAATAAATTTTTAAATGGGGTTGAAAGAAGGAAGGAATTAATCAAGTTATAAATTCAACAACAAAATATTTACTGAACACCTACTGTGTATATGACACATGTGGCATGACTCCTGACTTCTTATAGCTCATAGCTTAATAATGGAAACACATATGTAAATATATAATTAAAACAAAGAGTCAATATTATGATAGGGTGTGAATAGAGTGTTAAGGTAATATTCAGAAAGATAAGCACAGAGCATTGAGGGTCCTGAACTAACCAGAAAACACTTCACAGTGATGATACCAGTTCAGAAGAAGCTACAGCATTAAGCAAAGGCACAGAAGAGTGAATGGCTTTCATATATCTAGGAAAAGGGAACCACCTAGTGCACAGGTGGCAAACACAAGGCCCGTGGGCCCAATCCATCCCTCCACCTTGTTTTATTCAACCAAGCACCTTGTTTCTACCCAGAGGCAGCACCGAGCTCTCACTTAACTGTTAAGGAGTAGTTATATTCCTATAGCCCTAAAACTACACTTGGCCCTTTGAAGGCAACCGCAAAGCTGTTGTGGCCCCCGGTGAAAATGAATTTGACACCCCTGACCTAGTGTGTCTAAAACAGAAACTTTAGCTGCACACAGTTCATGGGTGACTGGAAACTGTCAACATCATATCATATAAACATTAATATTACACAATTGTGAAACTTCACCCAAGGTATAATACTGTTTGTGAAAAAAAGGACAAATTAAAACCACAATGAGATACCACTTTACACCTGTCAGAATGGCCATCTTAAACAAAGCAACAAACAAGTGTTGGAGAGGTTGTGGAGAACAGGGAACCCTAGTGCACTGTTGATAGGATTGAAGACTGGTGTAACCACTATGAAAATCAGTAGGGAATTTACTCAGGAAACTAAAAATGGGACTGCATTTTGACCCAGCAATTCTACTGCTAGGATTATATCCTAAGAACCCTGAAACACAAATCCAAAACAACCTATGCACTCCAATGTTCACAGCAGCACAATTTACAACAGCCAAATTCTGGAAGCAACCTAAGTGCCCATCAGTAAATGAAATGGATCAAAAAACTATGGTACCTTTATACAATGGAATTCTATGCAGCAGAAAGAAAGAAGGAGCTCCTGCTCTTTGCAACAGCATGGATGGAACTGGAAAGCATTATGCTAAGTGAAATCAGCCAGGTGATGAAAGACAGATACCATATGATCTCACCTTTAACAGGAACCCAATCAACAAAACAAACAAATAAGCAAAATATAACCAAAACACTGAAATTGAGAACAGTCTGACAGTGACCAGTGACAGCCCTCCCATTTCACCCATTTAAATATAAGTTTGAATTTGGTACCCCACTTCACAAAAGTTACCCTTTCCTCATTTAACATTGTATCATGACCCTGCAAGTTTCCTTAAAAATTGATGTAATTCATCAGAAAACTATTGTTGGTAGCACTGATGAAATATTTCTAATTCATCACTGAAAAAGGATCTCTGCTCTATGGCTTGTGATCATATTGTTATTTCTTTCTGGTCTGTATTTAACTGCATAGATTGGGTTGCAATGGACCAGATATCTCATGACCAAAACAGAAGCAATGGGGCACACCTTGTCGTTGTTAGAAGTTCACTATAATGCTTTATGTGTAGTGGATGTTAAGTGGTCTTTAAAAATAAGAAACACTTGCATTGAAAGTTTACTGAAAAATTGTCATAACTTAAACATAAGTGGGTGGGTAACACTCCATCAAATTACTTTAGACATGTGACAAAAGTAGTATGTTATACCATACTAGTAGTAGTATAGTATACCATATATTCCATAGCACAGGGCCTGGTACAACAACCTGTAATCAAACACACGCTGCTGCTCAGAGAAACTTAAGCATATTCACACTGTATAGGATCAACAAAAAGCTTTATTTTCAAGTCAATTCAAGTCATGTTTTGCACCAAACTAGTTACAAAACATAAAAGAAAACGTTTTCAGACTGTTTTGCATTTTTAAATGTGATAAGATATATTTATAATTTATTATTGTGACATTTATAAATGGGATAAAACATTTAACATATTAAATAAGACAAATAATGATCTTTTCCTTCTGATGGATCAGAAGATTTATTGTATTTAGGCTTTAATCATGGATTTGTTTACATTTCATGCTAATCAATAATGGTATTTGAATATTTTACAAAAATACAATGGAAAAAGGTTTGAAAAATGTTTGAAAAAATTGGATCAAAGGAAAATAAAGGTAAGATAGATTAGGTAGGTAGGCTACACTAGAATGTAGAAACTGATTTCTTCCGGCATTTACATTTGCTAGAGGTGAATAATAAATGCAGCACATGTATTATGTAGAATACATGTAGAATTGGCTTCCCAGAAACCAATGCAATGAACTTGAAGCTTCCCATTATCCAGAAAATAAATGCAGTGAGCTTGAAGCTTCCCATTATCCAGAAAACAAATGTGATGAGATTTTTCATGTGCAGCAGAACATCTTGTGAATCTAAAACTGAGAGTTTTCTTTTTATAGAACTTCCAAAATTTCTCCACCTTTGGGAGCAATAAGTTCCTATTTGCTGTTGGTCATCTCTTTGAATATTGACTTGTGATGTAATAAAAGCCATATTCACCCAAGGGCCAAATATAGTAATAAAGGGTCAGTACACAGACCTCTGACAGGTAGAGTGTGATGGGCAGAACTGAGTTATTCAATTTTTTACTATACTTCCTACAAATGGACTTTTGACAAAGATTCATATTTATATTCTTTAATGTTTTCCCAGAAAAATCACTACTTATTATGGAAATTTTCAGTTATAAGGGAGAGATCATCTCCTAGTTATGACTAAAATGTAAAATCTGCTTTGGGTTTATCACTAGAATCTATGTTGGAAAAATGTTTATTGCTTTGGAAACTCTTAATATCTGCTTTACTTGTTTTGTTGTACTCAGTTCTTTCTTCTCAGTGATCTCAAAGTATGAAGGTGCCTCTGACATTAGTAACTGATACTCTTGAGAATGTCAGGGAAAATTGAGGATGGTAAGGCTGACACACATGGCCTACACAAATGGTACCCCTTTGGAGTTTGTGACTGGTATTAATGCTTCTATGTGGCTGCCTGCTTATATTTATAACACTTTTCTTTCTTCCTTATATATACATGGCATTTGTTGTATAAGATTGGCTTTATAGGTGGCATCTTCTCCAATGTTGTGTAAACTAATTTCTTTAGCAATTCTGAGGATTCTATTGCTTCCTCTCAGGTTCGTGTTTCATATCCAGGTTTAAATCCCCTTTCTACTTGCTCACTGTGTCATTATGTGAATCTTTTGTGTCGAATAAGACAGCATCAATAATTACAATTGACTTCTATGCCAATATTTTCCAGTTTAAGAAGTAAAAGCTGGCAAGTCATCTTAGACATATTCTTAATAATAACATTATTACCTTGGTGTCTTACCATGATAGAGTCTAGAAATAATGACAAATAATTTTGAGAATGGGAGAGACACAAACAAAAATTAGATTGCATATAATACAAGAGAAGAAAAAATCCATTTTGTAATGAGCTTAAAATCCCATTTATTTATTTTAAATAGCTTGAGATTAAGTTTAACAAAAATGTTACATTTTTAGCCCTAGCTGGTGTGGCTCAGTGGATTGAGTGCCATCTTGTGAACCATAGGGTTGTGGGTTTGATTCCCAGTCAGGGCATAGGCCTGGGTTGTGGACTGGGTCCTCAGTCAGGGATGCACGAGAGGCAACCACACATTGATGTTTCTCTCACTTTCTTTCACTTCATTCATTTCTTTCTTTCATTCTAGTGAAGTTTCCCTCCCTTCACTTCTCTCTAAATATAATAAATAAAACCTTTATAAATAATCAGATTTCAAAAAAAATTGAAAATGTTACATTTTTGATGAGTTGTAAATGCAAACCTGAAAGTTATCTCAGCCTTTTTCTCTGATAACTTAGTGGCCAATGAAGGAGTATAGAGTCCTTCCTTCCCTACTTCCTCTCTTTTTAAAGACTATCACTATTTTATTCCACTTATGAATAAGTTTGATTGATGTCTGACAAACTATCTGTTAAAGCGGTGATTCCTCCTTGTTGCATGAATACCAAACTAAAATGTAATCTGGAGATTTACTTAGAAAATTATATTGAGTCTTACAAAAAGAAAAGAATATGATTTTTCTATGCTGCAAGATCAAACAAATATCTTGTTAATGTGGAATTATTGGTCAAGGAGAAGGATAGGTTTTAGGAAATTATTCTCCTGATTGTGCTCTCTCTGCTTTATAAATGTTCTCTTTTAAAAAAGATTTTCTAATTTTATTTTTTTATTGTTGTTCTATTACAGCTGTCCCAGTTTTCCCCCATTGCTCCCTCCTGTCCTGCCCACCCCCAGCTCCCACAGTCATTCCCCACCCTATTGTCCATGTCCATGGGTCATTTACCTTTCCTTGACTAGATCCTCTCTCTTCCCCATGGTGTCTGTCAGTCTGTTCCTTCTTTCCATTCCTCTGGTTCTATTTTGCTTATTGGTTTGTTTTGTTCACTAGGTTCCACTGATAAGTGAGATCATATGATATTCATCTTTTACCACCTGGCTTATTTCACTTAGCATAATAATCTCTAGTTTCATCCATTCTGTCACCAAAAGTAGGAGTTCCTTCTTTCTTACTGTTGCATAATATTCCATTGTGTAAATGTACCACAGTTTGTTTGTTTGTTTGTTTGTTTGTTTTGATCCAGTCATTTACGGATGTACACTTATGCTATATCTAGCACTTGGCTATGGTAAATAATGCTGCTATGAACATAAGGGTGTATAGCTTATTTTGAATTGGTGTTTCAGGATTCTTATGGTACAATCCCAGCAGTAGAATTGCCAGGGCAAAAGGCAGTTCCATCTTTAGTTTTTGGAGGAAATTCCATACTATTTTCCACAGTGGCTGCATCAGTCTGCATTCCTATCAAAAGTGTATTAGGATTCCCTTTTATCCACAACCTGGCCAGCACTTGTTGTTTGTTGACTTGTTAACGATGGCCATTCTGACAGTGTGAAGTGGTATCTCATTGTGGTTTTAATTTGCACCTCTCTGATGGCTAGTGATGTTGCGCATCCTATCATATGCCTATGGACCCTCTATACATCCTCCTTAGAGAAGTGTCTGTTCAGGTCCCTTTTCCATTTTCTAATTGGACTAGTTGTATTCCTGTTGTTGACTCATATGTGTTCTTTATATATTTTGGAGATCAAACCCTTGTCCAAGGTATCATTGGCAAATATGTTTTTCCATATGGTTGCTTCCCTTTTCATTTTGTTAATGTTTTATTTAGCCCTGCAGAAACATTTTAGTTTAATGTAGTCCCATTTGTTTATTCTTTGTTTTATTTCCCTTCCCTTAGAGGATATATCAGCAAAAATATTGCTGTGTGGTTTATCTGAAGTGTTCCTGTCTATATTTTCCTCTTGGACTTTTATGGTGTTGCAGCTTATGTTTAAATCTTTTATCCCTTTTGAAGTTTATTCTTGTGCATGGTGAAATTTGGTGGTCGAGTCTCATCTTTTTGCATGTACCATTCCCATTCTTCCAACACCATTTGTTGAAGAGGCTATTTTTACCTTATTTTATGCTTCTGCCCTCTTTGTCCAATATTAATGGATCACAGAGACATGAGTTTATTTCTGACCTCTGTATTCTGTTCCATTTATCAATGTATCTATTCTTATGCCAGTACCAGACTGTTTTGATTGTTGTGGCTTTGTAATACAGTTTGATATCAGGTATTGTGATCCCTCCTACTTTGTTCTTCTTTCTCAAGATGGCTGAGACTATTCAGAGTCGTTTTTGGTACTATGTAAGTTTTCAAAATATTTGCTCTAAACCTGTGACATACATCATTGGTATTTTAACAGAGTTTGTGTTGAATATATAGACTGCTTTGGATATTATGGACATTTTGATGATATTAGTTCTTCCAATCCATGAACATCGTGCCTGCTTCCATTTGTTTGCATCTTCCTAATTTTTTTCTTCAGTGTTATGTAGTTTTCTGAGTATAGGTATTTTACCTCCTTGGTTAAGTTTATTCCTAGGTATTTTACTTTACTTTTGGCTACAGTAAATGTGATTTTTTCCTAGTTTCTCTTTCTGATATTTCATTGCTGGTGTACCAAGATGCCTTCAATTTCTGAATATTGACTTTACATCCTGATATTTTGCCAAATTCACTTATTAGGTAGAGTAGTTTTTGGTGGAGTCTATAGGATTTTCTATGTACACTGTCATGTCATCTGCAAATAATGACAAGTTTACTTTCTCCTTTTTTGGATGTCTTTAAATCATTTTCTTGTCTCATTACTGTGGCTGGAAGTTCCAATATTATTTTGAATAAATTGTTAAAAGTGGATACTCTTGTATTGTATAGACACAAAGAACTCTTGATGATGTACCCGAATATGGAAACCCAATTGTAAGATTTTTCACTATTGAAAATGTCATTACTCTATTATTTTCACTTCTTTTAAATCCTCACTTAAGGATATGTTTACTGATTTTAGAGAGAGAGGAAGTTGGAGAGAGATAGAGGGAACAAAAGAAAACCATCGCTGTGAGAAACATTGATTGGTTGCCTTCCATATGCACAGTTACTGGGGATGGAGTGTGCTACCTAGGTATGTGCTTTGACTAAGGATCAAACCCGTGACCTTTGGTGTACAAGATGACTCTCCAACCAACTGAGTCACCTATCTAGAGCTATTATTTTCACTCTTCATATAGTTTATTCAACATAAAGATACAGTCTACAATGAATTCATGATTTAAATATAGTACATTTGTTTCATCAACTTCATGCTGTTCCTAATCAATGTTTTTTCTCTCCTATTCTTTTATGTTGTTACATATTTCCATATGCTCTCTTTGCACCCTCCATGTTTGTTGTGCAATTAATCGCAATTGCAGTTTATTACTTATTTAGGCTATGTCCTTCTGCCTGATTGTAAATCCCATGTCTCCTTAGCTATAGTCCCCAGGTCTTAGAAAATGCCTGTTTAATCAAAGGTGATCCATCAACACTTGATATGATTGTAAGCATGAAGGACTAGATGAAGCAACATGATTCCTATAGGGGGCCTAAAAACATTTTTGTTTCAGAAAATTCTCACATCTGTTTTTCTCAGTTTTATCTCTTTTTTAAGCCTTTTCACTTTTAAGGCAATTTAATGTACATGTTTTTATTAATCTACACTCAATCCTTGAGAATGATCACAAAAGCTTGTTTGATGTACAAGAAATTTCACAAAAATAAATAAAAACACACATATTTATGGATGGCATTCCTCTTTTTTCCCCTTTAAGAATAGGTAAAACTACAATTATTTTGTTTTCAAGTGAATGCCATCTAATAAAAAAAAACATTTAGTCCTCACCTGAGGATATGTTTATTGATTTGAGAGAGAGGGAGAGAAAAGAAGAGAGAGAGAGCAGGGTAGAAGGGGAGGGGAGAGAGACACAGACAGACAGACAGACAGACAGAGAGACAGACATTAATCGATTGTCTCCTGTACACACCCTGCCCAGGGATTAAACCTACAACTTAAGTATGTGTCCTCACCAGGGATCAAACCTGCAGTCTTTTGGTGTACAGGATAATTCTCCAACTGACTGAGCCAACTGGTCAAGACTATCTAATTTTTAATTACTTTTCAAGGTTATTCTCATCCAAGGCATTGGTGGAAAAATATTCCAGGACATTATAATTTGTAGAAAATTAATGAGTCTGATGGGTTTTAATATACTTTTATTAGGGTTATTACATTTTTAGTTTATCTTGTAAACTAAACTAACTTGGGGAGTGACTTACTGAATCACATAATTTTGGATGAAATCAGTGCTGCTGGGTACCATACATTGTAAATTTTGCATACGCTACCCTCAGAGACTGAAACACAATATACACAATTGCCTGAACTTTTCCTTACAACAATTATAAACTCTACATAAATACATTGTTCTTATTACATATCCTCTCTGGCACACTAAAAAACATAGCATGTTAGAGAGCATAAGTGGTCTCTCAATACCTCTTCTCCCTTTCCTCCTTGATAATAGTTAGACATGAATATAGTTGGACTAATAGAACTTTTCTGGAATTTTTCTTACAGGGATAGGCATGCCCTTTTCCACCTGTTTTCATCTTTTTTTCTGGCTGAAATGCAGAATAATTTGGAAGGCTGGGACTTAAACAACCACATTGAGAACAAGAAATCAGAAGCCACAACAAGCTAAAGATGGTAGAAAAAACAAGCTAGATTCTGCATCCCTGAGTATTTTATGAGGTTGCCTTATGTACTTTGGATTAATTGTCTCTAGACTTAATGCAAAAATAAATCTATTTTGTTTTTGATCATTGTATTTGACTACTCGGCCTTGTAGACAAACCTAGCACTAAATTAAAAAGAAAAAAGAGAAGCCTAAGGAATAATCTAAAGAGAGAAATGTGAAAATGGTAACAAAGTATTTCCTGCTTATGATATTGCCCATTGGTAAAGGCATTCTAGAAACTTTTGAAGAAATTACTTACTGTTTACATCATTATTTCTTTAAATTACTTTCTATATGTATCAGTGAGGAGTAGTTTTACTCTACATGTCAGGTTTCTTCTGTCCTTCAAGAGAAAAATAACAACAACATTTTATGATTGCAGTGAGTATCAAGACATAGTACTTAACCTAATAGTCACACTAAACTTTATTTATTTTGGTTTGTTTTACATTTTATTGTATTAAAAAAGGATTTAAAATCCTTAATTATTTTCCACTTGCATTCTTATTAACCTTTTGTCACCTTCTGTGTAGGAAGATAAGGAAATAAACATTTTGATGATGACCTGATGTATGAAATTAAGTGAGGAGACTCCCTCTTCCATTTACAGAGCTTTTTCTAAGGCCAGGAGGAAGGTTATAAAGAAGTGATGCCTGAAGGACACAAACAATCTTGTTAATGGTAGAATCTAGTAGAATATATTTTATGATTTAGTAAAATATACTTTAGGCAAATGTGTAAAATGTACATGGATTAATTATTAAGAATTAATAAATTGAAAATTGAACTAAGTCTAGCTCAATACAAAATTCCTCTCCTTAAATCACATTAAAAGGCTTCATTATAATGGAGCAACAAAAATGATTGCTTTAGTTCCTGCCCATTATGGGTTGGCATACTCAGAATGCCTCATCACCCACCAGTGGTTACTGTGGGAGCTAGAAACTCAAGCAATGCATTAAAAAACTAACTTTCACTTTACTTGCATGGAAATAACTGAAATGGTTAATATAAGATGATCCCCCAGGAGTGTTCTTCCTCATAAATCTATCGTTGTACAATTACTTATATATAGGCAAATTTCGAGGCAGCACGCAGGTTGCATTCCATACTGTTTTATGGGCTGGGCACAAAAGCTCTCATGCAAGCAAGCAAGCACACATGGGCTGAAATAACTTTAAGTAAATTTCTGTCATGTCTCTTTTCTCTATTTCTCTTTCCCTGCTTACAATTTTTATTTTTCTTCAGTTTACCTAGGGTCTGTAAGAGGAAGATCTCTCCTGGGAGTGGGCATTGTCTTCTGAATCCTCCTTTCTGACTGCAGAGCTGCTGCTGAGCATCTGTTCTCCTGTCATTAATTTTTAGCTTCAGACCTACAAAATGGACTTGAAAATGAGTTTGTAGCTATTATCATTTCAAAGTAACACACCTAGAAAGGGCAATATACTCCATATCCTGACAAAATAAATAAAATACAGGAGTCTTCAGATGTATGAGAAACATTATACTCTCTGGGCCTTAACAATCAGTGAGGCATCTGGGCCATCATGCCACGTGCTTAGATCTGTGAGTAACTGCTGGAATTTCATACAGTGTACACCCTGCTCAGTTTTGGGCAATGCCTTTTCGTCTATCAGAACTTTTCTAAGATAAACCAAGTCACATGCCCTATGTTTGAACTTAACTTTTAGTTACTGAAAGCCTTTACAATTCACTATTTTGTATACTTTTCGATCAACTGTTTGCACTAAATTAAAAAAGTAATCCTTCAGATACAAACATATACATGTGTATATATGTATATATGTACATATATGTGCACATATACACATGCATATATCTGTGTATACACATATATACATATATACACATATAGACAGTGTACATATATACAATGTACAAATATATACACATATACATAGAGAGAGAGACACACACACAATCTTAAAATTAGAATGTATGCACAAAGCCACTGTAGTGTCAATTTTAAAAAAAATATCAAGACCACTAGACCCAGAAGAGTTTCAGTGTAGGCCAGGTAAACTAGAAAAAAGTTATTGCTGTTTATTTGTCTTCCTACTTTCTCTGAGCTCTGGTAGCCCTGAATACATATATCTTAAAACTGACTTTGGGAAAAACATGGTTTGTGTTTCTCAATTAAAAAAAAAAATCTGTGCATACAGTCTCCATGGAAATTACAGGATCTTTTAACTTAGAAAACAAATCTCTTTCACATTCCCCTTAGTTCTGTGGCTCTTCTTATTATATCATAATAGGAAGGGTATGATATCAGCATTACTTACTGATGATGTTAACTTTGACCACTTTCTTAAATTACAGTCATATCTGCAAGATTTCTTCACTATAAAGTTACTATTTATTATCAGTAAATTGCTAAATTCAACCCATGCTCAACAGGAGAATTAAACTCCACTTCTTACAGACAGGTGCATCAAATAATTTAGACATTGCTAAAATCATCACAGTAATTAATATGAATCTGGGATAAATACTCTGGGATTATGCAAATATTTCTCCTTAAAGTTTCATCCACTAATTTTAACATTTAACAGTGTCTGATGCTTTCACAATATAATACACACTACACTAATTTTCATGAATATAATCATGAGAAAGCATCAGAAAAACAGAAACTGAGGGAGAGTCTATAAGATGATTAACTGGTGTTTTCTAAATGTGTTATGGTATGAGAAACAAGGAAAACTAAGAAAATGTAACAAACCAGAGGAGATTAAGTGTGCATGATAATTAAATGCAATGTGGTTCCCTAGATTGGATCCTGGAACAACAACAAAAAAGATATTAGTGCTGAAGCTACTGAAATCTGAATCAAGTACTTAATAGTACTATACCAATACCAAATAATATACCAATATTAAATTTGACTATGACTATGTAAGATGTAAACATTAGGGGAAAATGGGTGAAGAGTACATTATACAGGAATTATACTATGTTTACAAATCTTTTGTAAATAATTTAAAGTAAAATATTTTTTAAAAGCATACATAGTGGAAACAGAACTTCATTTGGAGGATAGGAGAACAAAGAGGTATAAAAAAACTAAAATCTCTATATCCTTTATGGGAGAAAATAATTTTTAAATTAATTAGTCAGAAAATGGTGATCGAGGGTGGGAGGTGGGGCTGAGTGGAGCGGTGGGGAGTGGTGGGGGGAAATAGACACAACTGTACTTGAACATCAATAAAAAAGATAAATAAATAAATAAATAACACCTCTAATGACTAAAAAAAGAAAATAGCATAATTGTTTTTGTTTTTTTCTAAAAATGGAACCATGTTTTGACTTAGAAATTCCACTGCAGGGACTATACCCTGAGAATACTGAAACACCAATTCAAAAGAACCTATGCACCTCAATATTCATAGCAACACAATTTACAATAGCCAAGTGCTGGAAGCAACCTAAGTGCCCATCAGTAAATAAGTGGATCAAAAAACTCTGGTACATTTACACAGTGGAATACTATGCACCACAAAGAAAGAAGGAGCTCCTACTCTTTTCGACAACATAGATGGATCTGGAGAGCATTATGCTAAGTGAAATTAGACAGGCAGTGAAAGACAAATACCATATGATCTCACCTATAAGTGGAACCTAATCAATAAAACAAGAAAAATATAACCAGAGACATTGAAATTAAGAACAAACTGACCATAACTTGAGGGGAGGTGAGAGGGGATAATGGAGGGATTAAGGGGAAAGGTTGTCAAAGAACATGTATAAAGGACACATGGACAAAGCCAAAGGGAGTTAGGATTGAGGATGGGAGGAGGGGATGGCTGGGGTGCGAGGGTGAGTAATGGGGTGAAAATAACAAAAAAAACATTTGTTATGGAGAAAAAAATTTGTTTTTTTGATGGTTTATTTACCATGCAGAAGCTTTTTAGTTTGATGTAGTCCCATTCATTTATTTGCTTTTATCTTTCTTGCCTTTGGGGTCAAGTTCACAAAAGCCCCTTTAAGACCAAGGTCCAAAAGTTTTAGTGTCTGTGTTTTCTTTTATGTATTTTGTTGTTTCAGGTTTTATGTTCATATTATTAATCCATTTTGAGTTAATTTTTGTGGAGTATTAAATAGAAGTCTAGTTTCATTCTCTTGCTTGTGTCTTTCCAATTTTCCCAACACCATTTATTAAAGATGCTTTCCTTTCTCCATTGTTTCTATTTTACTTGTTTGTCAAAAATTAATTGCCCATATACATGTGTATTTACTTCTAGGCACTCAATCCTATTCTATTGATCTGTGTGTCTATTTTTTTTTCTGCCAATACCATATTGTTTCAATTTTTGTATATTTGTAGCATAATTAGAAGTCATATGTGGTATATAAAACATAAAGCCACCAACTAACAATAAAAAAAAAAAACCTTGTAGTCACAATCAACAGTATGGTGATTACCAGAGGGAAAGGGTGTTGGGGAGGATGAAGAGGGAAAAAGGGGGGCAAATACATTGTGATGAAGGAGACTAGAGTTTGGCTGGTGAGCACACAATGTAATACACAGATGATTTATATAGACTTGTACACCTGAGCCTTATATAATTTCATTAATCAGTTACCCCAATACATTTTAGAAAAGAAAGAGTGCCCTGGCCAGGTAGTTCAGTTGGCTGGAGTGTTGTCAGAGCACCAAAAGTTTTCATGTTCGATCCAATCCCCTGTCAAGGCTCATATGGGAAGCCACTGATTGATGTTTCTCTCACATTAACATTTCTCTCTCCCTCTTTCTCTTCCTCCCTCCCTCCCTCCCTCCCTCTCTCCCTAAAATTAATATGTTCATGGATAAACATATCCTTGAATGAGGATATAAAATAATAATAATAATAAAGAAAGAAAGAAAAACCTAACTAAAGCTATAATGAAAATCATATTACAATATATGAATATATCAAAACAACATGTATAACTTTATACAATGTTATATGTCAAATATATTTCAAGTGAACAAATAATAATAAATAGCAGTCTACACATATAAGTTGGAAATATAGACTTACATACTAGATATTATGCCTGAGAGAGTGAAAGTGATTGTCTCCAGAAAGCCAGAGCCAGAGAAGAAGGTAGAGGCTGCTTTTTCTTATTATTGTAATAAACCTTTTAGCACAATATGACTTTTTAAAAATACTTTATTTATTTATTTACTTTTAGAGAGGGGAAGGAGGGAGAAAGAGCAGGAGAAAAGCATTAATGGTGGTTGCTCTTGTGTGCCCGCTACTGGAGTCCTGGCCCACAACACAGGCATTTGTCCTGACTGGGAATTGAATCATCAAGCCTTTGGTTTGCAGACAAGTACTCAATCCACTGAGCCACAGCAGCCAGAGCACATTTTGACTTTTATAATAGAATAAATATATTAGTTTGATTTCAAAGAGTTAAAATAATTTAGAAGTGAACAAGAGTCCAGTAGATTCTTAAGGACCCTCAGAGATAATTTCAAGAAGGGGAACAAGATACCAGGTACCATCACCAGTTACTGGGTATAAGACCTATTGCCTCCCAACAAATAGAAGCATGCAACACAATCAACAAAAATATGCTGCACTTTGTAAAGACCATACCATACACTATGACTAAAATCAACTACCCAAAATTGTTTTGAAGCTCATGGAAATCAAAATATCTTAGAAATGTAATAGATTATTAAGAAGTTTGACATTTTGCATTCTATCACAAAACATGGCTAAGTTCAACAGGGACCTATGAGCATGAAAACACATCAGATGCTTGTAAGAGGAAGATAAAAGCAAAATAAATATTTAGAGAAATGTTTTCCCTAGGAAGACTAGAAATAAGGCCTTAAGGAAGTGAGATGCTATGGATTTTTGTGGCATACATTACTTTGAGGGAGAGGTATGGAGAAACTTTAACCTCAATTTTAAGATTTTTTTAGCCTTTCTACACTTTTTCTTCCTCGTTATTTCCTACTATTATGATACACTCAACTTTCTATATTCTTTTCTTTCTATTTACAATTTCTCTGTTTTTTAATCTTATTTTATTAGAGAAGGCTTCTTTTGAAGTGTTCCATTTATCTCATTGATTAACAAGAGACACAATAATAGAGACTGAAGTAATGGGGAACATGTCACTTAATAGAACAAGAGTAAAAATCCTTATTGTAGCCACAGTAATATTGTTTTTCCGACAAGATTTTAATGACGGTTTGATTATTATTTAACATTTTATATATATGTGACAACTCAAGGATGTTTAGAATTCTTTAATGTTTAAAATATTTAAGATAAAAAATAGATGTGGCTATTTACTACTATTTTACTTTATCATTTTTTCTCATATAATTATTCTGAATTATTAGGTTCCAAGAACATTCTTGAAGATACATTCTTGAAGTATGTAGAAATTTCTAAGAAGAAAGGATGAATGATACATGTTACTTGTCTTTATGTGATACTTCAGTCCCTTTTCTGGTGTTTCTATGTTTTATTGCTAGATCTATCTTTAAAGCAAGGCTGAGTTTTTACCTGAAGAAAGAGTATATAAATATGTGAATAATAATTTAACATGATGTGGTTTTACTATTTGAATATAAATTTGATAGTCACTGTTATCCTGAATATTAATACAATTTAAAATCAGGTGATCATATTTTGTTACCTATCTCTGTATTCCATTTGCAACTATACTTTTTGTTTGTTTCATGTATTTTACTAAGCATAGGTAAGTGGAAAAAATAAAATTTAAGAACAGACATCTTATTACACATAATCGATACTGCATAGATTTTTATTTTAATTTTTCAGAGTATAATTAATTTACTAAGTGTATCCCTATTTTCTGTATCCAAATCTAAAATTGAAGATATCCCCTGCATTGTTTTTTTTTCTATTAAGGAAAAATAATGAACATTGTCTTCAAAAAATGACTGTACTCCTAAGAAAACACTGAACTATGGGAAATGGGTTAGGACTTATATTCCTTACTTATCAACAGATAATCATCCACGAGTAAGGTCACTCAGAATTTGGCTTTGGTGAAGAAATTTATGAATAATATTCAAATGTATTTAATTAAAAAGGTCAAACAAGGATTTCAGCATTGAGAATAAGGTGAGCAATCAGTGCAAATAAAGAGGAGAAGCCTATTTCTTAATCACATTGAAAATGTTAATATTGAGCAAAGAGTATACTTTTTAATGTCATATCTCTGTCTATAACTAATCATTCTATAGATATGGGAAAGAGAACTGACAGCCCACATTTGTGTTGGCAAATGCCCTAATAATATAGGGAAAGAAAAAGAATTCAAAGTCAAACTAGAATTTAGTGACTAGCATGGCAGAGGTGGATTATGTAGGGTTAATAAGTCAGTCAGATAGTTCATGCCATTCTTACCCAGATGTAAACAAATCATCCACAGTTAACTAGCGAGTCTATTTTGATATCTCTTATAAGATATATCTCCTCCTGAATCAACTTTAGTAAGTAGTTCCAGAGCACAAAGCCTTGTTTGTTGAAAAAACGCAATCTTAAATTTAAGAGACAGAAATGCTTTTGATATTGTAATAACTATACCTGATGTAACTGAATAAACACTGTAGAACTTGTAAGATGATCTATTAGGCAGTGTTTTCATCAAGTTATATGGCTTAATTATTATTTAATTTACCATGGCTTAAAAATTATATATTTAGCTATCACCGTTTCCTTGAACTGTAGGTTTGTGCATCAACTTTTTACTTACTATCTCCATTTGGATTTCCAATATTCATCTTAAAACTAGCATGTCAAAAATTAAAGGCATACATACCTTCATCCTGTGCACACACAAATGCACACACACTTACACATACATGTATACACATATATACTTGACTCCTACAGCCTTGCCATCTTAGTAAATGGAAACTCCATACTTTGACTTGATCAGGTCAAAAATGCATAGCCACCTTTATTATCAAAGGCTCAATCATTTGAACATAGTTGGAATCCCACCACTTTTCATCACCTCTGTTACTAGTTTAAAGCCATTATCATCTTTTAGATATTTAATTCCCATAAACCACAACTTGTTCTTCCCACTTTCACATAGGGTACTTGTTGTCTTTTTCACTAATGAAAATCTCTATGCCCACTTGTAATGCTCACAAAAGTCTCATGATCCTTTTAAAACACAATTCAAAACTTATCATTTCTCTGCTCACAACACTCATGATTTCTTACTTCATTCAGAGAGTGGTAGAATTGTACACCTGAAACCTATATAGTTTTATTAACCAATTCACACCAATAAATTCAATAAAAAAGAAAAACAAAAGACAAACAAAAATAAAACTCTAATTGATTAATCAATACATACATACATATTTTAATGAATAAATGCATCAAGCAATCTATGACAAAACAAAGTTAAAGGTGTTGTGACTAAAATATCTTATGTGAGAAATTAGTATGGATTGAATTGTGACCCCCCAAATATGCTCAAGTTCTAACTCTTAGAACCTGTGAATACAATTATATTTAGAAATAGGGTTTTTGCAGATGCAATCAAGTTAAGATGAGCTCATACTGAATTGGGGTGAGCCCTAATCCAATGATTAATGTCCTTATAATCAGAATAAAATTTAAACACAGACAGACATATAAAAACACAGGAGAATGACATGTGAAGAAAACAAAGCTTGGCATCTATAAGTGGATGAATGCCAAGGATTGCCAACCACCACCAGAGTAAAGGGAGAAACAAACAAATATCTTTCTCTACAGCCTTAAGAAAGAGTATGACCTGGACAAAATCTTGATTTTGGTCTTCTAACCTCCAGAACTTGGAGACAATAATTTTTTGTTGTTTTAAACTACTCAGTTTGTGGTAATTTGTTACAGCTGCCCTAGGGATCTAATACATAAATATTACATCCTTTTTCATCAAATATTAGAATATTAAGATTTCATTAGATAGAAAATTTTAAATAAACATTTAGTTTTTTTTTTTTTTTTCTGAAGGGTAATACTCATTATGCTTGATTAAGAGTCGTGGTTTTGGGTTTGAATTGCCAAACAAACTCCAGAGTCTAAGCTTCACTCAGCCTCTAAAAATAGGTTTTAAATAACCTTTACGTAAGCATACATAACAGACAACCTGACTTGCATAGGAAACACAAAGCAGAGGCTCAATGCCTACAGCTTTGCTGAATTCCCCAGTTTCTTTATGTCGGGATGCATGAGGTCATGGGAGTTGAAATCTAGTGGGTATGGACCACCTTGGCTCATGAAAGCCTTCAGGCTCAGGGTCCCATCAGCTTTTCTACCTTACTAAAATCAAAATGCTTTCAGAAGTGTGAAACTAAATCCTATATCTGATGCAGCTTATTATTCATCAATTACTGGTTACTCTGGAGTCACAGGTTACTCAAGAAACATTCTACAAATCTCAAGAACAGGTGTTTCATGCATTATATATCAACATCAGCACTACTCATTTACCTTGCATCTGACATATACAAACATATTCCCCTTGTTTACTTCATGGAAGATTGAAGCAAAGGTCAAAGCCTTAGATGCCCCTCAGGCTAAAGGAAAGACATCAGACCAGATATATAACCTTTTTCCTCCAGAGTGTAACATATAGCTTAAAAATATTTCAAAAATTGTCCAGATGATTAACACTTTAAAACATTTACATATAAACATATTTTTCCTAAAATCCCACTGAGGGTACAGGAAGATGGTGGAGGAGTGAATGGAAATCACAATAACCTCCTCCAAGGATAAATCTGGAATTACAACTAAATTGTGGAGAAATCACCCAGAACAAACAACTGAACAATAGCAAGAGTGAAACCTTATAAACTCAGACAGAAGGAAGAATCACATTCAGCACAACATGACTGTTAAGGAGTTGGTAGAGAATCCAGAGGGCTGGCTGGGCACCCACAGGTAGCAGTGCTGGAGGGATAATTCAGTGGCTGGTTGGATCCCCCTGAGAAAGTACTCAGATAACAACTGGCAGTGAAAAGCAGCAGGGTGGCTCTCTGACAGAGATGCATGGCTGGAGAGCAAAAGAGCTGTTTTAAGGGCCCACACACGAATTTTCATTTTCAGCCACTTACCCAGGGCTCTAGCAAAGGTAGGGGCAGAGTGGGCTGGAGACACTTGAGGAGAGAACGGGGATGAAACTGAGAGAGTAGAGATAGCCTCAGGGATTCCGGTGTTAAATCGTCTCCTATATGGCAACAACCACTGTGCTCAGGTAGACCACTCACCTTCAAGTGACACCAGCCTGAGGGGAAACAATAGCCCCAAGCCTGTGAGGAACTCTGCCCTGCCCTATGGTACTTAAACCTGACTGTTGAGTGCAGAGTAACTAGATTAACAACTGAAGGAGACAGCCACAGACAGTAGGTCCCTGAAAGTCTGAAACTGGCTGCTTAAGGTCAGACAGGGTCAGCATGTGACATCACCAGAGGCATATCCAAAAGAAAAAAAAAAAAAGGTAAATTCTAGAGGCTACTGAGATGAAATCCACTGTGGTAATCTCTACGATTTGTGATATTTTCTTGCCTGCATAACTTTTTAACATTCATTTTTTTCCCAACAAGTTTGTATATACTAAGTCACTAGATTTTATACTATAGTTAATTTCAATTTACCTATTTTGCCCCTCCCTTCTCTTACCATATTTTACCTGCTTCTTCCCAATCATTATTTTCATTTCAAATGTGGTTTTCTCTCTAGCTACAACTTCTTTCCATTCTGCATTCTTATAACTTCTCCCCCTTCCAAACACACAACACCAATTTTCTTGTCAATGATCATCTCCTTTTCCCCCACTTTTAATTACCCATGTTCTCTCTTAACCTTTAACACTCTTTGGTAGTTGCTTATGGGTAGGGTAGTGGTAGTTGTTTTTCTTTCAATTTTATCTCTAGATCTTCACTAATTTTGCATATCAAGTATAAAATTTTACTGGTTCCCTCTCTTACTCTTTTTTTTAATCTCAAATTGTTAATTTTGCCATGTCTTAGCCTATTGTTTTCTTTTTTCTTTCTTCTATTTCTCCTTCATGCTGACCTTTTCTTTTTTCTTATTCTCCTTTTTTTTTCTTTGTTCTTTTTTACTTTCATCTCAAATTTTAATGTTTTTCTTTGTCTTAGCCTGGTTTTTGTTCCTCATTTTTAGTATTCCCTCTCCCTCTACCATTTCCAAATCAACTCCCATTATTCTAGACACATTTTAAGCTTTGTTTCTTTTTTCCCTGTTATTCCCATACCACCAATATTAATTTCAGTTCATTTGGTTTTGGTAGTAGAGTGGTGGATCTTTCTCCCCAATTTGGCTTATATTTTTGTTATTTATTCACTTTTTTCCCTTCTTTTTATTTTTCTCCCTCATGTTACTTTATTTTAATTTAATTTCTGTTTAGACCTAATACTATATGTTTCCCTTCTCATAATACATTCTACATTATTTATTCCCTTTTTATTCATGATGTAAATTTTACTTTCTCTCTTTGCATTACTCTGCCTTCCCTCTCTTATTAAAGCTCCTCCCTCTACCTACTCAAAATCATTTTTATTTTAGGAGGTCATCTCATATCCACTCTCCTTTCTTATAATAGTCTTAATCTCAAAGGTTAATTACAGCCTTATTAATACTGGTTTATTTGCTGTTGATAGTCAGATTGAGGAGGGTAGCTATTTTTGTAGTTGTGGGTTTGTTTTCTGGGCTTTGTGGTTTTCTTCTGGCCACCCATACACAACAGCACACAAGTTGTGGTGGGTGGAGTGACCCTCAGTTAACCAGCTGGAGTGAAGAACCCACCAAAGAAAGACCCAGCAATAATCAAAACCCAATTACACCTAGAGAACCAACATAAAAGTCATACAGGACATCCCAAAAGTATCAAGATCAAGAGATCAAGGAGACTGCACCACTGAATCTCACAGGTCTCCTATCATAGAAGTTCACACCACAAAGTCAGGAAGTCAAATCAGATGAACTTAAAAAGCAGAACAAACAAGTAGAGTCTCACAAATAATGAGAAGTGAAAGAAACAACCCTTAATTGAAAGGAAAGAAGGAATCCTCAGAAAGAATGCTAAAAGAAATAAAGGCAAGTCAACTATTAGATATTGAGTTCCAAACAACGGTTATAAGGAAGATCAATGAGCTCAGTGCAAATTACCAAAAACTAGAGTGAAACTATGAGGAACTTACTGCAAACTCTGTCACCATGAAAAATGTCATAGAAACAACAATAAAAGCCAAGGGCGAATGAAGAATACAGTTTCTGAATTGAAAGAACACAGTATAAGAAATCAAAAGCAGGCTAGATGAATCAGAGGACTGAGTCAGGAGCTGGAGGACAAAGTAGAAAAAACACCCAGACAGAGCAAGAAAAGGAAAAAAGACTCAAAGGGAACAAAAAGGGGTAAAGGGAGTTGCAGTACATATAAACCATAATTATAGCAGTATAATAAGGATACCAGAAAGAGAAGAATAGGAGTAAGGGATAGAAAACCTATTAGAAAAAGTAATGATGGAAAATTTCCTTAATCTCATTAGAAAAAAACGTCACACAAATCCAGGAGGCACAGAGGGCCCCAATCAAGAGGAACCCAAAGAGGCCTATTTCAACAGACAATATAATTAAAATGGTAAAATTCAAAGACCTATAGAGAATTCTAAGGGCAGCAAGGGAGAAACAAGGAATAACATACAATGGAGCCCCTATAAGGCTAGCAACTGACTTCTCAACAGAAACACTACAAGCCAGAATGTAATGGCAAGAAATATTAGAAGTAATGAAAAGCAAAGCCTGCAAACAAGACTACTCTACACAGCAAGGCCCTCAATTAAAATGTGAAAAAAAGAGTTTCTCTGGAAAAAAAAAAAGAGTTTCCCTGAAAAAAGGAGAATGAAAATACAATTCCACAAAACCAGCACTGCAAGACATAGTAAAGAGACTGCTTTAAGAACAGGAAAAATAAGAGTGAGAAAGAGAGAGGAACACAGGTACTAAGGGAGAAAAATGGCAATGAATAAGTACCTATAATTAATAACCTTAAATATAAATGGATTGAAGCTTCCAATAATAACCTTAAATGTCAATGGATTGAATACTTCAAACAAAAGACATAGGTAGGGTAGCTGAATGGATAAGAAAACATAACCTGGTTGCTGCTCAGGAAGATGGCAGCGACATAGGTGGGAGCGGAGTCCACTTCTCCTCAGCACCAGTGAAACACCTAGCTGATCTGAGGAACAGAGCCAAAAGCCAACAGTATTCCAGCATATATGAAGATCAGAGACCAAAGATAGAGGACATAGAAAGATCTGATGGTAAGAAGAGTGCTTAAGGACAATAAGGACACTGGGACCTGCGCAGGGACTGGGGCAACTGAAGCCCCGGCCCCGGTGCAGGGTCTGCTGCAGGATTCTTGGGAGAGAGCCAGGCTGAGCTGTGTGAGCACTCAGGTGCTTGTTTGGACCAGGGGGGCTTGAATAGGAAGAATTTCTCAAAAAGAAAAAGAAAATAGAGGCACTCAGTAGCTAGTTAGAAAACTCTCTCCAGCAGCCGTGGCCTCTGGCGCCCCTGACCCCTCAGCCCCTGGACAGTGAACACTGGATAAGCAGCCCCAGCACTCGCCTGAAGCCTGGTTGTGTGCACCCAGATTAGCAGAAAGGGGGTCCACACCTGAAACACCAGCTGGGCGCCCACACCTGAAACCTCAGGTGGGTGCACACCTGGAGCAGAGGCTACCTGCCCCAGGCACAGGCCCAAGGCAGGAGACCCGCCTGCTGCACGCAACCCAGTCCCAGAGCAGCAGATCAGCTGATCAATAGCATGGCTGCCTGTGAGCAACCACACCTAAAAGCACCAGTTCTGAACAACATCTACCAAGCCCCTGAGCACAGAGCCCTGCAGGGCCTACTGGCTCTCTAGGATGAAGGCAGAACACACACCAGAGGGGAGATGCTGGGCTAGGGGAGACTGCATTCCTTGGAAAGACTCAACCCAGTAGGGGGTTGAACTATCCCATAGCAGCACAAGAGCACCTAGCATCTAAGACAGCAAAGAGCAAGAAGGGGGATTGCGAGTTGCCCCTAATTGGTGCAACTCAAGGACAGCATAACTGGTGAACTAAAGGCCTAGTGGGGAGCAGAAGGACGCTGAGGAATTGGACTGAAGGGTGAACAAAAGCAAAGAGTGTGGCTCAGGAAGGGAGAAAAGTGAAACCAATCCCTCCAACCACCCTTCCCATTCCACAGACAGGAAGACTAGCAGAAGTAACCTGACCAGTTTAAGGCCAGCAGAAGACTTTTTTTTTTCCTTTCCCCCTTCCCCCCTGAATTCCATCTTCCTTTCTGTCCTCCTTTCTTTCTTTATTCCTTCTTCCTTCCATCCTTTACCTTTTTTATTCCTTCTTCCTGCCTTCTTTTATTTATTGTTTTCTTTTAATTTTTGTTAAAATTCCTTCTTATCTTGCCTCCGATCTTTCTTTATTCCTTCTTCCTTCCTTCCTTTCCTTTTCTATTCCCTTTTTCCCTCCTTCCCTTCTTCATTTTTTTTCTTTCCCCCCCCTTTCGCTTTTTCGCACAAGTGAGACAAGAAAACCTGGTGTGCTGAAAAGATCAGAGTTAGACCCTGTTAGACCCAAAAACGTCAGCTCAAGACCAGTGAGCACAGGAGATTAAGAAGACAGCACCACTGAATCCCATTGGAATTCTACCATAGAAGTTCATACCATAAACCCAGGGAGTCAGAATAGATCAATTTAAGAAGCAGAGGCTAACAAGAAGAGTCTCACAAACAATGGGAAGAAAAAGAAATAATCCCCAAATGAAAGGAAAGGAGGAAGCCTCAGAAAGAATGCTAACTGAAAAAGAGGCAAGTCAACTATCAGATATTGAGTTCAAAGCAATGGTCATCAGGAAGCTCACTGAGCTCTCTGAGCTCAAACAGAGCTACGAGAAACTACAGGGAAACTACAATGAACTCACTGCAAACTATATCAACATGAAAAAGGAAATAGAAACTATCAACAAGGAACAAGATGAAATGAAGAATACAATTTCTGAATTGAAAAACACAGTAGAAGGAATGAAAATCAGACTTGATGAAGCAGAGGATCGGATCAGCGAGCTGGAGGACAAAGTAGAAAAAAACACCCAGAAAGAGCCAGAAAAGGAAAAGAAGCTCAGAAGAATGAAGAGGGATTAAGGGAAATAAAGGACAACATGAAATGTAATAATATCCATATAATAGGAATACCAGAAGGAGAAGAAGAAGAGCAAGGGATAGAAAACCTGTTTGAAAAGTAATGATGGAAAATTTCCCTAATCTGAGGAGAGAACAAGTCACCCAAATCCAGGAAACACAGAGAGTCCCAAGCAAGAGGAACATAAAGAGGCTCACTGCAAGACACATCATAATTAAAATGGCAAAATACCAAGACAAAGAGAGGATCTTAAAGGCAGCAAGGGAGAAAAAGGAAGTAACATACAAGGGAGTCCCAATAAGGTTAGCAAGTGACTTCTCAATGGAAATGCTCCAAGCAAAAAATATTCCAAGTAATGAGAACCAGAGGACTGCAACCAAGACTGCTTTAACCAGCAAGGTTCTCAATCAAGATAGAAGGCCAAATAAAGAGTTTCCCAGACAAAAGAAGTCTAAAAGAATACACTTCCATGAAACCAGCTCTGCAAGAGATGTTAAAGGGACTGCTTTAAGGAAAGGAAGGAAAAGAGAAAGACAGAGGAACACAGGTAGGAAAAAATGGCAATGAATAACTACCTATTGATAATAACCTTAAACATAAATGAATTAATAGCTCCAATCAAAAGACATAGAATAGCTGAATGGATAAGAAAACATGACCCACACATATGCTGCCTACAAGAGACCCATCTCAGGACAAAAGACATACACAGACTGAAAGTGAAGGGCTCAAAACAAATTTTCCAAGCAAATGGACAAGAAAAAAAGCAGTGGTAGCAATACTCATATTAGAGAAAATAGACTTCAAAAGAAGGGCCATAAAGAGAGACCCAGAAGGTCACTGCATAATACTCAAAGGAGGAATCCACCAAGAAGACATAAACATTGTAAATAAATGTGCTCCCAAAATAGGAGCATCCAAATACATAAAGAAAATCTTGGAGGACTTCAAGAAAGATATTGACAGCAACACAGTTATAGT
This sequence comes from Desmodus rotundus, assembly GCF_022682495.2. Classification (NCBI taxonomy): domain Eukaryota; kingdom Metazoa; phylum Chordata; class Mammalia; order Chiroptera; family Phyllostomidae; genus Desmodus; species Desmodus rotundus. The sequence continues at coordinate 62,343,401 of NC_071392.1, forward strand.
AGGGGACTTAAACACCCCACTGTCAAAAATGGACAGGTCTTCCAAACAAAATATCAAAAAGGATACTGTGTCACTTAACAATACTCTAGATGAAATGGACTTAACTGATATTTATAGAGCATTTCATCCCAAAGAAGCAAAATACACATCTTTTCAAGTGTCCATGGAACTTTTTCAAAGACAGACCACATGATAGGACATAAAGCAAGCTTCAACAAATTGAAGAAAACTGAAATCATACCAAGCATTTTCTCTGACCACAAGGGTCTGAAACTAGAAACCAACCCCAAGGGTAAAAACCCAAAACACTCAAAATCAGGGAAACAGAATAGCATGCTATTAAACAATGAATAGGTCAAGAACGAGATTAGGCAAGAAATCAAAAACTTCCTGGAAACAAATGAAAATGAACTCACAACAACCCAAAACCTATGGGAGACAGCAAAGGCAGTCCTGAGAGGGAAGTTCATAGCAATACAGGCTTACCTTAAGAAGATAGAAACAGTTCAAACAAACAACCTAACCCTACGCCTACAAGAACTGGAGGAACAACAACAAAGACAGCCCAGAGCAAGGAGAAGGAAGGAAATAACCCAGATCAGAGCAGAGTTAAATGACATAGAGACTAAAAGCACAATTCTAAGGATCAATGAATCCAGGAGCTGGTTCTTTGAAAAGATAAACAAAATTGACAAGCCTTTAAGTAGGCTCATCAAAAAGAAAAGAGAGAGAATCCAAATAAACAGAATTAGAAATGAAAGAGGAGAGATTACAACTGACACCACAGAAATACAAAGGATTGTAAGAAATTACTACGAAGAACTGTATGCCAAGAAATTTGAAAACCTAGGTGAAATGGACACATTTCTAGAAAAATATAATCTTCCAAAACTGAATGAAGAAGAAGCAGGAAACCTGAACAGACCAATAACAGCAGACAAAATTGAAGCAGTCATCAAAAAACTCCCAACGCAAAAAGCCCTGGACCAGATGGTTTCCCAGGAGAATTCTACAAAGCATTTAAGGAAGAGCTAACCCCTATCCTTCACAGACTATTCGAAAAATTCCAAACTGATGGAAGACTCCCAAACTCTTTTTATGAAGCCAGTATCATCCTAATCCCAAAACCAGATAAAGACACAACGAAGAAAGAAAACTTCAGGCCAATATCGCTGATGAACACTGACGCTAAAATTCTCAACAAAATATTGGCAAACTGCATCCAGCAATACATTAAAAAGATCATACACCATGACCAAGTGGGATTCATCCCAGGGATGCAAGGATGGTACAATATTAGCAAATCAATAAACATAATACATCACATCAACAACAGCAAAGACAAAAATCACATGATCATATCAACAGATGTAGGAAAAGCATTTGATAAGATACAACACCCATTTCGGATAAAAACACTCGGCAAAGTGGGAATAGAGGGAGCGTTCCTCAATATAAGAAAGGCCATATATGAGAGACCTACAGCCAACATCATACTCAATGGACAAAAACTTAGAGCTTTCCCACAAAGATCAGGAACAAGACAAGGATGCCCTCCCTCACCACTCCTATTCAACATAGTATTAGAAGTCCTAGCCACAGCAATCAGACAAGAAAAAACAATGAAAGGCATCCAAATTGGAAAGGAGGAAATGAAACTGTCACTGTTTGCAGAGGACATGGTAGTGTACATGGAAAATCGTATAGACTCCACCAAAAAACTACTCGACCTAATAAATGAATTTGGCAAAACAGCTGGATACAAAGTCAATACTCAGAAATCAAAGGCATTCCTGTATACCAACAACGAAACTGTAGAAACAGAAATCAGGAAAAAAATCCCATTTGATATAGCAAGAAGAAAAATAAATTACCTAGGAATAAACCTAACCAAGGAGGTAACAGACCTGTACTCAGAAAACTACGCAACACTGAAGAAAGAAATTAAGGAAGACACAAACAAATGGAAGCATGTACCATGCTCATGATTTGGAAGAATTAACATCATCAAAATGGCCATGTTACCGAAGGCGATTTATAGATTCAATGCAATGTGTGTTAGAGTACCCATGACATATTTCACAGTTATAGAAAAAACATTTCAGAAATTTATATGGAACCATAAATGACCCCAAATAGCTGTAGCAATTTTGAGAAAGAAGAACAAAGCAGGAGGGATCACAATACCTGATATCAAACTGTATTACAAGGCCACTGTAATCAAAACTGCCTGGTACTGGCATAAAAACAGGCACATAGACCAATGGAACAGAACAGAGAGCCCAGAAATAAACTCAAGTCTTTACGGTCATTTAATATTTGACAAAGGAGGCAGGAGGATAAAATGGAGCCAAAACAGCTCTTCAACAGATGGTGTTGGGAGATCTGGACAGCTACGTGCAAAAAAATGAAACTCGATCACCAACTTACGCCATACACAAAAATAAACTCAAGATGGATAAAAGACTTAAATATAAGTAGCAACACCATAAAAGTCCTAGAGGAAAACTTTGGCAGAAAATCTCAGACAATCCACTCAGCAACATTCTCACAGACACGTCCCCTAAAGCAAGGGACATAAAGGAAAGAATAAACAAATGGGACCTCATCAAAATAAAAAGCTTCTGCATGGCTAAAGAAAACAGCACCAAATTACAAAGAAAACCAACAGTATGGGAAAACATATTTGCCAATGATACCTCAGACAAGGCCCTCATCTCCAAAATATATAAAAACTCACACAACTCCACTCCAGGAAGACAAACACCCCAATTAAAAAAATGGGCAAAGGAATTGAACATATACTTCTCCAGGGAAGACATACAGAGGGCCCAGAGACATATGAAAAGATGCTCAGCATCACTAGCCATCAGAGAGACGCAAATTAAAACCACAATCAGTTACCATCTCACACCAGTCAGAGTGGCTAACATAAACAAATCCACAAACAAATGTTGGAGAGGATTTGGAGTAAAGGGAACCCTAGTGCACTGTTGGTGGGAATGCAGACTGGTGAGGCCACTGTGGAAAACAATTTGGAATTTCCTCAGAAAACTAAAAATGGAACTGCCCTTTGACCCAGCAATTCTGCTGCCTGGATTATAACCTAAGAACCCTGAATCATCAATCCAAAAGAACCTGTGCACCCCAATGTTCATAGCAGCACAATTTACAATAGCCAAGTACTGGAAGCAACCTAAGTGCCCATCAGCAAACGAGTGGATCCAGAAAGTATGGTACTTTCACACAATGGAATTCTATGAATCAGAGAGAAAGAAGGAGCTTATACCCTTTGCAACAGCATGTATGGAACTGGAGAGTATTATGCTAAGTGTAATAAGCCAGGCAGTGAGGAACAAATACCATATCATCTCACCTTTAACTGAAACATAATCAACAGAAGAAAAAAGGAAACAAAATATAACCAGAGACATTGAAGTTAAGAACTGTCTAACAATAGCCAGGGGTGAGTGGGGAGGGGACAGTGAGGAGAGTGGATTACAGGAAGTAGTATAAAGGACACATGGACAAATCAAGGGGGAGGGTTGAGGTGTGGGAGGTAGGGGGTTTCAGCTGGGGTTGGGTGGAGGGATGGCGAGTAAAGGCACACAACTGTAATTGAATAACAATAAAAAATTAAAATAAAAAAAAAGAAAACATGACACATACATAGGATGCTTACAAGAGACCCATTTCAGTAGAAAAAGACCTACAGAGAGTGAGAGTGAAGTGTTGGAGATAATTTTCGAAGCAAATGTACAGGAAAAATAAGCCAGTGTAGCAATACTTACTTCAGACAAAATAGATGTCAAAACAAAGGCCACAAAAAACGACTTCAAAGGGCACTTCATAATACTCAAAGGAAGGATTCATCAAGAAAACATAAGTATTGTAAACATGTATGCACACAACATAGAAGCACCCAAATATATAAGGAACATCTTAGAGGACTTCAAGGAAGATATAGAGAGCAATACAATTATATTAGGAGATTTTAACACTCCACTGTCAAAACTGGATAGATCTTCCAAGCAAAATATCAACAAGAATATTATGCAACTGAACAACATGTTAGATCAAATGGATTTAACTGTTTTAAGTAGAATGTTGCATCCCAAGGAAGCAAAATACACATTCTTTTCAAATGCACATGGTACATTTTGAAACATAGACCACATCATAGGACACAAAACAAGTCTCAACAAATTCAGGAAAATTGAAATCATAGAGAGCATTTTCTAGGACCACAAGGGCTTGGAACTAGAAACCTACTTCAACAAAAAATTCAAAAATATTCAAACTCATGGAGACTGAACAGCATGTTGTAAATAAAGAATGGGTTAATAATGAGATCAAGGAAGAAATCAAAAAGTTCCTGAAGATACATAAAAATGAACACACAAGTGTCTAAAATCTATAGGACACAGGAAAGACAGTCATGAGAAGGAAGTTCATAGCAATATAGGCCTACCTAAAAAGATAGAAACATTTCAAATAAACAACCTAACCATACATCTAAAATAACTGGAAGAACAACAACAAACAAAGCCCAGAGAGAATAGAAGAAAGGAAATAACCTAGATCAGAGCAGAGTTAATGACATAGAGACTGAAAGAACACAAATCAAAAGATCAATGAATCCTAGAGCTGGTTCTTTGTAAGATAAACAAAATCGAGAAGCCTTTAACCAGATTAAACAACAAGAAAAGGGAGAGGACCCAAATAAATAAAATCAGAAATGAAAGAGAAGAAATTACAATTTATACCACAGACAAATTATTGTAAGAAATTAATGTGAACAAATATATACCAAGAAACTTGATTACCAGGGTGAAATGGAGAAATTTATAGAAAAATATAATCTTCCAAAACTGAATCAAGAAGAAGCATAAAGCCTGAACAGACTGATAACAGCTGGTGAAATTGAAGGAGTAATCAAAAAGCTCTCATCTCACAAAAGCCCTGGGCTGGACTGTTTCACAAGAGAATTTTACAAAATAATTAAAGAGGTAACCCCTATTCTTCTCAGACTATTCCAAAAATCTAAAACAGGGAAGACTCCTAAACTCTTCTTATGAAGCCAACATCATCTTTATTCCAAAACAGATAAAGGCACAACAAAGAAAGAAAATTACAGGCAAATATTACTGATGAACATAGACACTGAAATCCTCAACAAAATATTTGTAAACCACATATAGCAATACATCCAAAAGATCATACAACACAATCAAGTGGCATTCGTCCCAGGGATGCAAGGATGGTACAATATTAGCAAATCAATAAAAATAACACATCATGTAAACAAAAGGAAAGACAAAATTCACATGATCATAGTAATAGATTCAGGAAAATTATTTGATGTGGTAGAGCTCCCATTTACAACAAAAACACACAGCCAAGTGGGAGTAGAGGGAGCATGCCTCAACATAATGAAGGCCATATAAGAAAAACCTAGAGCAAACATCATACTCAACAGGCAAAAACTAAAAGCTTCCCCACTGAGATCAGGAACAAGACAAGGATGTCTGCTTTCATCACTTCTATTCAACATAGTATTAGAATTCCTACCCACAGCAATCAGACAAGAAAAAGAAATAAAAGACATCCAAACGGGAAAGGAGGATGTAAAACTGTCACTGTTTGCACATGACATGATAGTGTACATAGAAAATCCTATAGACTCCACCAAAACACTACTTGGCTTAATAAGTTGATTTTGGCAAAGCAGCAGGATACAAAGTCAAAATCCAGAAATCGAAGGCATTTTTGTGTACCAACAATGAAATATTGGAAAGAGAAATTGGGAAAAATCCTATTTGCTATAGCAACAAGAAACATAAAGTACCTAGGAATAAATGTAATGAAGGAAACAAATGACCTCTACTCAGAAAACTACACAACTCTGAAGAAAGATGTTAAGAAAGATATAAATGGAAGCATATTCTGTGTTCATGGATTGGAAGAATTAACATCATCAAAATGCACATAGTACCCAAAGCAATTTATAGATTTAACACAATCCTAAAAATACTAATGACATATTTCAAAAATATAGAACAAATATTTCAAAAATTTATATGGAACCATAAACAACCCTGAATAATCACAGCAATTTTAAGAAAGAAGAACAAAGAAGTAGGAGGGATCACCTTACCTGACATCAAACTATATAATCAAAACAGTCTGGTACTGCCATAAGAACAGACACACAGATTAGTGGAACAGAATAGAAAGCCCAGAAATAAACCCATGTGTCTATGGTCAATTAGTATTGAAAAGAGGGGCCAAAGCATAAAAATAAGTAAAAATGTCCTCTTTAACAAATGGTGTTGAGAGATCTGGACAGCTACATGCAAGAAATTGAAACTAAACCACCAATTTACACCATGCACAGTAATAAACTCAAAATGGATAAAAGACTTAAATATATATCATGATATCATAAAAGTCTTAGAGGAGAACATAGGCAGGAAAATCTCAGATATTCTACTCAGCAATATTTTCACTGATATGTGCCCTACAGCAAGGGACATAAAGGGAAGATTAAACAAATCGGACTTCATCAAAATAAAAAGCTTCTGTATGGCTAAAGAAAACATCAGCAAAATGAAAAAGGAACCAACTGTATGGGAAACTATATTTGCCAATGATTTCTATGACACGGGTTTGATCTCCAAAATATATAAAGGACTCTCATGACTCCAGTCCAGGAGGAGGAATAACCCAATTAAAAAATGGGTAAAGGACCTGAATAGACAGTTCTCCAAGAAGGACATACAGAGGGCAGAAAGACATGTGAAAGGATGCTCAGCATTACTTGCCATCAGAGAGATATAAATTAAAACCACAATGAGATACCACTTTACACTGGTAGAATGGCCATCATAAACAAATCAACAAACAAGTTTTGGAGAGGATGCGGAGAAAAGGGTACCCTAGTACACTGTTGGTGAGAATGCACACTAGTGCAGCCATCGTGGAAAACAGTATGGAATTTCCTCAGAAAACTAAAAATGGAACTGCTTCTTGACCTGCCAATTCCATTGCTGGGATTATATGCTAAAAATCTGGAAACACTAATTCAAAAGAACCTATGCACCCCAGTGTTCATAGCAGCACAATTTATAATAGCCAAGTTCTGGAAGCAACCAAGATGCCCATCATTAAATGAGTGGATTAAAAACTATGATACATTTACACAATGGAACACTATGCAGCAGAAAGAAAGATGGAGCTCCTACCCTTCACAACAGCACAGGTAGACCTAGAAAGCACTATGCTAAGTGAAGTAAGCCAGGCAGTGAAAGACAAATACCATATGATCTTATCTGTAAGTAGAACCTAATAAACAAAACAAACAAGTAAGCAAAAGATAACCCTAGATATTGAAATAAAGAAGTAACTGACAGTCACCACAGGGGAGGGTAAAGGGGAATAACAAGGGAAAGAAGGGAAAGGGTCATCAGGAAACATGTATAAAGGACCCATGTAAAAAGCCAAAGGGTGCAAGGATTGGAGGTTGAAGGTGGGAGGTGGGTGGGGTGGGAGAAAGTAGTGTTGGGAAAATCAAGACAACTGTATTTCAACCATAAGGAAAAAAAAAAAAAAGAAAAAGAAAAAAAAACTCACTGAGGAAAAGTAAGGTATTTGTAATCATTTTTTTTACTTATTACAATCCCCAAAATGGAAAAAAATACAGTAGGTTATGAATGATCTTTCTAGTCAATATTACAACTCCAATTTAGGATCCAGTTGCTACTAATTAAGTCAAATTAAAGATGCTTAGATGCATTACCATATTATGAGGACAAATCTCATGAAAATAATTAGTTACTTGCCTTTTATAATCGTTTCCTGACTATTCTTTAGAGATTGATTATTGAAATATTGTAGTCATTACTGTGATATAGCCTATTATGCTGTCAGTGTATTTTCCAGTCAAGGTGTGGATGGGTCCAGGATGTAATCTAAGGAATATAATAATTTATTATTTCCTAATCTTTGAAATTTTGCCAGTTGCCAAATGGAATTCTTTCACCATGGTAAACTCCACAGAACTGAATAAAAACTAGGAAGCCAAACCTACTAAATTATTCCATAGGAAAATATATTACTCATAGTAAGAATATGTATTACATAAAACAAGGCAGTGTTAATTTCAGAGAAAATTAATATATTTCTTAATAAGTATTTTGTTTTCCACAAATATTTATTAGCCAATTTTTTGTCAGGTTCTGTTTTAGTCCCTGGGGATACAGTGAGATCCAAAACTGAATAAGGTACCTGCCCTAGTGAAGTTTATAGTTAGTGAGGTACAGATATTGGAAGAGTAATCCTTCAAAAGAATAGCTTTTATAAAAGAACACTACTCTTCTTAATTCTGTCAAAAGTTGATCTAATGGTCTTCTCTAGGTATGTAGTTATGAAAAGCAAATTATGTTTAGATGATCTTTCTAGTTCTTGGAAGAATGACCTTGAATAGTATTCCTCAGATAAGGAAATGTCTGGGAAACAAGCACCATTGTCCTGGGGAGAGGAGGGAACTATGATATAGTTATGATTTCAGTAGCTCAGGGATGTGATTATAGTGGTTTCGCAGAAAGCCAGGCAGTGTTTTGGAGTTGGTCTCTAGGACTAGCCCTGCCCACATATACCCCAGGTAAGGCTGACTGACTCACATCTTGAGAAACTGTGACTTAAAATTGCAAAACATAGTAGCCATGACAGTAAAACTGGATCATCAGACCTGTAAGGTAAGAAGACCTCTCAAGTAAACTTAACATAATTATTAGAACTGCTGTGAAGGAGGTAGAGCACACTGTGTCTCAAAGTTCTATCACTTCAGGCCTGTGAAGCAACAAAATCAGAACCTGGGAATTCTCATTTCATTACGGCAACTTTAGAACCCAATACATGTGAATAGATGATGGTGATGAAAGTACTTTTTATGTTAGCCTGCTATGTTGGCCTATTCATCTGGCGCTTTTCTTAACCAAGCTCGTTCATTTAAAATAGGAAATATAATAATGTGCTTTTTTTATTTCCATTTTCTTATGCATAATATCTGTCCTATTTACAAAAAAACTTTCTTTTATTATGGGTTTGTAACTATGAACTAGGATATTTATACCTTAGTTCAGAGAAATATCATGTTTTGGATCTTCACTATATATATATATATATATATATAATTTATTTTTTAAACATATTATTTAAAACAAAGCTTTATCTAGGAATAGTACATCCTTTTCCTAACTAATGAAGTGCATATATTGAATATATTGACCTATAGACCTAGTGAGCTACAACATAGAGTTCATCATAGAGTAGATCCTGCACAGAACCAAAGCCTGCTCCTCAGAATCTTGAGGGATTTCAGTGACATGGGAGAAGGCAGATAAGTGCAGCTGCTAGTAGAATGTGTGACCTAATCTCTCCTCTCTAGTCAGAAGCCAGAGGTATGAGGTGAGCTAGATTGACTGAGGGGGTTTGAAATGGTAGTAAGAAAGTTTTTCCATGATTATATTCAAGTATTTAAAGGAGATTGTTTCATAATATGGCTCCACAACCATCAGGATATGCATGATGAAAAACTTTGCACCCATTGTGATTATACAGAAGGACCTGAACTTAGTGCATCTAAACTTCTCTTGGCTTCTATAAGATGTTAAGGGAATCCCATATCTCTGATGAACCTGGAGGAGAAAAGCTACAGAACTCTCTGAGTTGAGAGTGAGCTGACGAACCTGCTATGGATGTCACCTCCATGCCTATACTGGAAGGTATCAATACAGTAAATGCTCCAGGGGAGATGGCTGAGTCCAGGGGCCTAGTGGCCAAGATGTAAGGAGTTCTTCATAGCCAGTAAAAGACTAATTACTTCCTAGTCAGAGTGAGATTACCAATCACCTACATTAAAACCTCTGTCAAAGCACTTGGTGTGGTTTCTGTTTTTCTTACTAATCTGGCCTGAATTAGTAACAATCATATCATCTTTAGTCCTAGAAAAAGATTATGTATAATTTAAGTTAGATTAATTTCTTCTGAAAAAAAAAATAAAAGAGACTAAAACTCAAAACTAAAGTTATTCAAAAATATTTCTTACATACAGAATACAGAAAGTTGTGTCATTGACAAGATTCATATGGTTCCTTGCTTTCTTATATGTAAGATTGTTATCCAGACCCAATATTTGATCTGTCTGCCTGTGTGCACTAGGTGAAAGAAAGGAGCAAGCAGGAGCAAAAGGAGCTAATGTTCTGAAAGTTTTGGTTCCCCACTGGCATGTAAGTTACAGATCATGTAGGGCAAAATCACAAGGAGTCATGAGTTAAGGGTTAGGGGTTCAGGAGCATTTTGGGAGTTGATAAATCAGAGGTGAGGCAAGGGTAATAAATCATTTCTTCAAGTCTTGAGGACAGTACCAAGTTCTGTTCTGGCATCCCCATCTGTTGTGTCTGGTTTCTTGGGAAGTAGCCAGGACTTCTACCACCTTAGGGCTGAGGGACTGAAACATAACTTAGGTCAAGATATTCTTTAGTCTGCCAGAAATCCAGACCTTGTGATCATTAGTCAGGTCTGGAATACTGTCTTCTGCTGTTATGGGAATTACTGATTGTCCGAGGAATGGTTAGGTCTAAAGGGGTGTAGAGAGAGAGAGAAAGAAAAGAAATGACTGATGATCACTTCACAATTTTCAAAATCAAAAGGATTCATCATGCTCATAATATCCTCTTCTGTTTCTCAGCCTAGTTATGAAATTCTTTTCTATGTTAGGAGATGCAACTGCATAGAGATGTTTATCATGTTGATGCCATATATACTAACATTTGTGGAAAGGGATAGTTACTTGGATGTGTATCTGCAGGTTTCATTTTACAAGGTGGGGCAGAAGCAGGGTTTAAAACTACAATATAGTATTTATATATTTGTCTGATTGAGAGGCAAACTTAAGAGTAATTTGAAAATATGTCCCAAGCAAAAGGTAGAATTTTCTCAACACAAAATAAATACATCTTCAAGGGAGTGAACCAAATCTTCCAAAAGTATAGCAGCTACTTGTTCTATATTCCTATATGTAATTAGAATATTAAAATATTTGTATGTGAAGGTATTTTTTCCTTAAATGATTAAAGGAAATATATTTCTTTAAACCAAAATGCATTTAATTGACCAGATAATGATAGAAAATTAAAACAGTGGTTTTTAAAGGAGTGTGTTTGAGAGAGAAAAGGATTGCAAAACTGGCCAAAACATCAAATAATCATACAATGAATACAAACAGAAAAGCACCTTGTGTGAATGGCAAGTGTTGCACTGACGCCCTAAATTCAGAGGCTCTAACCTAACTAAATACAACATCCTAAGAGGGGAAAGTTAGGGAAGCATGATATTATATCCTACTGGAAAGGTGGCAACTAGAATAGAGAATAGCACATCATGGATCCATCCTCCTGAAAAAGGGAGGAAGAAGAATGGAAAATAATGCAAAATTAGTATTTTCTTGTTCAAATATATTGTAATCATAGGGTCTTCCTCTCTTCTGGCAAGGATGTAAGACATTTAGTCTTGACAAAGTATAACTGTGATTTAATAATTTCTAGGACTCTAGGCTTTAGAGAGTTTCAAGATTTGCTTTACAAATAAGAGGCATATTATCATTCACATGTGTTTTCACTTTTCCAGAAAGTGTTTGTTTTAAAGGAAGTAATTTTTTTATATCACAGAATCACATAGGATATACAACCAGTACTCTTCAAAATTTGCATTGTGATAATCTTAGATTATTAGCAAAAGAAAATAATTTATGTTTGACAAAAGCAAGAAAAAATCAATTTCAAATGATGCAGTTTTAAAACTTGTAGGTAGTGGTAATACAGAGCAAATAGCATAGACCTTCTTATGTATGTATGTGTGTGCATGCCCTCATGTATGCATGGATGAGAAATAAACTATGGATTGTAATAATAAACTTATAAAGGTCAAAAGAATGACTTATTGAAATAAGTCCTTAAAATATTTTTCAAGGGTCAAAGTTCCACAGTTGAAGCAAACTGGAAAACATTAAGTACATTTTAAAAGTAAAACTTGTATGCAAAAACTATTATCTGGGTATCTATTTCATTTTCTGTAAAAATCTCGTCATTCCAAATTGTAACTAGGGATATTCACTACAAATTCAACAGCTTGTGATGGTTTAAATTCTTATGGATGTGAATTTTCCAAACTTCATTAGAAAATATTTTTTGCCACATTGAGATTTTCATCTTCTGAAATAACAGTTTGAAGAGTTACAGTAGCAAAGTATCCTTACACATTTGTATACATTAATGTATTTAACTTTCACCACACTTCTTTGGGAAAGGACCAGTTACCAACTGTAATTTAAAAGAAAAAACTAAGCAAATAATCAAATATCTGTCAGGTGGAAGCTGAAATGAAATTTCAAAGTTCTAAAATAGGGTGTGAATTTGGCACTAGAATTGAAAATACTGTAATCTGACACATGTATTGTGCTATACACACACACACACACACACATATACAGAAATTGAAATCTATTTTTCATATGGAAGGATAATATGATAATTGTATCTAATTTATCCATTATTAGAAATTTGAGATGCAAAAAGTGGCTTATTGAAGGAGTCGTCAGCAGATCGGGACTTTGCCTACTTATACCTTCTACTTGTTTTGGCTTTTGTTTTAAAGGCCTCAGAGTGGTTATATTCAGCTTGCTCTAATGGGCATTTAGCCCATTGAGCTATTTGTGTGGACATCTTAAAAATCTCATGATAGAGACAACTTCTAAACATATTGAAATTTGTAATTAAGTTTCAAAACCTAGTTTCTCAAATTACTGTGTTCTTGGAGTACTGTACAGTGTCCCAAATAGGAGAAGAAAGCACCCTGAACAAGCAAGATGAAGTTCATTAGCTGATACCGATTTTTTTGCTGATGATGTCAGTGAAAAAAATCTTAATGTGATATAGTAGTAAGCTTATACTGCATGGGGAATTTAAGAAATTAAAATTTTAAGTTAAAGAAAAGGTATAAAAGAGATAGTTGGAAATAGAGACACCCAAGGTAATAGAAGTAGTCTTGAAACACTGTCAAAATGTGTGTATAGAAAAAAAATGTCAACAATAAACAATGTAGCTAACATTTTTATGTTCTTACACTATGGTAGACATTATCTTAAGTGCTTACTGTATATTAACTCATCTTCACAATAATTCTATAACATAGGATTGTTTCTATTATTATAAAGACATATTATTATTTTATGAATAAGGCAATTGAGACACAGAGAGGTTTAAAATTTGCCCAAGGCAACACATCTACTAAGCATTGGAACTAGACTTTCCTTAGGGCAGCTAGCTCTGTGATCTGTTTGTGTAAGACAGATACAATCTCTCATATTATTGAAAGCCTTACCAATAGAGTAAGAAACCTGGGAGACAGCTGACATTCCAGATATTCTACTAAATAGGTGTCTAATAATAGTTTTCTTATCATTGAATTGTATCTTGACTATACCTCAAGCTTGTTTGGTATGGAAAATGAGGTAGCGCATGTAGAGGAAGGAATAGTAAGAAAAGTGTAAGAATAGAAGAAACAGAAAAGAAAATGAAGGGAAGGAACTCAATCTAGAAAATATATACTTTCTATCTCACTTCCCATATAAAGGATTCTTGGTTCGTCTTTGCTACAAGGGCCTAAATTACCATGAATCAATATCTCTATTACTATCCTCAATGGATATCATCTTGTGTTTCTGCATCTAGTGAAATGCTTGTTTATGTTTGCTAATAAGCTTTGAATTATTGGTTCTGTTCCAAGTCAATTAAAAGTGGTTTATAGAAAAAGAAAAGTATGATTAGGACTATCCAAAAAATAATTAAGATATTTTCAGAATCCCTATGGTATAAATAATATGTATTTATATTTACTTGTTCTAAGAGGAATTATCAAATGCCATTAAGAACTGGAAAAGTTAGATCCTTTTCTAACATGCAGTGTTTTCCAACATGTAGTGATTCAATGCAACAGAAACTTTTTACTTGCTTACATAATATTCTAGTGTCTATCCAGGTTGACAAGTGGAGGGATGAGGCAATGGATCTTTCCAAAATTTCATGCAGGAATTTAGGCTGATGGTGTCTGTGCTATTTGCAACATATGACTTTAAATATTGCTAAAGAAGTTCCAGAATGCAACTAATGTAGGCAGATCATCTGGACCCAACCTGAAAGTGACATATATTACTTCTACTCACATTCCCATAGTTAAAACTCCATCATTTGGTCTTCCCACATTTCAAAGGAACCATAACACATCCTAATAAGGAATTAAAAATACATTTGGTGAGCAAGTAGAGATTTCTGTGATAAAGTAAATGTCAATTATCTAAATAAAGCTAAGATGAATCAGCCTGAAAAACTGCATGTGCTAGAACGTAGTAGACCTACATATGTGCTTCTACTAAGGGCATTTTGAGCTCCAGCTTCGAAAGGAAATTACCAAAACCACAGAGTGGCTGCTTCTGCCAAAACCCAAAGTGCAAGAAGACAGTTTACTTAGTTTCACCTGAGGACAAATTTTATTTACAGAATTGTTAGTCATTTATTTCAACCTGTAGCTGCCTAAAAATGTCTTAATAATAATAAAAAAAAAACCTCTAAATAAATGTGCAGTCTCAGTAGCAATGTAAGAATTCCTGAGACAGAGTTCAGTATTTTGGGGTGTATGGGAAGAGCAGGCAAGGCTGAGGAGTATTTATCAAATTCATGGTGTTAAATACAGGCCATGGGGAATTTCATGAGCTTTGTTTTGGTAGTATGCACTTTACTATACAATCACCTATGTATGACACATATTCTTAAATCAAGGGCCAGGTCATGTAAAGGGGCAGAGCCTTAGGTGTTCACCAGGGTGGGGTAACACTCGTCGCTGCACTGTAAGGCTGTATGTGGTGGAGGGCTCTGATAGGGAGCAATGGTGCTTGCTCTACTCTCTGCTGGTTTTCAGTCACTCCCTCCACTACCCACAATCAAAGTGGGCCCTTCTGGTGCTGATTCCTGAGTGGGTGGATTTGTGTACATTCTAGGACCTTGTGGGTCTCTCCAACAAACTCTCCTGTGAAGCTGGGAGTTTCTTCTGCTGCTGCCTAAACCCCCACAGGTGTTTTCAATCAGTGGTTTGAGGCTTTATTTCGTAGAGCTGGAGCCCTGGGGTTGTGTGGTCTGTTACCTGGTCCACCAGCTGCTGCCTCACCAGCCAGCTTCAGCTTTGCCCACCCCACTCCACAATCTGCCACCTCACTGGGTAGGCCAGCTGCTGCCTTGCTGCAAGTTCTCTTCACCCAGCTGCTTATCTCTGCCCCTCCTACCAGTCTGGATGAATGTATCTTCTTTATCTCCTTGGTTGTTGGACATCTGTACAGTTTGATTTTCTGTCAGTTCTGGTTGTTTTTTGTTTTTAAATTGTGTGCAAGATGGAGTGGAGTGAAGGGGGGAAATGGGACAACTGTAATAGCACAATCAGTAAAATATATATATTTTTAAAAGGGGCCAGGTCAATAACTTTTGGTGTCCTCTGTTGATTTTCTAATATTTTCAGAATATGATTGCTCTAAATTTTATTCTTTTTTAATGTTTATTGTTATTCAATTACAGTTGTATGAATTTTATTCTTTTTATAACACCTTCCATGAATACATACCTATCTTTGTAGTGATGATCTTCAACATGACACATTTCACCTCCTCACTGACATTTCCCATATAAAACTTCTATTAGTGATTCACTGACCACGTTTTTTACATTCAACAGTAATCTAGTGACCTTATTTAGGAAGTCCTATATTCATCAACCAAGTACTGAAAACATTGTTTTAGAACTTTCAAATTCACATGTATCTATTTACTACTTACCATCCATAGACTCCTGGTCAGAAAGATCAGGATATTAAAGTGTTAATATATGTGACAGACTACATCCCACTGACAAACAACCAGTTTACCTCTTTGTTATTGCCAAGAGCACACAAAACTCACTGCAATTCTCTTACCATAATGGTCCTTTCACAGTTGAAGTAGTGTTTGCCCCTACTAACACTATAGTCTGATTGTTACTATCAGAAGGTGAATGAATCATTACACCTCTCTGGTGGAAGCTGAGGATCCACTGTGGAGGGATCAAAATTGATACAAGAATTATGCTAATCAGCATCATGCCAAAGAGGAGACTTTTAAAGAAAGAAATACTCTCCAATTAAGTTTTTGAAGCATCCCACTTCGCCAGAAGTCAATTAGTCAAATTGACTAAGGGTATCATGTCTGAGTCTTGTGACCCCTGTTGTAAAAGTTCAGATGAATCTATTCTGTGTTTCATTGCTACTCACTAAGATTTCACTGTGTACTCTTTCCTTCATTCATTTGCCCATTTATCCATCCAAACACAAGATTTGAATATTTCATACAAGATGCAATAAACTCCCAAAGACTCCATAAATAACTTCAGTGAAAGTCCAATTAATTTAACCCAATTAGTCCACAGAAACTATTCTAGGTTAGAATCTTCCTCTTTTTTGGAATGTCCCAGAGTTAGAGTTTTTGACACCTCCTATGAAGGGACTCGGGTGGTGTTTAAATTAATTGGGCTTATACACTTGTTTCTCTTCAGGTCATATAAATCTTTTGCCTTTTAAATTAATTGGGCTTAATAGATTAATAATTAGCATAATTAATACTAAACTAAATTATTTGGCTTTAATATCTCCTTTATAGACATGAAAACAGCCAAAGATATCCATACGAGAATCATATTCTCTGTAAATCAGAGAATATGTGTATCTTCTCTCTAAATTCTATCTACTAGCTCGTTCTTATCTGACTGCCACTATTGGTCCTTCTTTTCGAATGAATGTCTTACTTTCTATCATAGCTCTAGACTTTGTGGGGGGTGTTTTTTCCATCTTAAAACTGCCTCATCTATATTGTGGACCTTTGCTCTCAATGACCTTACTCCCACACCTGACCTTTGTTCTCAACCCTCCAGATTGCCTGGACAGAACACCAGAGTACCTCACCATTCCATGTAAAATACAAAGTTGAGCTTTTCCTTTTATGTGTTCATGTAGATGCACAAAATCCAGCACAGTTTCAATAGTTCCAGTATCTAGAAATGTTAACAATCTGCATGACTCCAAGAAGAATTTTCGTGACCAGTAAAGGACCCCTAAGTTAGGTTGCCAAGCCTAGGTGAGAACAAAAAGGGACATTTCCATCCAATCCCACTGGGTGTTAATGTCAAAACCTTGATGTGTTAACACAAAGGATTCTGCATGCACCTCTTATGCCAAAGATACTTTCCAAGCTGGATAATACCAGTATATACTTCTACCCTCATAAAAATCTCCCTTTCTTTAACTATTTGAGTACTATTTTCTGAAACAAAAATAAGCCAATAAAATTAAGAAAAAAAAAAAAAAAACATGGCCAGTGCAACATTTCCTCTTGTAATGGGAATTTTATAGTAGGGAGATTGAGGTTGAAACAAGTATATATGTAATGCACTCCAAAGTTGTAATTTTTCCAAGCAAGAGGAGGAATACTAAACTATTTCAAAAATTTGGTGACTATTTGAAATAATTTTGTGTGGTCAGACAAGGGGGCAGTGGGAGAGAGAATCCTCCTTAGCCTGGTAGCACGTACAAGATAGATGGTACTGCACAGTAGTCAAGTGCCCAGGCTTGGCTTCTTAATAACTAAATGGCCTTGAGCAAGTTTCTTAGCCTTTCTGTGTCCCTGTTTCCCCATAGGTTTTTTGGAGAGAGGCTAAAATAAGTGAACTCTTCTGATACACTTAGAATAATACTTGCACATAGTAATCACTCAGTAAGTATTAATTAATTATTATTAAATAATTAATAACTGGACACCAGAAATTCACGTAGGAAGAGAACCAGCCTTCTGACTGACTTACTTAAAGTAGATGCTGATAGCACCTGAGTAAGCAGTATGAGCAATCAAGAAAAGTCCTCCCACCCCAAATATTGGCAAACAACTAATCTAAATGTTCCTGTTATCTGTGAATGTAAGCCAGGTGGTGAGGGACAAATACCATATGATCTCATCTTTACCTGGAACATAATCAACAAAAGAAAAAAGCAAACAAAATATAACCAGAGACATTGAAGTTAAGAACAATCTAACAATAGCCAGAGGAGAGTGGGGAGGGGATACTGGGGAGAGGGGTTTTCAGGAACTACTATAAAGGACACATAGACAAAACCAAGAAGGAGTTTGGAGGTGGGGGAGAGAGGTGGGTTTGGCTGGGGTGAGGTGGAGGGGTAGGGAAAAATGCAGACAACTGTAATTGAACAACAATAAAAAAAGAGAGACATATACATGTGCATTCTCATATACATGAGTACACTTGTACATACACAGCCCACATGCTCACAATCATCATGATGCCTGTAAAGATAATCCATATCACAAACTAAGGTGAAAAACAAGTTTACTTTAAGGTAAGAAACTTCTGAAAGGTTTACTGCAACAAATGTTTTGGGGAAAGCAGATTTCATACTCATTATTATATGGGGGAACAGGAATACTGAAAGAAGAGATAAAATATTAAATAAGACAAAAGAGTAAAGAGTCAGAATAGTCAGGAGAAAAGGATGCTGAGTGATTATCAGGCAAATCATTTGGCCTGGTAATGTAAAAAGAGCAGGATTAAACAAGGTATAACTGTAGGGAAACTAAAAATTAATTATCTGAATATACATCAGCTTTAGGAATAAAAAGAGCAAAATCAAGACTACATAAAAATAAATCAATGATTAAGGAAATCTGAAGAACTCTCCCAAAGCACACAGCATAGACCAAAAGACGAAAAGACAAGAGAGAAGATTAGAAATGTGAAGTAGAAAGGAATAAAATTGCACTCATGGCCAATTGGTATTTTTAAAGAAGGGATTATACCAACTGGGACAGGAGCAATAACCTTTGATCTGAATTGGATATAAAATACGGGGTGATGGGGAAAAAAGAACAACCTTTTGAGGTCTACAGACTAAAAGATCCTATCCTGGAACAAATATTACAAGAAATTTTAAAAATTCTTAACATATATTTATGGATTACTGTTCCAAAAAAAAAAAGGTGGATTTAAAACAATAGTAACAAATTAGACCCTCACCTTAGTTAGATATTTAAGATGGAAAAATATATCTTAACATCTTTAAGAGGTGATGTTATAATCTAGTTTTTCCAAGATCACTTAACCATAAATTATCTTCTTTCAAATAACACCAATTAATATTATGTAAAAGTAGCATTTTATTTTGTGGTTTCATAAGTACCAATCAATCATTGTTGTGAACTTTTGGAATAATGTCACATAAAAATTCCTTTATAGGTCTGTAGACAAAAGTAATTAAGGCTTCTAATATTATTTTGCTTGGGTTGCCATAATAAAATACCACAAACTAGGTGGCTTAAACAACAGATTTTTTTTCACATTTCTAAAGGCTAGAAGTCCAAGATCAAGATGTTAGCATGATTGGCTTCTTTTGAGGCCTCTCTCCTGGGCTTGTAGATGGCCATCATTTTTCTGCATCCTCATGTAGTCTTTCCTCCATATGTGTCTGTGTCTCAATCTCTTCCTATAAGGACACAGGTCATCTTGGACTAGGGCTCACTCTAATAACCCCTTTTTAACTTAATTACCTCTTTAAAGACCCTATCTTCAAGTACAGCCACATTTGGAGTACTAAGGTTTAGAATTCAATATATACATTTGGGGCAGGTGGGGCACAATTCAGCCTACAATACTACCAAAAAAAAAATAAAATAAAGCTCTTCTCAGAGCTCGATCCAAAATTAAAAGCCAGAAAATATGAAACAAGTAATTCAGTGTTTTGTGGGGTGAAAAATATTTAATTAGTAAATCTATAGCTAGTCATGTTATAATTTATATATAGAGACCATGTAAAAAATGTTAAACTAGCAAGCATAGCAGTCCATACCATATGATCTCACCTATAAGTGGAACTTAATTAAAAAAAAAAAACAAGGAAGCAAAATATAACTAGAGACATTGAAATTAAGAACAAACTAACCAACCAGAGGGAAGGTGGGAGGAGACATTTGGGGGTGGAGAAAGGGAGAAGGGTTTTCAGGAACATCTATGAGGGACACATGGACAAAACCAAAGAGGGGTGGGATCAAGGGTGGCAGGTGGGAATGGCTGGGGTGGAAAGGAGTAGTGGGGGGAAAATGGAGACAAGCATACTTGAACAACAATAAAAAAAAGTTTAAAAAATGTTCAACTATATAATGGCTCCTTTTGATCAAGATATAAAATCCAATAATTATGAAAATTCATCATGAGAAAATTGTGTACAAGATGGCAGCCAAGTTTAAAAACATAAGACTTGAGAAACTGTAATTATATTGGGTTTGAATTGCCAAAATTTGTAAGTGGATATGAGAGATAAAAAGAAATTAAAATGTGAAATTAACTAACAAATTTTAAAAAGCTTTAAAACACCTTTAATACCTCCACTTTTATTTTAGTTATGTCAATAGGTTTGATAATTCTTAATGTTTACAAGTATGTATATTTGTTTTATTTTCTTAAAACTAAACTGATGTTGAAATAAAAACAAGCATATAACTTCCCAATCATAAGACAAAGCAAAGCACAGTTCACTTAAATAAACAATTCTCAAATTTGGGGGATCATTACTCTTTTACTCTTAATTACTGAGATGTCCAAATAGTTTTTGTTTATCTAGGTTATTTATATTTTAACAGTGACCATATTCAAAACCAAAATTGAGCAATTTAACCCTGGCCAAGTGACTCAGTTGGCTGGAAAATCATAGGTAAACCAAAAGGTTGTGGTTTGATTCTCAGTTGGGCATGCATGCACAGGACAACCCATCAATATATCTCTCACATATTGATGTTTCTCTCTCTTTTTCCCTTCCTATCTCTAAAACCAATTAAAATATCCTTGGGTAAGGATTAACAAAGAAGACTGGGCAAGTTAAAACATAAAATTATACACAGATACACATTTCATTAACCATCAGAATAACAACATCATCGCCTGTCATGCACCCTGTGGAAAACTCCATCATTTACTCATGAGAAAATGGAAGCTGAATAATGCAAATTATATCTTAGTACTATTACAAAAATAGTTTAGCTTTGCAAACCCTTAAAAGGGGACACCCAAATATTCTAAGATTATTAGTTGAGAACTGCTGGTTTAAATAAAGAAAGAATAGAAAACACCAATAAACCCAAAAAGGAGTTGAAAAAAAAGACACAATTATCTTACAGAAGATACTATAAGTAAAGGTTAGGAAAGAAAATTGATTCACTTTTGATACAAGAGCATCTGCAGATTGTCCTCCTCCCACCCACCAATTCCTTAACCCACGGAGAAACTTTCACCTGCACTATCTAAAGGACATCTTTCAGGCATCAAGTTTCCTGACTGCAGTGACAGTCCTAACAACTTACTATTTCCTCAGTCTCAAGGCAGTGTTTTCTGCCAGTTCTACTTAAATGTCTTTCACCGTTGCTTTAGCTTGGTTAGTCAGTTGTTTTGGTTTGTTTGCTTTTGCACTTTTCTGTACTTCTCCTATTTCTGTTTCTTAACCTCTTCTCTTTAAACATTATCTTCAAGGACATCTCATCCAGTCTTCTGGTTCAATAACCTTTGTGAAAATATCTCCCAAAGTTTTAAATGCATATATTCATATACTTATATATGCCCATGTATTTAACTGCTAAAAGAACATACCTACTTGAATATAAAATGAACCTTTCAAGTTCAACATATTCCAAACTATATTATGAAACTCTCTCTTCTCTAAAAACCATAAAAAGAAATTTTCACCCCTTAAAACTATATTAACAAATTTTTCTACTACTTCTTTAATTAATCACCAGTCTTGTTGATTTTACTTTCCAGTTATTTTTACAAACCTGTTTTTTTCTATTCTTTATTATTAGTGACCTAAATAAGAACTTTGTTTATATCTTCTGTAAACTATTGGAAATATCATTTGTGTTTTCCGAGCCACCATTCTAGACTACTTCCCGTCTTCATTCAGAGCAATCATCCTAAAAGACAAATGCTGACATTTAACCAAAACTCAAAGACTTCTTCACATACAATGAATCTTAGTATAACATACAAATTCCACTACCTACCTCTATCATGTAATATCTGCCACTCTACTAATGATATTGAAAATAAATGTTATACATATATAAAGAGAGAGAGGGAGAGAGACAGAGAGAAATTGGGGGGGGGGGCAATAAATGCCCAAGTCAATAAACATTTTTTATCTTATTTAAACAAATGTATTTCTAAAACTCTAAAAATTAGGATATCATTCAAAATATTGTGATAGTTATAAATACAAAAGGTAAATATATCAGTATTTATAATTAAAAAACTTAAAAAAACACATTTAAATGTCCAAAAGAAGAGTAATATATACTTTTCATATGTTATAGTTATTCTAAATACTATAATTCAACCCTTAAATTATTTTGTATATACATTTAGCAACAAGGAAAATATGTTGTGATTTTAAGATAAAAAATATAAGATTGCACACATACTATGATAAAAGCTATATATTTTAAACTCTAACTTGCAAAAGAAAGAAATACTGAAAAAAAAATCACCACCAACATAGTAAGACTGATTTTAGGAAGAAGATTTTTTCTTGCCCCCCTCCAGTATTTGATAATGTAATCATACTGCATTATAATAGAAGAAAATAAATAAGTTTTGTTGTTTTTAAAGATCCATGAAAATTTAAATCTTAGATGTTTTCTAGCATTATAGTAATATCAATATTTTTTCTTGATATGATATAAAACAGTAAGCAAACAGAAATTGTCCATTGTGTTTATCTTTTTTCACTGTGATGATTTGAGTCTTACATAATTAAGTGCCAGGGCAAAAACTAAGTTTCATGCACATCTAGAGTAAATATTTTTTTCTATCAAAACTATTTGTAGTTAAAATATATATATTTGTACATTACCTTTATATATACTATCTCAGATCTCCCTGGTAATTTAGGCATTTAATCTCTTAGTACTCAGGATCAGAAGCTAGATACTGCCCAAGTTTGTAAGCTTAGCTCTGCCACTTACCAATTATGTGATCTTGGGCAAGTTACTTGACCTCAATGTACCTTAGATTTCACCTGTGTAAAATGGGAATGATAATAGCACCTACCTCATATAGATGATGAGGATAAAATGACTAGAACATGTAGAGCACTTAAACCAGTGTAGGACATATAATAAACACTAAATAATGCCAATTATTATCTATTATTATCATATTATAGATAAGTATACTAACTATAAATGTACTATACAGTATATAATTATAAGTACATTATAATTAGTTTTTATATGCATTATTCATTATTCATTTGAGATCTCACCACAAGCCTATGAAATAGATAGGGCAGGTATTATAACTGTTTTTGCATATGAGAATTCTAACTCTCTTAGTGATTGGGTTACTTGCCCAGAATTTAAAAATTAGACATTTACCAGATAAAACACATTGACTCATGAATATTCTAATGTTGCCCCAGGGCTCATGCTCATCATGACCAAAGTCCCTGAGAGAGATGAATTGCCTGGCCAACGGCAAAGAGTTAGGAATCTCTGCTTGTTTTCATTTCTTATTTCAGAATAAGTGGGCACATACATATAAATGTTAAACAACAGGCTGAGGCAGGAGGGAGCTCCAAATTATAACATTTGCTCATTTCTTATTTCTCTGGTATAAATACGGCCAATTTAAAACTTCCAATCTGAAGTCAGTGAATACAGAGTTTGGAAGAGATGAGCACAATGAACTCTCCTTAACCAATATGAGCTGGCTCCAGTACATCACAGGATATAAAGAAAATGATCACAAATGGAAAATTTTGCCCATGGTTGGTCTCAGTGTTTAAATTAACATTGAAACTATTTTCTAGCAATATTGTATATGAGCAATGTCTAACCAGACAACTTTAATTTTTTTTCACTTAAGATTTTAGAACCATCTCACATTAGAATAACGAATCAGTTATAAAATTACTCAGGTCACATCTTTTTCTTTCCAGATTCATGGTTACACTGGACTATATAAAGATACTCGCCAGTTTCTCTTTCTGAATGCATGTTTAAGGAGGCACTGTGTGTTCTGGGATGTTTATTAGATCCTTGGCTAAGTTACCAAGAAAACTACATTTAATAGGACTGCTTTGTCCTTAGGAAAGTTTAAGAAGGATATGCAGTGCTTCACAGTTGATTTCTATTGAGATCTTCCTCAGACCTTATTGAATGTAGATGCCACACTTTTTCAGAGGAAACGTCTCATCCTGCTGTTGTAGATCATTGCCAGCGTGAGCACCCTGACATTGCTGAGAGATCAGAGGAAGTCATTTTCTTCTGGTTCCCTATCATTTCTGTGAATACTCAGTGTATTCAACATAGATTCTTGATCAGGTTCAAGGGAATTGGAGAATTCTGATACTTTCTGTTTTGTCTTATGGAATTGCCAAGAGCAGTTATCTCAGAAATGGCAAGTCAAGTGCTCCTAGATCATTTAAAAACATTAATGTATATTTGAACAATGTTGGGACATTATAATTTACCAATAACAATAATGATGGTAAAATAGTTCTCATAGGGCATAATACAATTGCATATTATATTAATGTCACAAGTCTCATTGTACCATTTTGAACTTACTCAAAGGAAGTATTCAAAAGACTATACTGATGCCTTATTATTAAACTTCCTGGTATCCTAGAAATATATTTAGCTATGTATCACACTAACTTAGAAGAGTGTAATTGGCTTTCTATCAGTCTGGTTCTAATGTGAGGCACCAGTGTTCCAAATTCACAAAATATGGGATAGAAGTACCTGTTGAACTGTTCAAAGATCACTAATGATTTTTAAAAATACCTTCTCTACTTACATGTGTATATAATGACAATGTTGAAGCAGCAGCTTCTGATTGGAAGGCATGATCCTCCTCCTCCTTCTCATCTTCATACTTCTATCCTCCCTACCATGTACCACAGTCACCAGTCACTCAGAGAGTGACTGATTTTTCTTTATTGAGTTTGACAGTTGAGGCTTAATGATAAGTAACTTCCCTGCAGCAGAAACAACTTTATCTTGTACAATACAGTAAATCTTTGTCCTGTTGGTAGAAGGAGTGAGAAACACAGTACTGATTAAAGAACTTTGGGTACCACAATTATATACCATACTTAAAATGCTGCAGCACCTTACTTTACTGTGGCATTTTCTGTATCCACAAGGCATGATACAAGAAATTAGGTGTTTCATAAAGTCAGAGTACATACATGCCAATTTTCCATCCTCTAAAAGCTGCACGTGAGATAAAGGGTTATGTGTAAATGGTTTAACTGCTAGGTGATCCCTGGAAGCACTGGGTGAGAATGAGGAATGTCAACAGAAGGCCATAAAGAGGATGTACTCATGGCTAAGTTACATCTGTGAGTGCCTGGGGTCCCCCTGGCAATCCATAAAAGACAATTTAAATCCACCTCTAAAGTAGGAGATAGCTAGAGTATTTGCCATCTCTTTTCCCTCAGTGGTTGAGTTTGGTTCTTTGGCATTTTAAAGACAAAACACATTGAGTCCTCCAGTACTCCAGCTTACTGTGACCTCAGGTAGAGAGAGACACTGGTTCTTAAGGTAGGAACTATTGGTACATGAAATAACTGTATGAGGATGGACCCCAAGAAACCCAGGAATTTAGTTATAAAAAATTGTGTATTTACTCTTCCATGTTTAAACTTCAGTCACCTTCAACTACTCTCCATTTGATGCAATACACGTATTGAAACATTTTTTTCACTGCTCAAAACAGTTTTTGAACTTGTCAATTTCAATGCTTTTTAGTGCAGTGCATCTGCTGGTTTTTGTTTCACTTCTTCTACAATGGGGAAACATTTCCCTTTGAACACTTTTTAAATATGGGATAACAAATAAACAAATAAAAAGACACTCAGGGTGAAATAGGGTGAATAGGGAGGGGAGGGCATGGGGGTCATGTCACTTTTGGTCAGAAACTGCTAAACACTCAGTGCAGTGTGGGCAGGTGTACTCGTAAGTGACCCATCATGAAATGGGGAAAGCCACTGAAAGAGTTTTCAGAAAAATTCACTGAAGATGACTACAGCCTCTCACAAAAACACCAGCTGGTACACTGATACAGATAGGTTCCTAGACCACTCACCTAGCAGGGGAAGCCTGTAGTATAAGGGACCCACCCTCCAGAAGATAATTCTTGTGTTTTTGCTACCCCCTCATACATCAAAGCTAGAGGTGAACCCCAGAATTGACTGAGCCAATATGAATTAAGCACTGATGTGCCTACCACAACAAATTTAGTTCAAGCATGGTTGATTGAAGCTTAGAATAAATAAAAAAGCAAAGACTAAGTGTGTAAAGTTGATGATGGCAACTACTGAATAAGCCATGTGAATACTCTCTGCTCTCTATTCCTGTCTTGTTACTCTTCCCTCAAGAGAATCCTTAACATCACACTAAACTCTAACATACTTAGAGCTCACAAGTTTCACTTCCACCCATTTATACCTTCCCTGGACCTACATTCCACACTCTCTCTATCACTTATCAAAATTAAACTTATCAGTCCTGTTGTCAGTTTCCTCAGAGATACTTCCTGTTTTCAAAAGTAACATGCTATTACCAGATAAACTCATGTACTAAAAGATGGTAGATTAACATAACATATCACCCACAGATAGTTACATTTTGTTTGTGGAATAAAGCATGAAAGGGATAATTACATATATTTTAAATAAAATAGCAGGTAGATGGTAGAAGAATTTGGAGGGATAGGGGCATTTCTAATCATGATTTTTTCTTCCCTAAAGTGTTTGATTAAGATCTATACCCCATTTGGACAGTCACAGTGAATAATATTATATTGAAAAGCCTGACAAATCCAGCCTTAATTATGCTTATTTCTTATGTAACTCAGAATTCTTCATATTTTTTAATGTACACAACTTTTAAAAACTGTTTATTTTTCCATCAATCCATTCTGTTTAAGAGTTTGTTGAAGAATAGCTTAAAACCACTCAGTTTAGTGGCTTGAGCAGTGAAGGCTGCAGACCAGTGTTCAGTGGCAAGCTGAGCACTCCAGTCTTAAGTAGGGAACTCCTGAACAGGCTCAGAAGGGGACCTGCAAGACCAGTCTGTGACTCAGGCTGCACAGCAGTGAACTCGGGACCTGGAGCAGTCCATTCACCCTGAAATCCCTCCTTTGTCATAGCCTTTTCAGCTATTCCTTTTTAGTCTCTTTGGAATATCTGTAGTAGAGATCAAGCATGACCTCCCATTGGTGTTCATGGGAGGTGGTGCCACACATATGCAGAACTTCTTGGGCCAGCATTCACCACATCAGACTCACTGAGTAAGCCCCCTGTTAGTTGCAAGGAATGGTAAGGCCCACATAGTCTACAGGAGAGACTGTGTTACTAAGAGCAATGGTAGACAAATTAACGTAAGATTCCTCTGTAAGACACTGGTGGTCAGCCCTAGGATCAGTAACCACCAGAAGACTCAGCTCCAGGAAGGTTGCTTGGCTGTGATTAGTAAAGATTCTAGGAGTGAAGGGGCCGGTAGGAGTGGCTGCAGTGGCAGCAGCAAACTTCAGCAGAGTTTGCTGGTATGCTAGGAAGATCTGACACCGACATCAATGGGGTTTTCAATGGCAATGATAACACAAGCTTCCAGCAGAAGCTTCTCCCAGGTTCTCTTCAAATACATGATGTAGATGCCATCACTCTTTCTTTTATAGATGTGCTATTGCATTTAGAAGTCAAGGTTGGCGTCCCCTTAGTGAGTTACTGCTGCAAGGAATTTGAGGATATCCTCCTTATTCATTTGCAGGTCACCAAGGACTCTGGACATTGGAAAGTTTCCCTTTAAGTTATGTGGGAACAGAAAACAGTGTCATATGGGCTCCTCTCTAAGTAGTGCAGAAAGGTTCCCTGCACATTTTATTAAAAAACTTTTAAAATAAAGTTTAACCTATTTTCTTTATCTTTTAAAATATAATATGTGACATAAACAAATACTATATATATCAATACAAGTATATCAAATACCTATAAACTCACCACACAATCGAAAAATAAAAATTTTAGTTTCTTGGCATATGTCTATCTACTCTTCCCTATGCCCCTCTTTATCCCACTCCAGAAGTAACTAACACCTTTCCTGAATTATGTATTTGTCATTACTTTCTTTTCAAAAATATGGTTTTTTATCATATGTTACAGATGGAAAATAATACATTGGCTAATTTCACTTGTTTTTGAGATTTTTGAAAATGATGATATGTAGTACTCTGGAACTTGTGACATTTTATTTTGTTTTTCAATTTTCTATTCCTAACAGTCATTCACATAGTCACATGTAAGCTGTCACTGCAGAGCATTCTTTTTTCCTCTATATAAAATTGCTTTGTAAATACATTTTGATTTATTTATTTTAGTATATTGTTGGTATATATTTGGATTGCTTCTAGTCTTTTGTCATTTTGAATAATTTCCTATAAATATTCTTGTACTTGTTTCTACATGCATATGTGTATGTGTAGGTACCTAAATACACAAAAAAATATTTATGTACCAAGACATATAGACATGAAAATGTTCAACTTTAGAATATAACGGCCATTGTTTTCAGGAGTGTAAGTGAGCAAGAATTTTTTCACCATGCTGAGTTCCACCAGAATACAAGAATCATATTTGTCATTATAAGTAACCTCCAAGGACAGAAAAAGGTAACCTATTTAAGCAAAGTCGGTGTTCAAGCTCTTTTGTATTCAGGTATCCTCTGGGGGAAAAAAAGCAGGCATTAAAAAATTATACTAATAAGAGAAAACATTCATTTTCTCTTTCAGGCAGATGCTGTTCAAAAAAGAAAGACAACTGTACTGTGCTTCCTCAAATTCTTCTGGGACTCTTTTAACTCCCTCTGCCCCAGCTTTTGGGTTACTTGCAGCTCAGCCTGTACAAAAGTATGCACAACTCATAAATAGCTGAAGACAGCTGAACCAATGAGTTCTGTTAGAGAGTATCATTGGAAAGGCTGCCAGAGTTGGCAAATTTATATATCTATATCTACCTATATCTATGTCTATATCATCTATCTATATCTATATCTATCTGTATATAAATAGATTTAGATATACAAGGTCTGGCACAAATAACATCCCTTTTCATTACAAAATCTTTTATTACTAAATCATAAGCATGTAATTCTATAACATAACAATATCACACTGAAGCACATCATATGACATTTTAGGTGAAATATTCAAATTTCTGTCCATCTGGGGTGAGACATTCACGAACCCTAACAACCACACTCAAGCATGCGTTAACTTCTTCTGGACTCTGCATATTGAATATATATATACACACACACATATATATATATACACACATATATATATACATGCATACACACATATACATACATACACACATGTATGTATATATATTTTTCAAGCAGCAGTGGGTTCTATGCATGTCACAATTTTTTTTAATTGAACATCTATTCAGTGGTGGTTTCATTATCACAATGGGTTTGAGCATGGATCAAGTAAGCTATAGTAGAGATAGCTGCCTGTACTTGACTATTTTAGTACCACAGTTTTCCTTGAGTGGTGGTCATCTCATACGAACATATATTTATGTAAGATATACTGGGCTTGTGATGAACTTGTATCTTTCTAAAAAATTGTTTACATTGGTATGACTTTAAATAGCTAGGTCATTTATGGTGACCCATGATTTTCTGCAAAGGTATAGTTTAGTTTTATCAGTATTGGGATAATATTCATAAAGTCAGTATGGTTAGGACAACTATCTGAAGTTAGCCTACTGTGGGAAACATCAATTGTTGTAAAGTATGAGCAATTTATCATTATTATGATATATGGTTATAGCTATGACATTTCTTGATTTTTTTCCAAGTGGCAAAGACCCTCTTTCAACAGTAAATCATGGCAAGACTCACATTGAGCTGGAAGCTTGAGTAAAGAAATAGTTGGACTATTCATAAAATTAGCTAAGATATTGGCTGTACACCTTGCATTCCACAATATAAAATTTAGGGGGCTTATCTTATCTAATGGGTGTTCAATGCAAAGAGCACTGATTGTAGAAGAGCTGGTCAGGTCAGAGAGTCTCTTATCTTTTCATTTAATAAGACAATCTCTCTCATTAGGGATCAATGATAAACTAGTGGTTGCTACTCAGCCCAGATACCAAGGGTAACAGAAGTCTAATTGCCAAAGTCTCCAATAACTTATGAGATTGTTTCAAAACACATATAATTTTATAACAGATTGGAGGATGTCCAGAATAGGGCTTTTTTTAATTGTTGCTTGAACTTTTTTGATGTTGTTTATTATAGAGGCGCCTCTCAAATTTGGAAGCTTACTTGGTAATATAGTAGAGGCTTTGGATAAATTTCCAATTATGTAGCATGCTGTTCTGAAATCCAAAGCCTATCTAGGCTTCATTTTCTCTCTATATTTATCTAGTTATTTGTGTCTTTATACTACATTTTGGTCAATTCTTCATATATAATTCTAGTTCACTAATATGTTCTTTATTTGTGTCTTTCTATACATGTATTTTGATATCTTTATTAAGCTATAATTGATATATGAAAAGTTGCACACATTTAACTTATATATCTTATTGAGTTTGGACAAATGCAAACACCTGTGATATCCTTACAGTAACCAAGGTACCATCACCTCCAAATATCTTCTTGTGTTTTTCTGTAATATAGAAAAAACACTTACTATGAGTTATATGCTGTTAATATATTTTATTTTATTTTTTATCAGAAGAGGCTAATTTTTATTGAATTTAGTGGGGTAACATTGGTTCACAAAACCATACAGGTTTCAAGTGTACAACTCAACAAACATTACCTGTATACAGCATCATGTGCACATTACCTCAATCACAGTTTTTTTCTGTCCCCATTTGGCCCCCTTTGCCCATGTCCACCTACCCCTACCAACCTCCCTTTCCTATTGCTATCACCACACTGTTGTCTCTGTCTATGTGTTAATGTTTTCTTTTGTTATTCCCTCCAAATTCTTCCATCCAGCCCGCCAACCCTCCTCCGCTCTGACAGTTATCAGTCTGTTCCATGTAAACATGCTTCTGCTTCTATTTTGTTCATGAGTTTATTTTGTTCATTAGGTTCCACATATAAGTGAGATCATATGGTATCTGTCTTTCTCTGACTGGTTTATTTCACTTAACATAACACTCTCCAATTACATCCATGATGTCAAAAAAGATAAGGTTTCCTTTTTATTTTTTTGTGATGATTATAGCATTCAGTATTTATTTATTATTTTTTTACAGGGGAATTGTAACAAATATTTATTTATTTATTTAATTCTATTCTTTAAAATTATTTTATTGTTGCTCAATTACAGTTGTCTGCATTTTCCACCCACCACTCCCCACCACCCCAGCCAAACCCACCTCTCTCCCTTGCTTCCACCCTCCCATATTGTTTATCCATACGTCTTTTATAGTAGTTCCTGAAAACCCTTCCATCCATTTTCCCCTCCCACCTTGCCTTTGGCTATTGTTAGATTGTGTTTAATTTCAACGTCTCTGCTTATATTTTGCTTGCTTTTTTCTTTTGTTGATTACGTTCCAGTTAAAGGTGAGATCATATGATATTTGTCCCTCATCTTCTGGCTTATTTCACTTAGCATAATGCTCTCCAGTTCCATCCATGCTGTTGCAAAGGGTAGGAGTTCCTTCTTTCTCTCTTCTGTGCAGTATTCCATTGTGTAAATGGGCCATAATTTTTTGACTGACTCATTTACTGAAGAGCACTTAGGTTGCTTCTAGCACTTGGCTATTGTAAATTGTACTGCTATGAACATTGGGGTGCATGAGTTCTTTTGGATTTCTGTTTCAGTTCTTAGGATATAGTCCAAACAGTGGAATTGCTGAGTCAAAGGGCAGTTCCATTTTTAGCTTTCTGAGAAAATTCCATTCTCTTTCCCACAGTGGCTGAACCAATCTGGATTCCCACCAATAGTGCACTAGGGTTCCCTTTTCTCCACAACTTCTCCAACACTTGCTTGTTGATTTGTTTGAGATGGCCATTCTGACTGGTGTGAAGTGGTACCTCATTGTGGTTTTAATTTGCAACTCTCTGATGACTAGTGATGCTGAGCATTTTTTCATATGTCTCTGGACCCTCGGTATGTCCTCCTTGTAGAACTGTCTGTTCAAGTCTTTTGTCATTTTTTAGTTGGGATTTTTGTTTTTCTGGACTGGGGTCATGAGAGTTCTTTATATATTTTGGAGATCAAAGCCTTGTCCATGGTATCATTAGCAAATATGGTTTCTCATACAGTTGATTCTCATTTCATTTTAATGCTATTTTCTTTAGCCATGCAGAAACTTTTTAATTTGATGAGGTCCCGTTTGGTTATTATTTCCTTTATGTAAGTCTTTTATCCACCTTGAATTTATTTTTGTGTATGGTGTAAGCTGGTGATCGAGTTTCTTTTTTTTTTTTTGCATGTAGTTTTCAAGATCTTCCAATACCATTTGTTGAAGAGGTAATTTTTACTCCATTGTATGCTTCTGCCCCCTTTGTCAAGTATTAATTGACCATTAACTAATTGGGCTTATTTCTGGGTTCTCTGTTCTATTCCATTGGTCTATATGTTTGCCCTTATGCCAATACCAGGCTGTTTTGATTACAGTGGCCTCGTATTAGAGTCTGATATTGGGTATTGTGATCACTCCTACTTTGTTCTTTTTTCTCAAAATTGCTGCAGCTATCCAGGGTCATTTATGGTTCCACATAAATTCCTGAAGTGTTTGTTCTATATCTGTGAAATATGTCATGGGTACTTTAATAGGGATTGCATTGAATCTATAAATCACTTTGGGTAATATGGCCATTTTGATGATGTTAATTCTTCCAATCCATGAGCATGGTACATGCTTCCATTTGTTTGTGTCTTCCTTAATTACTTTCTTCAGTGTGGTATAGTTTTCTGAGTACAGGTTGTTTACCTCCTTGGTTAGGTTTATTCCTAGGTACTCTATTTTTCTTGTTGCTATAGCAAGTAGGATTTTTTTCCTGATTTCTGTTTCTGATATTTCATTGTTTCCGTACCAAAATGACCTTGACTTCTGAATATTGACTTTGTATCCTGTTTTGCCAAATTCATTTATTAGGTCAAATAGTTTTTTGGTGGAGTCTATAGGAATTTCTGTGTACACTATCTCATCATCTGCAAACAATGATAGTTTTATTTCCTTCTTTGCTATTTGAGTGCCTTTTATTATTTTTGTTCTTGTCAGACTGCTTTAGCTAGGACTTCCAATACTATGTTGAGTAGGAATGGTGAAAGCAGGCATCCTTGTCCTGTTCTTGATCTTAGTGGAAAATCTCTAAGTTTTTGCCCATTGAGTATGATGTTGGCTGTAAGTCTCTCATATATGGCCATTATTATGTTGAAGAATGCTTCCTGTATTCTCACTTTGCTGAATGTTTTTATCATAAATAGGTACTGTACCTTAAAAATGCTTTTTCCACATCTATTGATATGATTGTGTGATTTTTGTCTTTTGTTTTGTTTATGTGATGTATTATGTTTATTCATTTGTGAATATTGTACCATCCTTGCATCCCTGGAATGAATCCCACTTGATTGTGGTGTATAATCTTTTTAAGATATTGCTGGATGCAGTTTGCCAATATTTTGTTGAGGATTTTAGCATCTATGTTCATCATCAATGTTGGGCTGAAGTTTTCTTTCTTTGTTATGTCTTTATCTGGAATTAGGATGATTCTGGCTTCATAAAAAGAGTTTGGGAGTATTCTATTTTTTTGAATTTTTGGGAGTAATCTGTGAAGGATAGGGGTTAGCTTTTCCTTAAATGCTTTGTAAAATTCTGCTGTGAAACCTTCTGATCCAGGACTTAGTGTGTAAGAAAGTTTTTGATTACTGTTTTAATTTCACCAGCTGTTATTGGTCTGCTCAGGCTTTCTGCTTCTTTATTCAGTTTGGAAGGTTATATTTTTGTAGAAATTTGTCCACTTAACCTTAGGTTTTCAAATTTATTGGCATGCAGTTTTTCATATTAATTTCTTACAATTCTTTGTATTTCTGCGGTATTGGTTGTAATCTGTCCCCTTTCATTTCTGATTGTGTTTATTTGGGTCCTCTCTCTTTTTTTCTTGATGATCCTGTTTAAAGGCCTGTCAATTTTGTTTATCTTTTCAAAGAAGCAGCTCCTGAATTTATTGATCCTTAGAATTCTGCTTTTAATTTCTATATATGTAGTTTAATTCTCCTCTGATCTTGGTATTTCCTTCCTTCTACTTGCTCTGGACTGTCTTTGATGTTGTTCATCCAGCTTTTGTAGGCATAGGATTACGTTTTTTATTTGAAATGTTTCTATCTTTTATAGGTAGACCTGTATTGGTATGAATTCCCTCTCAGGACTGCCTTCACTCTGTCCCATACATTTTGGATTGTTGTGAGTTCATTTTCATTTGTTTCCAGAAACTTTTTGATTTCTTCCCTAATCTCATTCTCAACCCAGTCATTGTTAATAGCATGCTATTCGATCTCCATGAGTTGAAGTTTTTTTAAGTTTTTTCCTTGAGGTTGGTTTCCAGTTTCAGTCCCTTGTGGTTGGAGAAGATGCTTGATATGATTTCAATTTTCTGAATTTGTTGAGGCTTGTTTTGTGTCCTATCATGTGGTCTATCTTTGAAAATGTTCTATGTGCATTTGAAAAGAATGTGTATTTTGCTTATTTGGGATTAAAGGCTATATATATATCAGTGAAGTCCATTTAATCTAGGACATTGTTCAATGCCACAATATCTTTGTTTCCATTTTCTTTGGAAGATCTATCCATTTTTGACAGTGTGGTGTTAAAATCCCCTACTAAAATTGAGTCACAGCCCATATCTTTCTTGAAATCTTCCAAGACTTTCCTTAAGTATTTGGGTGTTCTTATGTTGGGTTCATAAATATTTACAATGTTTATGTCTTCTTGATGGATTCTTCCCTTGAGTATTATGAAATGACCTTCTGTGTCTCTATTTTGTGGCTCTTTTCTTGTAGTGTATTTTGTCTGATATCAGTATTGCAACCCAAGGGTTTTTTTTTTTTTTCTTTTTTCTTGTCCATTTGCTTGTACTACTTGTTTCCAGTCCTTCACTTTCAGTCTTTGTAGGGCTT
This sequence comes from Desmodus rotundus, assembly GCF_022682495.2. Taxonomy (NCBI): domain Eukaryota; kingdom Metazoa; phylum Chordata; class Mammalia; order Chiroptera; family Phyllostomidae; genus Desmodus; species Desmodus rotundus. The sequence goes on from NC_071392.1 coordinate 62,378,803, forward strand.
TTGTTCTGAGGTGGGTCTCTTGGAGGCATCCTATGTGTGAGTCATGATTTCTTATCCATTCAACTATTCTATGTCTTTTGATTAAAGTATTTAATCCATTTACATTTAAGTTTATTATAGATAAGTATTTATTCATTGCCATTTTTTTGTACCTGTGTTCCATTCTCTCACTATTTTTATTCCTGTTCTTAAAGGAGTTCCTTTAGCATCTCTTACACAGCTGGTTTATAGGAAGGGTATTCTTTGAGCCCCTTTTGTCTGAGAAGCTCCTTAGCTTTTCATTTCAATTGAGAGCCTTGCTGAATAATTTAGTCTTGGTCACAAGCTTCTGGTTTTCTTTACTTGGAATATTTGTTGCCATTCTCTTCTGGCTTGGAGTGTTTCCATTCAGAAGTCAGCTGCTAGTCTTATCAGGGCTCCCTTGTATATTATTCCTGTTTTTCCCTTGCTTCCTTTAAGATTCTCTCTTTGTCTTGGAATTTTGCCATCTTAAATATGATGTGTCTTGAAGTGGGACTCTCTGTGTTTCCTGGATTTGCATGACTTTTTCTCTCATCAAATTTGGGAAGTTTTCCATCATTATTTATTCCAAGTCTTTCTATCCTTTGCTCTTCTTCTTCTCCTTCTGGTATCCCTATTATACAGATATTATTATGTTTCATGTTGGCCTGCATTTCCCTTAATCCATCTTCATTTTTTTCTGAGCCTCTTTTTCTTTTCTTGCTCTTTCTGGATGTTTTTTTCTGCCTTGTCTTCGAGCTCATTAATCCAATCCTCTGCTTCATCTAGCCTGCTTTTGATTCCTTCCATTGTGTTCTTCAGTTCAGAAATTGTATTCTTCATATCCTCTTGGCCCTTGTTGGTAGTTTCTATTTCCTTTTCTATGTTGATATAGTTTGCAGTGAGTTCATTGTAGTTTCCCTGTAGTTTTTGGTAATTCTCAGTGAGCTCATTGAACTTCCTTATAACCATTGCTGTGAACTGAATATCTGACAGTTGACTTGCCTCTATTTCATTTAGCATTCTTTCTGAGGCTTCCTCCTTTCCTTTCAATTGGGTTTTGTTTCTTTGTATTCCCATTGTTTGTGAGACTCTTCTTGTTAGCCTCTGCTTCTTAAATTGATCTGTTCTTACTCCTTGGATTTATCGTGTGAACTTCTATTGTAGGAGACCTGTGAGAGTCAGGGGTGCAGTCTCCTTGATCTCCTGAACTTGCTACTTTTGGGCTATTATTTATGTTGGCTCTCTGTATGTCCTTGGGTTTCGATTGTTGTTGGGACTTTGTTTGGTGGGTCCTTCCCTCTATCTGGCTAGCTGAGGGTCACTCTGTCCACTTCATCTTGTATTCTGTTGTGCAGGTGTGGACAAGTTGCACTGAAGCTGGTTCTCCTGCATGTATGAAGTTTTTAGGCTTCTCTCTTGCTCTTGTTCATTTGTTTGTTCTGGGTAACTTCTCCACCATTTAGTTGTATTTCCAGATCTGTCCTGGGATGAGGTTAGTGTGGATTCCACTTGCTCCTTCACCTTCTTCCATTGTTATCTGTTGGGGGTTCATTTTTTGTGGGTTCCCTCTTCTAGTAGACATACTGGTGTTCTCAGCTCCCATTTACTCTTTTTTGTGATCTGTTGGAAAGGGAAGCCAAAATGGTTTAAGACAGCAGGAGTGTATTCTATTCTGGGGAACCATTCCTAGCATGGGAAATGTGTCTCAGCCTCCACTGGGAAAAGCCAGTGGGGAGTGAGGTTGTTGGGTAGGACCCACCGCCATGGATAGGTTCTCCAGTGGGGAATCAGGCCTGCATTGTACCTAGACTGCTATGAGAGTTGCTCTTGCTAAAACTCCCTCACCCTGAGGTAAGCAAATATTTACTGAGTATCTTTACCTTCCCAAAATCTGGGCTAGACCTTCCAGGTATGGAACATAGACTCTTTCGACCATTTCTCCTTTTACATTGCAAATATCCTCCTTTGATGTATTCAGCAACACCCTCTCCTTTGTCTGCAAAAGATAACCACCCAAAACAAAACTTTGCATAGTAAAGGAGGACCATCTTTGATGTAAGGGGCCTAGAAAAATGATAAAAGCCTGTCAAGGCAAGGGTCTGAGTGGTCTCCTCTTGAGGGAGTGGCTGAGGTGCTCAGAGGCGCTCTCCTCTTGAGAAAGTGGCCACGCTGTCCCTTTTCCTCCACAGGATTTCTGTAGTCTGTGTGTAATTGTATATTGCGGCCACAACAGCAGATCCTGTGGGCCAGGATCTGCATCATCTGGCGCATCCACATCATTCTGTGATATTTCAAGTAACAACCCACAGAAGATAAGATAGGAGATCCATTAGATTTGTATAGTGTTAACCATGATATTTCACCCAACTAGCCACTTTTTAGAAAGGGTGGAAAAAAGATATGACTATTGTTGGGGGGAAGGATTGTTAGTTGGATCTAGAAAGCAGTGAGCTTGTGGGAGGTCATATTATGAGGTAAAATGAGAGTAAAGGATAGAAAATAGGTGTAGTGTGTAAGAGAATAGAGTTAACAACAATAGTAATAAAGTTCAGAAAACAGTGAAGTGAGCCAAGATCCAGGAGTGGTGTGGTGTAGTATTTACAATTTTATGGAACAGCTATTATTTATAATAGAAATGGAGCAACAATCATATGATAGAATCTATGTGATCTGAATAAGAAGAGTAGGAAGTACAGGACCTAGAGTAGTGTGCTATTGGAACACAAGTGAAGTGAAAGATGGAAAATTAAAAATACAATATGAAAGAAAGAACAAGGAAAACCAGTTAAACAATGCAATTTAACAAACCAACTGAAGAAGACTAAACAGAAAGAAGAGAAATAAAAAAACAATAATAAAATAAAAGATGTAAGAATAATGAAATAATAACAATAATAATAAAATATACAATAACTTGCAAGTTCTCTGGAGTAGCAAAGTGAAATTTGTCTCACTGTCTAAGTTTTGGGGATGACCGCTCTTTGGGTCCTACTCTGGTCCTTTCATAGCTCCAGGTTTTATTGTTTCACTTGTGAGAATTAAAAAAAAAAAAAAGGAAGAAGGAAAGAAAAGAAGAAGGAATTAAAAAAAAAGAGCCTCCTGCTGGCTTCAAACCAGCCAAGCCAGTTGTGCTGCTCTTCCTGGTTGCAGCAGGCTGAGGGAGCATTGGTTTCACTTTTCTCCCTTCCTGAGCCGCACTCTTTGCAGTTTCCCAGCCTCCACTGAAGTTCCTCAGTTCACTGCCAAGCCCCCAGTGCCCTTCTGCGCCCAGCCTTTGCTTCAGTCCACTAGTTGAGCTGTCCTTGAGCTGCACCAATTAGGGGCAACTCACACACCACCTTCTCATTCTTTGCTGTCTTAGAGGACAGGGACTCTCAGAGTCTCTTCAGGGTATTTCATCCCTTCCACTGAATCAAGTCTTTCTGGGGATTGCTGACTCCCTGAGTCCTGCAGCTCTCCTCTGAAGGGGCATCACCACTTTCCTCTTAGAGAGCCAGTTGTCCCTGCAGTGCAGGGGCGTGGGGTGGCTGCAGCTGCAGATGCTGGCTCTGGCCTCCTCTGCTGTTGTACCCAGGCAATGGGGTTGGGCAGGAGGTGTCTCTGGGCAGCAGGGTCAGGCCCACTCAGTCCCCAGGGCTGTGGACATGAGCTCTCAGCCTCTGCTGCTGGGCAGGATAGGCAGCCCGTAGGCCATGGGGTTCAGGCATGCGCCGTCCCGGGGGCTGACTGTGGGTGTGGGCACTAGGCCTACACTGCTGGGATGAGATTGGCAGCCACTGGGCCTCGGGGTCAGGCTAGTTCCACCCTTGGACTGGGACCTGAGCACTTCTGCTGCTGCAGTGGGAACAGGAGTACAGCTGCCCTGGCTGGGTAGGGGTAGGGAGCAGGAGGCCAGGGCAGCTGCTGAGGGAGAAAACCCTGAACAGCCGCTGAGTGCCTCTCCTTTTTCTTTTTCTCCCTGAAAAATTCCTCCTATTCAAGCCTGCCATTACAAACAAGCGCCTGGCCTCTCACACAGCCCAACTCTCCAACCAGACTGGAGGCCATCTGGGTCAGGGTCCATAACAGTCCAACTTTTCCTAGCTGGCAACCACAGTCTCTGTGGGTGCACACCAGCCCTGTGTCCTTATTCCTGCTCTGCAACTTCAAGCATCCAGGTCCCTCCTGGTGCTGCTCAAACCCTGTTTGGCAGGGGGTGGAGCTGTTGACCTGGCTCTCTCCCAAGAAACCTGCAGCAGACCCAGGAGGTGCTGGGCCTGGGGTTGCAACTGTCTTGGTCCCCACGCTGGTCCCAGAGACCTTTATGTCCTGAAGCGCTCTCCTTATAGTCTGATTTTTCAATGTCCTCTATAATTTTTGGTCTCCAATCTTCATATATGCAGGGATACTGTTGGCTGTTCACTCTGTTCCTCAGAAGATTGGCTAGGTGTTTCACCGATGCACAGGGGGAAGTGGACTCCACTCCCACGTATCTTGCCACAATCTTCCCTTAGGTTTCTTTTTTATGGCTCTATAGTATTCCATTGTATAATTGTACCATAGCTATTTTTATCCACTCATTTACTGATAGGAATTTTGGCTGTTTCCAGATCTTGGCTATTGTAAATAATGCAGCAATGAATATAGGACTGCACACATTTTTTTACTTTGTTTTTTGAATTTCTTCAGATATATTGCAGAAGTGGGATTATGGAGTCAAAAGGTAGTTCCATTTTTAATTTTCTGAGGAAATTCCATACTGTTTTTCAGACTGGATGAACCAGTCTGCATTCCCACTAACAATGCATAATGGTTCCCTTTTTCTCATATCCACACCAAAACTTGTTGTTTGTTGGTTTGTTGATAATGGCCACTCTGACAGATGTCAGATGATATCTTATTATGGTTTTAATTTGCATTTCTATAATGATTAGTGACTTTGAACAACTTTTCAAATTTCATTCTTTTAAATTTAATGAATATATGTATGAGACAGTAAAATTTGTATTTTTATAGCATTTATTTTATTTCTTTTTAATTTTTATTTTTCTTCAATTACATTCTTATGCCTTATCTCCTCATCCCCCCACGCCACCCTAGCTGAACCCACATCCCTCCCCCCCAAAGACCCTCCCCCTTGATTTTTTCCATGTGTCCTTTATACTAGTTCCTATAATCCCCTCTCCTCACTGTCCCCTCCCCACTCCCCCCTGGCTATTGTTAGACTGTTCTTAACCTCAATGTCTCTGGTTATATTTTGTTTGCTTTTTTCTTCTGTTGATTATGTTCCAGTTAAAGGTGAGATCATATGGTATTTGTTCCTCACTGCCTGGCTTATTACACTTAGCATAATGCTCTCCAGTTCCATCCATGCTGTTGCAAAGGGTATAAGCTCCTTCTTTCTCTCTGCTGCATAGAAATCCATAGTGTGAATGTACCATAGTTTTTTGATCCACTCATTTGCTGATGGGCACTTAGGTTGCTTCCAGTACTTGGCTATTGTAAATTATGCTGCTATGAACATCAGGGTGCATAGGTTCTTTTGGATTGGTGTTTCAGGGTTCTTAGGGTATAATCCCAGCAGCGGAATTGCTGGGTCAAAGGGCAGTTCCATTTTTAGTTTTCTGAAGAAATACCATACTGTTTTCCACAGTGGCCTCACCAGTCTGCATTCCCACCAACAGTGCACTAGGGTTCCATTTTCTCCGCATTTCTCCAACATTTGTTTGTAGATTTATTTATGTTGGCCACTCTGACTGGTGTGAGATGGTACCTCATTGTGGTTTTAATTTGCATCTCTCTGATGGCTAGTGATGCTGAGCATCTTTTCATATGTCTCTGGGCCCTCTACGTGTCTTCCTTGGAGAAGTGTCTGTTCAAGTCCTTTGCCCGTTATTTAATTGGGTTTCTTGTTTCCTGGAGTGCAGTCATGTGAGTTCTTTATATATTTTGGAGATCAGGCCCTTGTCTGAGGTATCATTGGCAAATATGTTTTCCCATACTGTTGGTTCTCTTTTCATTTTAATGCTGCTTTCTTTAGCCATTCAGAAGCTTTTCAATTTGATGAGGTCCCATTTGTTTATTCTTTCATTTATGTCTCTTGCTTTAGCAGACATCTCTGTGAGGATGTTGCTGAGTGGAATGTGTGAGATTTTCATGCCAATGTTTTCCTCTAGAACTTTTAGGGTGTTAAAACTTACATTTAAGTCTTTTATCCACCTTGAGTTTACTTCTGTGTATGGTGTAAGTTGGTGATCAAGTTTCATTTTTTTTCACATAGCTGTCCAGATCTCCCAACACCATTTGTTGAAGAGGATATTTTTGCTCCATTTTATGCTCCTGCCTCCTTTGTCAAATATTAATTGACCAGAAAGACTTCGGTTTAATTCTGGGCTCTCTGTTCTGTTCCATTGGTCTATGTGCCTGTTTTTATGCTGGTACAAGGCTGTTTTGATTACAGTAGACTTGTAATACAGTTTAATATCAGGCATTGTGATCCCTGCTGCTTTATTCTTCTTTCTCAAAATTGCTGCACAAATTCGGGGTCGTTTCTGGTTGCATATGAATTTCTGAAATATTTGCATTATATCTCTGAAATATGACATGGGTACTTTAATATGGATTGCATTGATTCTATAAATCGCTTTGGGTAGTATGGAAATTTTGATGAAGTTAATTCTTCCAATCCATGAGCATGGTACATGCTTCCATTTGTTTGTGTCTTCCTTAATTTCTTTCTTCAATGTTGTGTAGTTTTCTGAGTACAGGTCTTTTACCTCTTGGTTAGGTTTATTCCCAGGTACTTTATATTTCTTGTAGCTACAACAAATAGTATTTTTCTCCTGATTTCTGTTTCTGCAGTTTTGTTGTTAGTATACAGGAATGCCCTTGATTTATGAGTATTGACTTTGTATCCAGCAGTTTTGCCAAATTCATTTATTAGGTCGAGTAGTTTTTTGGTGGAGTCTATACGATTTTACATGTATACTACCATGTCATGTACAAACAGTGATAGTTTCATTTCCTCCTTTCCAACCTGGATGCCTTTTATTGCTTTTTCTTGTCTGATTGCTGTGGCTAGGACTTCCAATACTATGTTGAATAGGAGTGGTGAGAGAGGGCATCCTTTTCTTGTTCCTGATCTTAGTGGGAAAGCTCTAAGTTTTTGTCCATTGAGTATTATGTTGGCTGTAGGTCTCTCATATATGGCCTTTCTTATGTGGAGAAATGCTCCCTCTATTCCCACTTTGTTGAGTGCTTTTTATCATAAATGGGTACTGTACCTTATCAAATGCTTTTCCTGCATCTATTGATATGATCATGTGATTTTTGTCTTTGCTGTTGTTGATGTGATGTATTATGTTTATTGATTTGCAAATATTGTACCATATTTGCATCCCTGGAATGAATCCCACTTGGTCACAGTATAATATCTTTTTAATGTATTGGTGGATGCGTTTCGCCAATATTTTTTTGAGAATTTCAGCGTGTATGTTCATCATCAATATTGGCCTGAAGTTTTCTTTCTTCACTGTTTTCTTTCTTATCTGGTTGTGGGATTAGGATGATGCTGGCTTCATAAAAAGAGTTTGGGAGTCTTCAATCAGTTTGGATTTTTTCTAATAGTCTGTGAAGGATAGGGGTTAGCTCTTCCTTAAATGCTTTGTAGAATTCTCCTGTGAAACCATCTGGCCAGGGCTATTGTGTGTTGGGAGTTTTTTGATGACTGCTTCAATTTCGTCTGCTGTTATTGGTCTGTTCAGGTTTTCTGCTTCTTCATTCAGTTTTGGAAGATTATATTTTTCTAGAAATGTGTCCATTTCACCTAGGTTTTCATATTTCTTGGCATACAGTTCTTCATAGTAATTTCCTCACACCTGTCAGAGTGGCCAGCATAAACAAATCCACAAACAAATGTTGGAGAGGATGCGGAGAAAAGGGAACCCTAGTGCACTGTTGGTGGGAATGCAGACTGGTGAGGCCACTGTGGAAAACAATATGGAATTTCCTCAGAAAACTAAAAATGGAACTGCCCTTTGCCCCGGAAATTCCGCTTCTGGGATTATACCCTAAGAACCCTGAAACACCAATCCAAAAGAGCCTGTGCACCCCAATGTTCATAGCAGCACAATTTACAATAGCCAAGTACTGCAAGCAACCTAAGTGCCCATCAGCAAACGAGTGGATCCAAAAACTATGGTATATTTACACAATGGAATTCTATGAAGCAGAGAGAAAGAAGGAGCTTATACCCTTTGCAACAGCATGGATGGAACTGGAGAGCATTATGCTAAGTGAAATAATCCAGGCGGTAAGGGACAAATACCGTATGATCTCACCTTTAACTGGAACATAATCAACAAAAGAAAAAAGCAAACAAAATACCACCAGAGACATTGAGGGGGGGAACTGTCTAGCAGTGGCCAGGGGGGAGTGTGGTGGGGACAGTGGGAAGAGGGGATTGCAGGAACTATTATAAAGGATACATGGACAAAATTGGGGGGGATGGTGGGGGTAGGGGAAGGAGGTGGGTTCAGCGGGGGAGGGAGGGAAGGGGAGAAAAGGCATACAACTGTAATTGAATAAAAATAAAACAATAATAATCCTTTGTATTTCTGTGGTATCAGTTGTAATCTCTTTTCTTTCATTTCTAATTGTGTTTATTTTGATCCTCTCTCTTTTCTTCTTGATGAGCCTACTTAAAGGCTTGTTGATTTTGTTTATCTTTTCAAAGAACCAGCTGCTGGATCCATTGATCCTTATAATTGTGCTTTTAATATCTATCTCTTTTATTTCTGCTCTGATCTTGGTTATTTCTTTCCTTCTACTTGCTCTCGGCTGTCTTTGTTGTTGTTCCTCAAGTTTTTGTAAACATAGGGTTAGGTTGTTTATTTGAAATGTTTCTATCTTTTTAAGGTTGGCCTGTATTGCTCTAAACTTCCCTGTCAGGACTGCCTTTGCTGTGTCCCATAGGTATTGGGTTGTTGTGACTTAGTTTTCTTTTGTTTCCAGAAAGTTTTTGACTTCATCCCTAATCTCATTCTTGACCCATTCATTGTTTAATAGCATGCTATTCAGTCTCCATGATTATGAGTGTTTTGGGTTTTTTTCCTTTGGGGTTGGTTTCTAGCTTCAGTCCCTTGTGGTCAGAGAAAATGCTTGGTATGATTTCAATTTTCTTGAATTTGTTGTGGCTTGCTTTGTGTCCTATCATGTGGTCTATCTTTGAAAAAGTTCCATGTACACTTGAAAAGAATGTGTATTTTGCTTCTTTGGGATGAAAAGCTCTCTATATATCAGTTAAGTCCCTTTCCTCTAGGGTATTGTTAAGTGACACAATATCCTTCTTGGTATTTTGTTTGGAAGGTCTGTCCAATTTTAACAATGGGGTGTTAAAGTCCCCTACTATAATTGTGTTGCTGTCAATATCTTTCTTGAAGTCCTCCAAGATTTTCCTTATGTATTTGTGCACTCCTATGTTAGTGGCATATATATTTATAATGTTTATGTCTTCTTGGTGAATTTTTCCTTTGAGTATTATGAAGTAACCTTCTGGGTCTCTCTTTATGGCCCTTTTTTTGCAGTCTATTTTGTCTGATATGAGTATTGCTACCCCTGCTTTTTTTTTTTTTCTTTCTGTTTGCTTGAAAAATTTTTTCCAGCACTCTACTTTAAGTCTGTGTAATTCTTTTGTCCTGAGATGTGTCTCTTGTAGGCAGCATATGTATGGGTCATGTTTTCTTATCCATTCCGCTATTCAGTGGCTTTTGATTGGCGCATTTAATTCATTTACATTTAAGGTTATTATTGATAGGTAGCTATTCATTGCCATTTTTTCATACCTGTGTTTCTCTCCCTTTCTCATTCCCTTCCTTTCCTTTAAGCTGTCCCTTTAGCATGTCTTGCAGAGCTGGTTTGGTGGAGGTTTATTCTTTAGACTTCTTTTGTCTGGGAAGTTCTTTATTGGCCTTCTATCTTGATTGAGAGCCTTGCTGGGTAAACTAACCTTGGTTGCAGGCCTCTGGTTCTCTTTACTTGGAATATTTTTTGCCATTCTCTTCTGGCTTGGAGTGTTTCCATTGAGAAGTCAGCTGCTAAACTTATTGGGGCTCCCTTGTATGTTACTTCCTGTTTCTCCCTTGTTGCCTTTAAGATCCTCTCTTTGTCTTGGAAATTTGCCATTTTAACTATGATATGTCTTGCAGTGGGCCTCTTTGTGTTCCTCTTACTTGGGACTCTCTGTGTTTCCTGGATTTGTGTAACTTTTTCTCTCATCAGAGTAGGGAAATTTTCCATCATTACTTTTTCCAACACTCTTTCTATCCTTTGCTCTTCTTCTCCTTCTGGTATCCCTGTTATATGGATATTATTATATTTCATGTTGTCCTTCATTTCCCTTAACCCCTCTTCATTCTTTCTGAGCCTCTTTTCCTTTTCTTGCAGTTTCTGGATTTCTTTTTTCTACTTTGTCCTCCAGCTAGCTGATCAGATTCTCTGCTTCATCAAGTCTTCTTTTGATTCCTTCTACTGTGTTCTTCAGTTTAGAAATTGTATTCTTCATTTCCTCTTGGCCCTTGTTGATAGTTTCTATTTCCTTTTTCATGTTGATATAGTTTACAGTGCGTTCATTGTAATTTCCTTGTAGTTTCTGGTAGTTCTCTGTCAGTTCAGTGAGCCTCCTGATAACCATTGCTTTGAACTCAGTGTCTGATAGTTGACTTGCCTCTTTTTCAGTTAGCATTATTTCTGAGGCTTCCTCTTTTCCTTTCATTTGGGGAATGTTTCTTTGTCTTCCCATTGTTTGTGAGACTCGTCTTGTTTGCCTCTGCTTCTTAAACTGATCTGTTCTGACTCCTTGGGTTTATGGTATGAACTTCTATGGTAGAATGCCAGTGGGATTCAGTGGTGTTGTCTCCTTAATCTCCTGAGCTCACTGGTCTTGAGCTGATGTTAATGGGTGTAACACTGTCTAACTCTGGTCTTTTCAGCATTCCAGGTTTTATTGTCTCACCTGTGGGAAAAGGATAAAGAAGAAAAAAAGGAGAAGGGATGGAAGGAAAGAGAAATAGAAATGGAATGGAAGGAAGGGAGGAAGGAAGGAAGAAGGAATAAAAAAGATCGGAGGAAAGATAAGAGAAAGGGATGTTAACAAAAATTAAAATAAAAAAAAGGAAGGCAGGAAGAAGGAATAAAAAAGTAAAGGATGGAAGGAAGAAGGAAGAAAAAAAGAAATAATGACCTAAAGTAAGAAGGAATTTAGGGGGAAAGGAGAAAAAAAAGTCTTCTGCTGGCCTTAAACGGGTCAGGTTAGTTCTGCTGGTCTTCCTGTCTGTGAATCGGGAGGGTGTGGTTGGAGGGATTGGTTTCACTTTTCTCCCTTCCTGAGCGACACTCTTTGCTGTTGTCCAGCCTCTAGTCCAGTTCCTCAGGGTCTTTTTCCTCCTCCTAGGCCTTTAGTTCACCAATTGTGCTGTCCTTGTGTTGCACCAATTAGGGGCAACTCACACTCCACCTTCTTGCTCTTTGCCATCTTAGATGCTAGGGGCTCTCAGTGCTGCTATGGGGTGGTTCAGCCCCCTACTGGGTCAATTCTTTCTGGGGACTGCAGTATCCCCTAGCCCTGCAGCTCCCCTCTGCTGGGCTTGCTGCCTTCCTCCTAGAGAGCGAGTACAGCCTGAAGGTTTCTGTGTGCAGGGGCTAAGTGGGATTTTTTCAGAAAGAGTGCTTCAGGTGTGGTCACCTGCTGGCAGCCAGGCCATTGATTGGGTACACAGATCCCCAGCTTTGGGTCTATGTGCTGGGGCAGTGGAACCGCTGATCCGGGTGCACACCCACCTGATGTTTCAGGTGTGGGCACCCACTCGGGGTTTCAGATGTGTGCACCCAGGCCGCTGATCGAGGTGTGTGCCCACCCAGGCGCTTTGGGTCCTTGGGCCCAGACAGCTGGTTCAATGATCTTGGTGCACACTGATCCTTGGCTTGGGGCTGTGCGCTAGGACAGCTGAGCTGCTGATCAGGGTGCACACCCACCCGGGGTTTCAGCTGTGGGCATGCAGGCCGCTGATCTGGGTGCGTGCCAACCGGGACTCTGATGTGTGCTGGGGCTGCTTGTAAAGCGGTCACAGTCCAGTGGCTGACGGGGTAGGGATGCAAGAGGCCACGGCTGCTACACAGAGTTCTCTAAATAGACGCTGAGTGCCTCTATTTTCTGTTTTATTTTTTGAGAAATTCCTCCTATTCAAGCCCTCCTGGTCCAAACAAGCACCTGGCCTCTTGTACAGACCAGCCTGGTTCTCTCCAAAGAATCCTGCAGCAGACCCTGTGCCCAAGCTGGGGGCTTCAGCAGCCCTGGTCCCCGCGCTGGTCCCAGGGACCTTACTGTCCTTAAGCACTCTTCTTACTGTCTCATCTTTCAATGTCCTCTATCTTTGGTCTCCGATCTTCATATATGCTGGAATACCATTGGCTGTTTGCTCTGTTCCTCAGATCAGCTAGGTATTTCACTGGTGCCGAGGGGAAGTGGACTCTGCTCCCACCTATCTCACTGCCATCTTCCAACCACCACTTTTCACATTTCTATGGGTCTTGTGTATGTCCTCTTTGGAGAAGTATCTATTTAGGTCCTTTGCCCATTTTCTAATTGCATTGTTTGTCTTCTTGTTGTTGAGTTATATAAGTTATTTATATATTTGGAAAATTAACCCCTTATTAGATGTATCATTGGTAAATATGCACTTTCATTCAGTGGGATCCTTATTCATTTTATTGATGGTTTCTTTCCTATGTAATAAAAAAGTAAACAAATGGGATCTTAATATATTTTAAAGACACAATACCATATAATTGACTATAGGTTCTGTGTTGTATAGCAGATTTGTAGAACTTGTGTATGTCATGTAATAAAAAAGTTTATACTAATAGAAAAAATGTTCCCTATTTCCCCATTCTTCGTTCACTGGCAACCACCATTCTGTTCTCTGCTTTCATGAATGTGACCATTTTAGGTACCACATATAAGTGGAATCAGGAAGTGTTTTACCTTTTTTGAATGGCTTATTTCACTTACCATAATGTCCTCTGGGAACATCTGTGTTGTTGCATATTCCACAGTTATTTTTTTATTTGTTAAAACTGAATAATACACATATGTATATGTAATACATATACAAATATAAATACAAATATATTTATAAATATTCATATATTTATATATATATTAGCTATTGTGAATAAGCCTGTAGTGAACAGTAGAATGCAGATATCTCTTTGAGTTCCTGACTGCTATAATTTTGTATATATACAGTTTCCAGAAGTTGGATTGCTGTAGCATTTGATAGATCTATTTTAATATTTTTGAGAAACATTAGTACATTTTTCATAGTGGTTGCAACTGTTTACATTCCCATCAACAACATAGAAGAGTGCCACTTTCCTCCATATGTTTAGCAATATTTATTATCTTATTTGGGTGTTTTTAATCTTTTCAATATTTTTAAAAAATATATTTATTAGGATGGCATTGGTTAATTAGATTATGTAGGTTTCAAGTGTACAATTCTGTGATATATTATTTGTATATTGCACTGTGTGCCCATCACCCAAAGTCCAATCTTTGTCACCATATATTTGATCCCCTTAACCTTTTAGTAAAACCCAACCCCCTTCCTGCAGGTAAAAATCATACCTATTTTTGTCTATGAGTTTTTGGTTGTATGTTTTTATTTGCTCATTTGTTTCAGTTGTATATGTCATATATGAGTGTAATAATGCGGTCTTTTACTTTTTCCATCTGATTTATTTTGCTTAAGATCCATCAATGTTTTATTGGTGTTGAGTCTTATAACTTTTTATAAGTTTTGAATATTATCAGATGTATCAGTGAATGTGTTCTTCCATTTCATGGGTTGTCTTTTTATTTTTATTGATGGCTTCCTTTGCTGTGCAAAATATTTTTAGTTTGATGTAGTCTCATTTGTCATTTTTTTCTTTGGTTTTCCTTGCCTAAGGAAATATACTAGATAAAATATTGTTATGAGTAATGTCTGAAGTTTTACTGCCTATGTTTCCTTCTAAGATCTTTATGGGATCTAATATTTAAGTCTTTAATACATTTTGAGTTTATTCTTGTGTGCAGTGTAAGAAGGTGGTTTAGTTTCATTTTTCTGCATGTAACTGTCCAATTTTCCCAACATAATTTATTGAATAAACTATTTGTAGCCCACTGTATGTGCTTTCTTCCTCTGTCAAATATTAATTGACTATAAAGGTGTGGGTCTACTTGTGGGATCTCTATTCAGTTCCATTGACCTGTGTGTCTGTTTTTTTATGCTTGTACCATGCTGTTGGATCACTATGGCCTTATAGGATAGTTTGATATTAGGTAGCATGGTTCCTCCAACTTTCTTCTTCTTTCTCAGAATCTCTGTTGCTTTGTTGGTCCTTCTGTGATTCCATGGAAATTTTTAAAATATTTGTTCTAGTACTGTAAAATACATCATTAAAATCTTGATAAGAATTATGTCGAAGTTATAAATTGCTTTGGGTAGCATGGGCATTTTAATGATGTTAATTCTTCCTATCCATGAACATGGTGTGTGCTTCCACTTATTTATATCTTCTTCAATTTCTTTCTTCAGTGTGTTATAATTTTCTGAGTACAGGTCTCTTACATCTTGGGTTATATTCATCCCTATGTATTTTATTCTTTTTGAAGAAATTGTGAATGGGACTTTTTTCCTAATTTCCCTTTCTAATAATTCATTACTGCTGTCTAAAAATGCAACTGATTTCTGGATTTTAATTTTGTATTCTGCTTCTTTGCTGAATTCATTGGTTAGTTCTAGTAGTATATTGGTGGAATATTTGGGGTTCTGTATGTACAGTATCATGTCTTCTACAGCAATCAAATTTAAAAAACAGGCAAAGGACCTGAGTAGACACTTCTCCAAAGAGGACATGCAGATGGCCCATAGATATATGAACAGATGCTCAACAGCACTAACAATCAGAGGAATGCACATTAAAACCACAATAAGATATCACCTCACAATGTCAGAATAGGGATCATCAATGAACAACAAGTGCTGGAGAGGATATGCAGAAGAAGGAACTGTTTTACACTGTTGGTGGGAATGCAGATTGGTGCAGCAACTTTGGAAAGAAGTATGGAGATGACTCGAAAAATTGAAAATGGACCTGTCTTTTGGCCCAGTGGTCCCACTTCCAGGAATATATCCAAAGAAATCCAAAACACTAATTTGAAAAAAAAAGAAAAAACATACACACGCCTATGTTCATTGCAGCATTATTAACAATTGCCAAGATATGGAAACAGCCCGTGTCCATCAGTAGATGAGTGGGCAAAATAACTATGGAACATTTACACATAGAACACTACTTGGCTGTAAAAAAACAAAGAAGAAAATTTTACCCTTTGCAACAGCATGGATGGATGTGGAGAATATTATGCTAAGTGAAATAAGCCAATCAGAGAAAGACAAATACTATATGATTCTGCTCATATGTAGAATCTAATGAACAAACTGAACTAACCAGCAAAATAGAGACAGACTCATAGAGAGAAAGCAAGATGACAGCTATGGACAGGGTAAGGGTGGAGGGATGGAACAAAAATGAAAAAAGACTCATGAACATGGATAACTCATGGACTGGGGGACTGATAGAGGTTTAAGGGGGATAAATGGTAATTGAAAAACTACAGTAAAATAGATCCATTCATGTTATCACAAATGGCAGTATTTTATTTCTTCTTTTGGCTGAGTAGTATTCTGTGTACCACAACTTTATTATCCAATTGTCTATTGTGGAACACTTCAGTTGTTTCCATGTGTTGGTCATGGTGAATAATGCTGTAATAAACATAGGGATGCAGATATATTTGCAAATAAATATTTTAAATTCTTTGAGTAGATATCCAGAATAAGGGTTGCTGGGTCATATGGTAACTTTATTTTTATTTTTTTGAAGTGCCTCCATACTGTTTTCCATAAAGGCTATACCAGTTTACACTACCACAGTACAGATTGAGGGTTTCCCTTTTCCTCCACAACCTCTCCAACATATGTTATTACTTATCTCATTGATAACCATTCTAATAGGTGTGAGGTGATATCTTACTGTAGTTTTAATTTGCATTTCTTTAATAGCAAGTGCAGTTGAGCATCTTTCCTATATCTGTTGACTATTTGTATGTCTTCTTGGGAGAAGTGTCTCTTCAGGTGCTCTGCTCATTTTTTAAATTGTATTTCTGTTTGTTTGCTATTGAGTTGTATGAGTTCTCTACATATTTTGGGTATTAACTCCTTGCTGAAGCTGTTGTTTGCAATATCTTCTACCATCTGTTTAATTGTTTTTTTCTTTATTGGCATTATCTATTGCAGTCCAGAACTTTTTAGTTTGATATAGTCCCATTCATTTATTTTTGACTTTATTTCCTTTGTGTTTGGGGTCAATTTAATAAAAGAACAAAACCAAAGGTGTTACATTTCTTAAATTTTAATTATATAACTAAGCAGCAATAATTGAAACATAATGACATTGGCAGAAAAACAAACATACAGAAAAATGGAACTGAATTGAGAGCCCAGAAACAAACACACATGTATATAAGCAAATAATTATTGACTAAGGAGCCAAAAAATATACAACAGAGAAAAAAGGATCTGTATTAATTGATGCTGGGAGAATTAGAAAGTTACACTCAAAATGTTGATACTAGACTAATGTTTTTCTCCATATATAAAAATTAACTCAAAATGGATCAAAGACCTAAATATAAGACCTGAAACAATAAATTACATAGAAGAAAACATAGCTACTAAATTTATGGAACTTGGCCATATGTTTTTTTTTTTAATTTTATTGTTGTTCAAGTACAGTTCTCTGCCTTTTCCCCCAACCTAAGCCTAACCCCAAGCCCTCCTCACCTCCCTCCCATTTCCACCCCCCCTCATTATTGTCCATGTGTCCTTTATAATTGTTCCTACATACCCTTCACCTTTTTCCCCTGAAATTTCCTCCCCTCTCCCCTCTGGTCACTGTCATCCTGTTCTCAATTTCAGTGTCTTTGGTTATATTTTGTTTGTTTGTTTGTTTTGTTGATTAGGTTCCTGTTAAAGGTGAGATCATATGGTATTTGTCTTTCATTGCCTGGCTTATTTTGCTTAGCCTTATCTTGTTTTTTGATAATAGTCATTCTAACAAGTACGAGACAAAATCTCATGTTGGTTTTCATCTCATTTCTCTGTGTCTCATCTACTATTAAAATTATCCATTGATATCATTTCCCCCACACTTGCATTTTTTCTCTATGGAAATATTTTTATTATTTATTCCTGGTAGTTTTTGTTTCATGTTTATCTTAGTTAATGCATCTTTTGTTTCTTTAACATTTCATGTTAAATTGTATAAATTGTCTGGTAATTTCAATATCAGTATTCTTTCATGTCTGATCCTTTGGATTTTTGTTTATTTTTTTAATAGAATTTATTAGCATGACACTGGTTAACAAAATTATACAGGTTTTAGATATGTAATTCCCCAATACATCATCTGTGCACTTATTGGTTCTTTTAACTCTTTTTTTAAAATCATGAGTTTCCTTCTTATATATTTGATTATCTTCATTTGTATATGTTTTATCTTGTTTTTATCTGTCCCATTGACTTAAATTCAGAAAACTTTCCTTAGTATTGTCTTTTGTCAAAAGGCAGTTCCATTTTTAGTTTTCTGAGGAAGTTCCATACTGTTTTCCACAGTGGCTGCACCTTTCTGCATTCCCACCAATGTACTAGGGTTACCTTTTCTCCACATCCTCACCAGTACTTGTTGTTTGTTGATTTGTTTATGATGGCCAATATGACCAGTGTGAAGTGGAATCTCATTGTGGTTTTAATTTGCATCTCTCTGATGAGTAGTGATGTTGTGCATCCTTTCATATGTCTCTGTGCCTTCTGTATGTCCTTCTTGGAGAAGTGTCTGTTCAGGTCCTTTGCCCATTTTTTAATTGGGTTGTTTGTCTTTCATAGTCCTCAGTGCATAAGGAGTCTATTTTCTAGGCCTAAGACTTTATTCCTGACCAAAGCCTCAGTAATGATATCTTAACTGTGATGGATCCCAGGCTTAAAGCAGTTTACCTTTAGGAAAAAATGTTTTAAAAGAAAATGTAATAAATAACTAAAACTAAAATACTAAAAAATTTTTTTGAAGTATTGCTTTTTTGTAGGTGCCTGGGAGGGATTCCAACCTGAAGTCATTTCAGTGCCTTTCTCAATTTTCCAAGGGAATCCCAGTCCAATGTCTGCACCTTACCTGAGGTGTTTCAGGGTCATGGTAGCAATGCTGCTATTGGCATGTTGGTTCCTCAACCTTTTAGCCCCAACTCCACTCCATTGATAGGTTCCAGTTCACTATCAATGTGTATATATGCATCAAGGGCATTGTTGGGAGGTTTTGAAGATACTCCCTGCAGCTTAGTAAACTAACAATACCTAAAGAATAATGTCGTAATAGAGCTGCTTTATAGTGATAGGGTCCATGGGAACATTTAATGAGCCAGAATGCTGGCAGGAGAAACACAGAAACCTTTTCAGTGGTAGCATGCATTAACATTTTGACGACACTAGCTCCTCAAGGCACATAGCTTTGGAACACACAAAATGTCCAAAATACTATATTACATTTCAGAGGACTCAGGTTACAACCCTTTTATCACTCTTCTAATATGATTTTTTGTGTTACTCTATATGGATTCATATATATATATATAGTCTATGCATTTATTTTATCTCTTAAACTCAATATTCTCTTCTGTTAATCATTTTGTTTTGAGTAAATAGCAACTAGAAAATGTACATGCTTAAATTCAAAACCCATATAATTTGCACTGATGATTAAAAATAATGTGATCAAATATTGGTAGTTGAAGAGACAAAAGATCATTACCAATAGCTTGAATAATTCATAAAATAGACAGTTTCTAGCATTTTTAGATAATATAAGACATTTTTATCCATTTAAGATTTTTTTCTTATATGAGTTTAAAAATGGTTCTTTACTCTTTTACTAGATGGGTCTTCCTCAATTTACACATGATGAAATCAGAAAATACATAGAAATGTTTCATATGTTGACTATATAATTGATGCAGAGTTATGAATAAGTCAGGAATACGCACTGTCTGCCCTGAAAGGGAATGCATGAATTTTCTCTTTTGATTCACTTTAATTCTTTATTTTTGTCACCATCTTCATTAAAAATTACTTATACATGGAATTAGCACTTTTGATTTTTACCAAGTGAACCAGGTTTTTATAAGTTACTTTACTCTGTGACAATCATTTGCCTCATATCTTTGATTAACATAACTAATTAAAAGAAAAATTAAAATATGAATTCTGCAATTCAGTTTTTTATAAAAAGTATTTTGTCACATATGAGAATTTATAGCTGTATCTATGTTCTACTTTTAACATACAAAAATTGTTCCTTAATGTTTATGGCATTTAACTTCTTCAATATCAATATTTCTATATATTAAATTTTCCTAATTTTAGTTAAATATATGGATGTATTGTCATAATAGACATATATACTTCAAGTTTTACTTATTAAAATCATGCTAAAATGAAGACTGTAATATATGTACTTGCTCACTTGGGTAAACTATAGGACAAATTCTGGAAAGTAAAATGTTGAATTGAAAGTAAAGTAATATGTACTCAAAGAAGTTTCACAGATTATATCTGCCCTAAGCAGTCCATGAGATTACCTTCTTCCTATATCCTTGTGAACACTGATTATTATCAATTTCAATTTTTGTCATTCTGGTAATTGTGAGATGTCATGATAATGATAATGGTGATGATGATATATAATATATATAATAATATATATTTTATATAATAAGTATATAAAATAATTCTTATATAATATGTAATTATGGAAATATAATGTATAAATATATAATGTATAATTATATACATATAAATAAACATATTATATATAAATATAATTTACTTCCATCTCCTGTTTCACACCCCTTCATTGTCTCTGTTGTCTGCTTGTAAAACAATATGATGAAGTTTGTATTTTCCAGATCAATCTCCCATACATTTTCACTTTTGTTTCATAGTTTTCCAGTTCTCTGTCCTTTGCTCTAAATTCTAAAACATTTCATCTTCTTTCTCAAATCACTTGTTTAGAAACAGTTCTATTAAATTGGTTTGTCAGGAATTCAGAGAATTTTTTTTAAATCTTGACGATCATATTTTAAATTCCCAGAATTCACTTTGTTCTCTGATTAGTACTCTTTTTATAGTAGCTTGTGAAACTTTCTCAAATTTAAAAATAGTATTTCTCAGGATCACTTCCATTTGTTTTATTAATCCCTCCCTTTCGTTTTTTTCATTTTTTTAAATTATTTTATTGTTGTTCAAGTACAGTTGTCTGCACTTGTCCCCTACCACTCCCCCATACCCCAGCCATCCCCACCTCCCTATACTGCTTCTACCCCCCCCATGATTTTGTCCATGTGTCTTTTATGGTTGTTCCTGAAAACCCTTTCTCCCTTCCTCAACATTATCCCCTCCCACCTCCCCTCTGGTTACTGTCAGATTGTTCTTATTTCAATGTCTCTGGTTATATTTTGCTTGCTTGTTTGTTTTATTGTTCCAGTTAAATGTGAGATCATATGACATTTGTCCCTCACTGCCTGGCTTATTTCACTTAGCATAATGCTCTCCAGTTTCATCCATGCTGTCACAAAGGGTAGGAGCTTCTTCTTTCTTTCTGCTGCATAGTATTCCATTGTGTAAATGTGCCATAGTTTTTTTATCCACTCACTTACTGATAAACCATTGTTTTTCATCAAATATCCAATGATACATGTTTGCAGATTTGTATTTGTAAATAAAAGACCAAGTTGAGTGGCATATTTAGTATGTATAAATTCCCCCAAAGATTAGTAGTTCTTTAAAGAGCCCTTCCTAGAGTGTGAGTGGGGGAGGGGGACAGGACAGAAAGAATGGATGCCATTAGCAGTATCTGTGTTATGGACAGACCAAACCAAACAATACACTTTACTTGAAATTTGTGAAGGGTAGGCAGTGTAGGACCCCTCCCAAAGCCTACATTGTTAGGGACTCTTTCTCTTGAAAAGAGAGCAGTTTAACACTTTTGTTTTGGGGGCAGACAGGTGTCTCTTGCTTTCCCCTCTCAATTCTTCTTGGTGATAATAAGGATCTAAGTGAAACTCTGCTCACTTTTTTTTTTCACCCTTATGTCCTCACAAGAAGCTTTTCCCCGCATTTTTTTGTTTGTTTTACAAGTACTTATGAAACTAGAGCTTCTTTTAAACTGTAACCACCTTGTAGGAGGGGATCCTGCTGGGCCCATGCCATATGCTATATTTTTTCTTTAAACAGTATTGTGAGGTACAATTCACATGCCATAAAACACTTTTGCTGACTCTAGCATTTATCTTGGTCTTGGGAAGTCTACACTTATCCCTGGGGATTTGAGAGGTGCTTTTCCCTTCCTCCCTATGTTTCCCTATTACCTCTGTTCTATCTACAAAGATTTTCTTAAATTTTCTGGCTCACGGCTTCCTGCTTTTTAAAACTTCTCTGCTCACAGCATGATTTCTTTCTTTAAAAATTTTTCTGTTTTTGCCCTGGCTGGTATAGCTCAGTGGATCGAGCATGGGCTGCAAACCAAAAAGTTGCTGGTTCAATTCCCAGTCAGGGCACATGCCTGGGTCCCCAGTGGGCGTGTGCAAGAGGCAACCACACATTGATGTTTCTCTCCTTCCCTTCCCCCCTCTAAAAACAAATAAAATAAAATCTTAAAAAAATGTTTATGTTTTTGTTATTTCCATGGGATTTTTGAAGGAAACAGAAGTAAAGTCACGGGATTTAAGTTACTCCCTTCTCAGTTTAATTTCTATATTTTTATGACAACGTCATTATTGCACTTATGTCATATATACTTTACTAATAAGGGACACAGAACACATATCCCCTGAAAATAATTGGTTGATAAAAGGGATTTACTTATAAGGTTGTAAGAATTTTCTTCTCCCCTTTTTGGAGGGCAAATTATAAATTTCCAAACAGATGATATTTACAGAATTTGTTAAAAGGAGCGCAACATATTTTTATCCACAATAATCCTGCACAGCATGATACTTTGATTCTGTTAAATGCACAAAAATATTTACTTAATTTATAACTCTTACAAACTTAAAAATTCAGAATTTCATTTGTGTTCTTTGATATATATACCAAACACAGACACATATATAATATACATATAGGTTTATTTCAATGCAAACATGGGTTCAGGTTCTCTTACAATGTATATTAATGGCTTCATTATTCTAAGACTTTCTATACTTGTAAAACATTCTGTGATAGTCTTATATTAAACCATCTACCAGAAGGATTGACATTATTGACATTAGTTATGGGTATGGTAATCTCAGTTTTATATATATATATATATATATATATATATATATACATATATATATATATATATAACTACTGTGCCATTTTGATGTAATTCTGTATAAATTCCTAATATTTCTATTCAACATAACCAAGTGGTATGGAATCTTCTTTTTAAATGGCCAGTAAATAGTACTAGCGGAATTGGCACTTAACAATGGTCCTTTTACAATATACACAATAGCTTCCAGCAGGGATTTTTTTTAAGGATCACCCTTTAAGAGCACAGACTCACACATGTACAATCAGTAGACATCAAGATTCTATTTACAGTTCCCCTTGAGATGTTATTTAGCTAATATACAAATGTTACAGCTAAGCTGTTAAGTCTGAAAAATAAAACACACAGTTGCACGCTTATACACTCATTTTTTTATTCTCTTGGCTAATATCTTCATATTCTAATTCCACATAAAATAATATCTAGAGTGAATTAGGATTAATTTTTTGTGTATAGACAATTTTTTAATTTTTTAAAAAGAATTTATTTGTTTGTTTATTTTTAGAGAAAGGGGAAGAGAGGGAGGAAGAGAGGGAGAGAAACATCAATGCATGATTGCTTCTTACATGCCCCCTACTGGGGATGGGAGGACCTGGCCCACAACCCAGACATGTGCCCTGACTGAGAATTGAACAGGTAACCCTTTGGTTAGCAGGCATGTGCTCAATCCACTGAGCTACACCAGCCAGGGCACTTTTTTCATTTTTAAAAAATGTTTTTAATGAGTGAGTATAATTTTACATAATAGGAGAGCACCATGGAATGGATATGCACTGAAAGAAGTTGCTTGATTATAGAATACTTATTTTTTTGTCAGATTATAATTATGTAATAGGCTGCTGACACTTGGCATTGTAACAAAGGACATAAAATATGGCATTATTGAACTATATAGAAGGCTCTTGAGAGATGGGGACTGGGTCTTATTCATCATGTATCTTAGTGCAGACTTGGTGCCTGGCACATAGTTTGTGCTCAATCATTATTTGAATGCTTAAATTAATAAATGAACATGTAAAATAATACTTTAAATAGATCACATTGTATATAAAAACCTAAACTGATTGACACAATGGTATTTGTATTAAGAACAAGGAAAATTATGCATTTTTCAGAGCGCGCTCCACCACATTCTATTTTCTCCACTTACCTAGTAAATCAGTACTAGGTGCTTCTACATAAATAAGATTACATTAAACCCAATTCAAAATTCCTAATAGGATTTCATTATTTCAGTTTAATTTACCCTGTTTGGAGGTTATTCTGGTGCATCTTTCAAAATGTGCACAGAACAAAGTAAAGCACTATGTTCCTAACAAGGGCACAGGTTCAATCCCACTTCAATCCATCCTCCTCTTCACTGTGCCCCATTTCTTAGGCTATGTCGATATAACTACTTTCATTCCAGCTCTGCGAGTTGATTTACTGCTATCACCAAGATTGAATGAAAGGAAGGGAAGAACATAGGAAATCTGCAAATGTTTGAATCCAGCTTCCTTAATAAGTGCAGCTTGCAGTTATTAATTGACAAGCTTTGACGTTCTCTAAATTGATATATGAAGTGGCTGTTTTGCTTTTATCATAGTTGTATATTTTCTTGGATGACTGTGGAACACATGAGGGTGAGTGATGCAGATCCCAGCCCGTGGGATCCGTGTGTTTTGTCAGCAATGGACAAATTCACATGGACTATAGAAATCCTGGGGAGAAAAGGGACAGCACGGCTGCTCTACAAGTGAGAGAGAGGGCCCCAACCCCCACCTGAACAGCCTTTTATTGTTTTTCTAGGTATATTACATAGAAGATGGTCCTCATTTACTATGCACAGGTTCGCTTTGGGTGGTTGCCTTTTATAGAAACAAATGACAGGATGTTGCTAATTACATAAAAAAAGAAGGATATTTGCAAATGTAAAGGGAAAAGTGGTTGAACTGGTTACACTACATACTTGGGAGGTTTAGCATAGATTTTAGGAAGTTACTTTAAAGATATACAGTAAACATTTGCCGCCTCAATTCAGTGTGGGGGAGTTTTAGCAAAAGCAAGCCTCATAGCGGACTAGGTACAATGCAGGTCTGATTCCCCAAGGGAGAACCTATCTGTGGGTGTGGGTCCTGTGTGCCAGACCTTGATCCCCACTGGCTTTTGCAAGAGGGAGTTGGGTCCATGCCACACAGAACGGTCTCCAATAAGTGAGGATCAAGTTATTATGAAGGGATAACAACATTGTGCTTCCTTCTTTTGCTATATTTTCCACTTCCATTATTAAGTTTAGTTGCAAAATGTTCTTCATTTAATTGTCCCTCGACAAATATTAATGCCTTTTTTCTCTCAGTTTTCATTCTACCTTGATCATAGTCTTTAAAGTACTATCATAGTGACATGAGTTTTGTGGAAGGAAGGGAATTTAGAAAATGACTAGTCAACCTGTCCCCATTTGACAGATACAAAACCTGAAATTAAAGGTTGTGACTAGCTTAGATCACAAGAACAGTAAAAACCACTCAGCTCCTGCCCAATATTTTCACTTCCTTCAAAATTACTATAGAAATATAGTATTCACCTACTTCAACTCTGATGTTTATTAACATTAAAAGTTTGTACAGGGACATAGTCTTGCTGTGGAGCCAAACCAGGTTTTGTTATGGAAAACTCCAGAAATTGAGAGAACTTGAATAGCTTGTAATTCTATTTCTTAAAACACATACTTAGGATGGGGAGCAGGGGGACACATATTCATGTTTAATTCTAGATAAAGCAGATAATTTTTCATTGTTTTTGCTATGTTTATTAAAAGATGGAAACTGCTAAGCAAGAAAAGAATACTTGGAAAGTATTTTTGTTACCTGTGTCCTTCCAAAGCCATCATTTCTGCCTAAGTTGATGTTAATGTTAATCTGAATCATTTTATGAATAAAGAGGAATAATAGAAGATCACGGCATAACTGCCCACAATAGAACACAAGTATATACCACACAGTTAACTATAAAACGGTACTTAGGATGCTGCATCTCCATATACAGTCTCTTCTTCATCTTTTCTGTTAACAGCTTTCAAGTGCACTTGTTGATCCAGGCAATACAAGATGCACATTATTATGTCCTGTCTGCTGAGTTATTTAAACGTGATCTGAAAACTCTCAAGTAAGACTAATACTGTGTATCTTTTACTGAAACTGGGAACCAGACACTGAAGACGTTCATAGTGTCTGGAGCAAAGCAATTAAAAACAAAATCTCTAAACTTTGCATTGTGATAAAGTAGGGAAATCTATGCTATCATTTGTGCTCTCCCTGTAACAGGGTACAGCCAAGAGGGGGACTCCAAATAGGGATTTGAAATGGGGCCCAGAACTCAAGGTGTCCAGGAAATATTAGAAAAATGTATATAGGATGTCCTCACCCCCACCAGCCTGAGCTGGGGGAAGGGACACATGGAGCAGGGCCATTCAGAGCTGTTTTGTATAGCAACAGCTGTGCAGCT
Source organism: Desmodus rotundus (assembly GCF_022682495.2). Lineage (NCBI taxonomy): Eukaryota > Metazoa > Chordata > Mammalia > Chiroptera > Phyllostomidae > Desmodus > Desmodus rotundus. Next base: position 62,404,795 of record NC_071392.1, read on the forward strand.
AACCTCTGGCATGGTCATTTAACAGATCTATAACCTTTAACTGGTTTCATTGATATGTTAAATAGCTGTGGCTATGCTTTGAGCCAGGGGGATGGAAGTGACTTCCACCCAAGGTGTAACTGGGAGGCACCTGGTTACAGCACCTGCATGAGAGCTTGTAGAAGATTGGCTCTGTGCCATGGGGCCACATCTGCCCAAACTTACTATGGCAGCCCAGAAAACCTGGAAGAATATGGGAATGCTGGCAGGTATAACTGATTGTAGGAGGAGTCGAAAAGGGGGCTGCAGAGGAAAACCCAGGCACAGCAGCCATACCAGAGAGAGGACCACATGGCTTTGGTGGAGTGAACCACGAGGCTTTGACAGAGTGGGGACCCTGTGGCAGCGACACAGCTGATGCTGCCGGGAGCATGAATATGGACTTCTGCTTCTTTTCTTGAGATAGGGTAACCTGGACTGGGCAGAGAGAGAAGGAAGGACTGCGTGCATCTGTGGGTATTCTAAAGGACTTTAGTATTTTAATGAAAACATTAAGTCATTACTCTAAGTCTGTATAACTTTTAAATAAGTAATTCCTTTCCTTTTCAACAGTCTCTGGCACTGAGAGATGTCTTTCCTTTGGCAGTAGGCAAGGTGAACCTAGTGGGGGGAACACCCAGAGAGAAAGGGGGGGTCCTTTCCGTAATACTATATTGTGCACCCCTCTGGGTCTGTTCTGTAACATCCCTTCTTTTCTACAATTTGCAAATGATATCTGACTTCAAATTTTAGTTACAAATTCTGAAACTTAGGCAACAAGAGTATTATATATATATACACACACACATACATATATGCATATATATGTATATATATATGGATAGAAGGGACTTATGTCTTGAAAGTATTTATCTCCATTTCTCTCACACATAATAATATGCTGGGGAACTATTAACAGAAATAGGGAGATCCCCCTCAGACTGAAATCTGTGGAATTTTATTTTTAAATATATTAATCTTTAAGAAGTGAGAAATTAACTAACCACATTTACTTGTTTTCTTCTAAAGTCAAATTTAAAAAAATAACTGGAGCTGGTTAGAAATAATTATTTAAACTTTGGGCAAAGCTAAATTATTGACTACTTCATAATTTGAAAAGCTGTAACCAGTTTAAACCCTTACAATCATTAGTGGAGACAAATTGCAAGCCAAGCTTCAGGTGGAAAAGATCCAAAGTCCCTGAGATATTAAATTTAAAGGCTCACTTTGTTACCTTTAAAATTCTAAATTACAATATCATGACCCTTATGCAATATATTTTTAAGAGAGTGCTTTGGTATAGTACCACATGCAATTATTTTACCCCCAGGTAAAAAGGCCCACCATCCAAAGGGAGTAAAGCTTTAAGAAAGTTGTAAAGTCAGTTTCTTAAGAAATGTATGTTATTTACATCACTAGGTTTTACTGTGAAGTGTTATCCTGTCAACTTTTGGGATGCCTGCCTAATATAACATTAGTCTTTCAGAATAATTTTTAGTTCCTTTGAGATGCAAGCTTGGAAGTCATTATTCAATGGCAAATAAACAAATAATCTTGAAATGACAAATGATCACATGAAAAGGATCTTTTTAAATGATCTTCAATCTTGTCAAATATTTTATCATCTCAGTTTAAATATCATTGATCTGAGGTTTCTGCCCTAACAGCTTATAGAATTGTTTTCACTGCCAATTTAAACTTAATTTTTAAATAAGTAATTTAAGTCAGAAAAGTTAAACATTATTTGGATTTGCTTTTGGCTTAGAAATAGTTTGAGTTGGGTAAGTGATAAATAAATAGAAAATTCTGCTCCTACTGGATCACATATAGAAGATCTACTTAAGTTCTTGCATCTTTCCATAAAGCACTGAAAGACAAATAAGCAAAATGCGGTATGGGCACCAAATAAATTCATTTTCTAATTAAGGATTTTAACAAAGAAATCCCCATGCATTTTATTCATGATTACCATTACCTCCCAGAAGAGGCATTACTCTTGGGGTTATACCTTATAATTCCATAAAATACTAAAAGAACATACTATGCCATAGCATGCTATAGTTTAATTTATCTTTATACCTATGCCCTTACAGGAAGATTATTTCCTCTGTTTATACTGTATTTTCTTATACCTATTTGAACCTATGATTACACACACATATACACGCCATATGAAGACAAAGAGACAGAGAAACACAGAAAGAGAGGCGGGGGCAGGGGCAAAGAGAACATTTGCTAGTGCTAAAGTTTTAGAATTGGTCTTTGAATTAAACAAATATATTGTATAATATGTATATGATTAGAGAAGGCAAGTGAATAGTGTATACCCACAGTTAATTTTTGAGGGTTCAGAAAAATAACTATATATCTTTTCAAATGTAATGAAATGATCTCCCTACATATTTAAGGTTTATTCTTTCTTATGGCAGCATGAAAAGTCTCTATCTTTTCTGAGTACTAGCACAATTATCAAACATTTCTGCTCTTAAAAAATATAGTCTAATTCAGGAAAGTAATTACTTAGGAGTGAAACAAACTTTTTTTTGAGAAAAATTGATCAGGTTAAGAGTTCCTGATTACTTAAGAGTAGAAATAACTCAACTCAACAAACTTGACTATAGATAAAGTACTGTATATGTTAGCACAGCTTCCTCAGGCTCAAATAACCCAGAACGTAGATTCTTTGGAAGAGAATCCCTATTAATGAAAAGTAGCCTGAAGTGGAACATCTATAAAGGACACATGAACAAAACCAAAGAGGGGAAGGATCGAGCATGGGAGGTGGGGATGGCTGGGGTAGGGGGAGTGGTAAGGGGGAAATGGAGACAACTGTACTTGAACAAAAATAAAAAAAAATAAAGTAGCTTGAAGTTAATTTCCCAAGGTTACATATCTCTTTTATTAGAGCTTAGGCTGGCTTCCAGAAGATACATTTACCTTCTTTAATAATTTGGCTGAAACATGGACAAAAAACCATTTGGCTTGATACATTTTAATGTGACTGAAGCTAAAACAGAACATACTTTAAAGAGTTTTACTCTATTAAATAACTTAATATTTAAAGAGAAAACATACCAAAAATCACCATAAATACACAAACAGTAGCATTAAAATGTAATTTCCCTGAACACATTTTTTATTGCCATAAACCTTCATCTCAAAGAACTCACAGCCTAGTAATGTAATATTTCTGTTAAGAAATATGAATGATAAAATGTAATGATTGCAATATTACATTTGCAAAAATATAAACAAAAACAAAAACAAATAAATACTAGTCTGGAGTTTCTGGGAAAGACTTCAAAGGAAAAGAAAAGAACAATTTCTTGCAATATTGTGTCAGAACTACTCATACCAATTTTCAGTAGCTGCTTTTAATTCTCAATAGTGCATATTTCTTTCTCAGTGTTCAGAAATATCACATTGGTAGCCTGAAATTGCCCATGGTGGGATACCACAGATACTGACAAAATCAGAGATTTTTTTTGTTTGTTCTTAGAACTCCACTAAATGTTTACCATCACACTAATTTACTGGTAATTCACCAATAGGACAAAGAAGAAAAGGAGATCCATGTAGAAGAAATATATGAATGGTGAAAAATTCATGAAATAGTACAAAGTTTCAGTGAACTTCAAGTAGATCAATATTATTGGAAATTAAAGTGAAGAGAGAGGGACAATATTTGTATGCATCAAAAGAAAACATGGCAGAATTGGATCAAGGTGGAGCCTTGTATGAATATTGAAAAACTTGGATTTTATCTGGCAGATCAATGTTCCCTATTGTATGGTTCTTTGATCATTCACATTGGAATTATGTGAAAAATAAAAGATTCCCAACTTTTGTTCTAAATTTATTGAATAAGAATCTCTGTGACCATACTCAGGAATATGTATTTTAAAGAAGCGTCACAGATTTTTCTGAATTTTTTTTATTTTTGTTAAATTATAGTTGTCTCTCTTTCCCCCCCTTTACTCTACACTGTCCTGCCCAAACCCCTCTTCCACATTCAATCTCAATCCCCACATTGTCCTTGTCCATGGGTCATTTATACATGTTCCTTGACTTTTCCCCTTCTTTCCCCAGTTATCCCCCTCCCTTCTCCTCTCTGGTCACTGTCAGCTTGCTCTTTATTTCCAAGTCTCTGGTTCTATTTTGCTTGCTTGTGTATTTTGTTGATTAGGTTCCACTTATAGGTGAGATCATATAGTAGATATTTTAATGTTTACTCAATTTTGAGAAGTACATTGAATGCTTTTAGGTAGGGTTGTGATAATATGAAGTTTTTAATCCTATCATGGTGAATTTTATCCTAGCCCATTCTGGAAGGAATCTCAGGATACAAAAATGATAATAATGATTTTAGAAAAATGTGCAACAATACCCTTTACATGAGGGTTCCTCAACCTCAGCACTACTGACATTTGTGGCTGGATAAATCTTTGTTGTGGGGGCTATCCTGTGTAGTGTAGTAGGTTTATGCACACCCCTGATCTCCAAATGCCAGTAGCACTTCTCCAAGTTGTGGAAACCAAAAATGTCTTCAGGCATTTTCAAATGTTCCCTCAAGAATAAAATTACCTTTGTTTAAGAACTGTTGCCTTTTATCTTTGGAGTTCCTTTGCTTGACCTTTAAAGAAGTGACTAGTTATGAGAATGACATCACTCTACAATTGAGACTCAATTTTCAAAATGGAAAGCTGACTTTACCATTATAAGATTTACAGTATAACTGTATGGTCACATTCCACAATAATCAACTAATTTTAGCATTTAACAGTTATTATGGTGTTATGGTGTCACATTATTATGAAAATAATATTGAATGAGCCAACACATGTGTCTATAACATAGGGCCTGTCTTTTTCATGTTCTTAACCATACGCAAACTACCTCCTAACTCCTACTGAGTACCTAAAACTCATTTCATTAAAACTAACTTTTGAGTACTTTAGGAGATCCAAAGTGGCAGAGGAGTGAGTGGAAGCTACACTAACCTCCTCCCACGACCAATCTGGAATGACAACTAAGTTGTGGAGAAATCATCCAGAACAAAGAAGAGACAATAGCAAGAGAGAATCCTTATAACCAAGAATTGACTGAAGAAACAGCTTCAGCATAATGTGATGGGTAAGGAGTGATGTGGAGACACAAGAAGGCTGTTTAGGTGAACAAAGGAGGGATATTTAAGTGACCAGTTGGAGCCTCACAAGAAGTGTGGGGTCTAAACCCTAAGGTGAGATCCCCAACCTAGAGCACCAGAGCCAGAAAAGTACAGATAACATCCAAGTACACAAAGTGGCAAGGTTGCTGCACTCTGCCAGAGATGGACTCTGGGAGAAGCAAAGAGCCATTTCAAGGACCAATGCATAAAATTTCATTTGCAGCCACTTACCCTGAACTCCAGCAAAAGGGGTGGGGGTAGAGTGTACTAGAAAAGCTTGAGGAGAGATTTGGGATAAGGCTTTGGGGAGAGAATTGAGAGAGTACCCACCGGCATCCAGGTGCTGAGTTGCCCCCGATACTAAAGAAGCCATCTTGCCCAGGCAGACCAGTACCCTCCAAGTGGCAGCAGCTTGAGGGTAAACAGTAGCCCAAACCCCAGGAAGGACACTGCTCCACCCTGTGGTGCTCATGCCTGACTACTGAGTGCAGAGGGAATAGATTAACAAGTAAAGGAGTCAGCCACAGACAGTAGAACCCTGGTAATCTCGAACAGGCTGCCTAAGGTCAGACAGGGTCACGATCAGACATCACCAGAGGTGGATCAGGAAAGAAAACACAGTGGCAAATAGTAGATGCTACTGAGACAAAATCCACCCTGGGCTTTTCCATGATTTGCAATATTTTCTTTCCTGCATAGCTTTTTAATATTCATTTTTTGTCATTCAAGTTTGTGCATATTAAATCACTAGATTTTATATTATAGTTTATTTCAATTCACATATTTAACTCCTCTCTTATCTTACCCTATTTTACCTTATTCTTTCCTCTTATTATTTTAGTATTAAATTTTGTTTTCTCTCTTGCCACAACTTATTTCCATTCTGCTATCTTACTATTTGTCCCCCATCCAGCCTCTCAAAACCAATTTCTTGTCAATGGTCATCTCACATTCTTTACCCTGCTCTTAAAATACCCTCCTCTCTCCATCTTTACCAATCTTTGCTCATTTGTTGTGGATAGAATAGTTTCTGTTGCACTTTTTCACTTTTATCTCTAGATCTTCACTACTTCTGTATATCAGAACTCAAATTATGCAGCTCCCCTATCCTACCCTTTTTTCATCTTAGATTTTAATTTTCCCCTGTCTTAGCTTGTTCTTTCATATTTTTTCTCATTTCCTTTTTGTCCCAAATTTTAATTTTTCCTTGTTTTAGTCTGGTTTTCTTTCCTCATTTTTACTATTCCCTCTGCCTCTAAAATTTCAAAATTCCTTTCTTTTCCTCTAGACATCTCTAAAGATTTTCTTTCTTCCCCCCCCATTATTCCCATCCCACCTATATTAATTTAAGCTTATTTGTTGTTGAAATTGCTATGATGGATCCCTTACTCCAATTTGTTTCCTACTTTTTTTATTAATTATAAACATTTTCCTTCCTTTTTCTTTCTCTCTCTCATTTTATTTTATTTTATTATAATTTCTGCAGCTATATGCTTCCCTTCTCTTACTCCAGTTCACCTCTTTATTTCTCTTTTTATTTGGGATTTAAAATTTACTTTCTTTCTTTGCATTGCTCCAACTCCCTAGTCTTATTAGTGCTCCTCCATCTACCTTTTCGGAGTCATTTTTCTTTCAGTAGGTCATTTCATAATAACTCCCCTTTCTTATAATAGTCTTAATCTATTTACACATTTATTAATACAGGTTCATTCACTATTGATTGTGGGATTGCAGGTGGGAGTTATTTTAGCAGGTGTTGGTTTGTTTCCTGGGCTTTGTGGTTTTGTTCTGGCAGTGCCTGCACAACAGCACACAACACGCAGTGGGAGAAATGACCTTCAGTCAACAACCTAGAAGAAAGCACTCACCAAAGAATGACCCAACAATAATCAAAACCAATTACATCCAGACAGCCAATATAAATAGGATAAAAGGCATTCCAAGAGGATCAAGTTCAGCAGTTCAAGGAGACTGCACCAATGAAAGCCACAGGTCTTCCCCCATGGAAATACACAACACAAATTCAGGGGATCAAAACAGATCAATTGAAGAAACAGCAGCAAACAATAAAAGTCTCACAAATAAAAGGAAATAAAAGGAAAAGGAAATAAAAGGAAAGACAAAGGAAAAATCCTCAATCAAAAGGAAAGGAGAAATCCTCAGAAAGAGTGCCAAATAAAATAAAAGCAGTACACTATCAGATATTGACTTCAGAATAATGGTTATAATGAAGCACAATCAGTTCAGTGAGAATTATAAGGAAATAGAGGGAAGCTACAAAGAACTTACTGCAAACTACAGCAACATGCAAAAGGACACAGAAACTAAAAATAAGAACCAGGAAGAAATAAAGAATACAATTTCTGAATTGAAGAACATAATAGAAGTAATCAAATCCAGACTAGATGAAACACAGGATTGAAACAGTGAACTGGAAGACAAGGTAGAAAAAAATTCCCAGAAAGAGCAAGAAAAGGAAAAAAGACTCAAAAAGAATGAAGATGGGTCAAGGGAACTGCAAGGCAGCGTGAAACATAATAATATCTGTATAATAGGAATACAAGGAGGACAAGAAGAGAAACAAGAAATAGAAACCTATTAGAAAAAGATATGATGGAAAAGTTCCCTAATTTGATGAGAGAAAAAGTAGGACAAGTCTGGGAGGCACAGAGGGTCCAAATCAAGAGGAACCATCATAATTAAAATGACAAAACTCAAAGACAAAGAGAGAATCTTAAAGGCAGCAAAGGAGAAACAGGAAGTAACATACAAGGGAGTTCTGATAAGGCTATCAGGTGATAACTCACACAAACACTACAGGCCAGAGGGGAATGGTAAGAAATATTCTAAGTAATGAAAAGCAAAGGCTCTCACTTAAAATGAAAGATGAAATAAGGAGTTTCCCAGACAAGTGAATGCTAAAAGAATACACCTCCACCAAACAGCACTGCAAGAGATGCTGAAGGCACTGATTTAAGAACAGGATGAAAAGGAGTGCATGAAAGGAACATAGGTACAAAGAGGGAAATGAAAATAAATAACTACTTATCAATAATAACCTTAAATGTAAATGGATTCAATGCTTCAATCAAAAGACATAAAGTAGCTGAATGGATAGGAAAACTTGATGCACACAAATGCAGACACAAGAGACCAACCTCATAACAAAAGACCTACACAGCTGGAAAGTGAAGGGTTGGAAAAGAATATTCCAAGAAAATGGACAAGAAATAAAAACCTTGGTAGCAATACTTATATCAGACAAATTTGACTTCAAAAACAAAGGCTATAAAAAGAGACAGAGAAGGAAACTTTATAATATAAAGGGAAGAATCCATCAAGAAGTCAAGAAGTCATAAATCCATCAAGAAGTAAACACATATGCACCCAATATAGGAGCACCAAATTATATGAGGAAAATTTTGGAGGACTTCAAGAAATATATAGACAACAAAACAATGATAGTAGGGGATTTTAACACCCCACTGTCAACAAAGGATAGCTCTCCAAAACAAATATCAAAAAGGATATTTCATCACTAAACGAAAAGCTAGATCCAATGGACTTAATTGATATATGTAGAAAACTTCATCCCAAAGAAGCAATGTATGCATTCTTTTCAAATGTGCATGGAACATTTTCAAAGATAGACCACATCATAAGACACAAAACAAACCTCAACTAATTCAAGAAAATTGAAATCATATCAAGCATTTTCTCAGACCACAGGGCTTGAAACTAGACAACAACTTCAAAGAAAAAACTCAAATACACTCAAATTCATTAAGATTGAATACCATGTTATTAAACAATGAATGGATTAATAATGATATCACAAAAGAAACAAAATGAATATACAACAACCCAAAACTTGTGGGACCAGCAAAGGCAGACCTGAGAGGGACATTCATAGCAATGCAGGTGTAGCTAAAAAAAAGAATAACATTTCAAATAAACAACCTATCTCTACATCTATAAGAGCTGGAGGGACAACAACAAACAAAGCCCAGAATGAGTAGAAGGAAGGAAATAACCAACATCAGAGCAGAATTAAACATAGAGACTAAAAGAACAATTAAAGGATCAATAAATCCAGAAGCTGGTTCTTTGAAAAGATAGACAAAATTGACAAGTATTTTTAAAAAGATTTTATTTATTTATTTTTAGAGAGAGAGGAATGGATGGAGAAAGAAAGGGTGAGAAATACAATGTGTTGTTGCCACTTGGGTGGCCCCCTTTGGGGACCTGGCCCACACCCCAGGCATGTGCCTAGACTGGGCATCAAACTGGTGACCCTTTGGTCCACAGCCTGCTCTCAATCCACTGAGCTACACTGGCTAAGGCAAAAATTGATAAGACTTTAAGCAGACTCATAAAAAAAAAGGGGGGGAGAGAGAGGTCCAAAATATATAAAATCAGAAATGAAAGTGGAGAAATTACAACTGATACCACAGAAATACAAATGACTGTAAGAAATTAGTACTAACAGATATATGCTAAGAAATTTGAAAGCCTGGGTAAAATGGACAAATTTCTAGAAAAATTTATTCTTCCAAATCTGAATGAAGAAGAAGCAGGAAGCCTGAACAGACTGAAAACAGCTGGAGAAATTGAAGCAGTAATCCAAAGACACTTGGCATACAACAGCCCCAGACTGGATGGTTTACAGGAGAATTTTACAAAACATTTATGTAGGAGATAACCTCTATCCTTCTCAGACTATTCCAAAAAATATGAGAATAGTGAAGACTCCCAAAATCTTTTCATAGGGTTAGTACCATCCTAATCCCAAAACCAGAAAAAAGACACAACAAAGAAAGAAAATTACAGACCAATGTCACTGAAGAACATGGATGCTAAAATACTCAACAAAATATTGGCAAACCACATCCAGCAATACTTTAGAAAGATCATACTATGATCAAGTGGGACTCACCCCAGGGATGCAAGTATGGTACAATATATGCCAATCAATAATGTAATATATCACATAAAGAAAAGGAAAGACAAAAATCACATGATCATATCAATAGATGCAGAAACACCACTTGATTAGGCACACCATCCATTTATGATAAAAACACTCAGAAAAATTGGAGTAGAGGGAGCATTCCTCAACATAATAAAGGCCATACATGATAAACCTATAGCCAAAATTGTCCTCAACATGCAAAAACTAAAAGCTTTCCCACTAAAATCAGGAACATGACAAGGTTGTCCACTTTCACCACTCCTATCCAACATAGTATTGGAAGTCCTAGCCACAGCAATTAGAAAAGAGAAAGAAATAAAAGGCATCCAAGTTGGAAAGGAAGAAGTAAAACAGTCACTATTTGCAGATGATGTGATAGTGTACATAGAGAACCCTACAAACTCCACAAAAAACTACTTGACTGAATAAATGAATTTGGCAAAGCAACTGGACACAAAGTCAATATTCAGAAATCAAAGGCACTTTTCTAGAGCAACAACAAAATATCAGAAACAGAAATTAGGAAAAAACCCATTTGCTATAGCAAGAAGAAAAATAAAGTCCATAGGAATAAATGTAACCTAGGAGATAAAATACTTTTGCTCTGAAAATTATACAACACTGAAGAAAGAAATTAAGGAAGACACGAATAAATGGAAGTCTATACCATGTTCATGGATTGGAACAATTAACATGATAGAAATGTCCATAGTACTCAAAACAATTTATAGAATCAATGCAGTCCCTATTAAAATATCAAATAAATATTTCTCATATATGGAACAAACATTCCAAAAATTTATATGGAACCACACACGAGCCATAATAGTATCAATGATTTTGAGACAGAAGAACAAAGTCAGAGGGATCATAATACCTGATATCAGAATATATTACATGGCCACTGTAATCAAAAGTCTGGTACTGGCGTAAGAACAGACACATAGATCAATGGAACAGAGTTGGGAGCCCAGAAATAAACCCAAGTCTCTATGGTCAATTAATTAATATTTGACAAAAGAGTCAGAAGTATAAAAAGAAGTAAACATTGCCACTTCAACAAATGGTTTTGGGAGATCTGGACAGCTACAAGCAATTAAATGAAACTTGACCACCATCTTACACCATACACCAAAATAAAATCAAGATATATAAAAGACTTAAAAATAAGTTGTGACACCATACCATTCCTAGAGGAGAATATAAGCAGGAAAATTTCAGCTATTCCATGCTGCAATATTTTCATTTTCATGTCCCCTAGAGCAAGGGATATAAAGGAAATTGTAAACAAATGGGACTTCATCAAATTAAAAAGCTTCTGTATAGTTGAAAAATCTGCAAAATGAAAAGGGAACCAACTGTATGGGAAAATATGTTTACCAATGATACCTTGGACAAGAGTTTAATCTCCAAAATATATAAAGAACTCATATGACTCCACACCAGGAAGACAAACAATTTAATTAGCAAATGGGCAAAGGACCTGAACATACACTTCTCTAAGGACATACAGAGGGCCAAGAGACATATGAGAGAATGCTCAGCATCACTGCCATCAGACAGATGTAAAGTAAAACCCCAATGAGATACCACCTCACACCTGTGAGATTGGCCATCATAACTAAATCAACAAACAACAAATGCTGACTTGGCTGCAGAGAAAAGGAAACCCTAGTGCCCTGTTGGTGGGAATGCAGGCTGGTGCAGCTACTATGGAAAACGGTATGCGATTTCCTCCAGAAACTAAAAGTGGAACTGCCTTTTGACCCAGCAATTCCACTGCTGGATTATACCCTAAGAATTCTGAAAAAAACAACTCAAAAGAACCTATGCACCCCAGTGTTCATAGAAGCACAATGTACAAGAGCCAAGGTTTGAAAGCAACCTAATTGCTCATCAGTTTAATGAATAGATCAAAAAATTATGGCACATTTACATAATGGAATACTATGCAGCAGAAGGAAAGGAGGATCTCCTAACCTTCCCAACACTGTGGATGGATCTGGAGAGCATTATGCTGAGTGAAATAAGTCAGGCAGTGAAAGAAAAAGGCCATATGATCTTACCAATAAGTGGAACCTAATCAATAAAACAAACAAACAAGCAAAAGATAACCAGAGACATTGAAATAAAGAGCTAACTGACAGTAACCAGAGGGGAGGGGTTAGGGGTATAATCGGGAAAGTAGGGGCAAGGTTGTCAACGAACATGTAAAAAGAACACATGGACAAAACCAAAAGTGTCTTGGATTGAGGGTGGATATGTGAATGGGAGACCAGGGGGAAGTGATGAGGGGAAAATGGAGCCAACTGTACTTGAACAATAAAAAAAAAAAAGAGAGAGATGTCTTAAAGATGAATAAAGAATCACAAATCATACTTTTACAATGATGTTAAGGGTACCTCTTTGCCAAGAATATTTCATTTCCATGAGCCCTTGCATGAATTTTTATCATATAAGTTACCCTATGAAATCAGCTTTGTTCATATCAAAACAAGTGTGAATGCAATTAATTCTGAAATGAGATAGGCTGATAAATCTCTAATGTTTAATTGACTTAAATGTTTAAATAATGAGAAAAAATAATAAATTAACCCATTTATTAAGAATGGAATCAAAAGGTAAAAGTGTCAAAAAGGTAGGCAAAAGAGGTAGAAGGGTTGGAGTTAACTCTTTACTTTATAACTTTCCTTAAAGCGATTTATGAGCAACAGTGGTAATAATGAAGCAGAGATTCCACATGAGAAGATACAATATGTTCATTGTTTTTACCCTACTTGATATGGATAAAAGTGCAATTATAATATTGTACAATTTCCTACAACAACATTAATTCTCACAAACATTTCTTAAGAATCAAGGTAATTAGATTTAAATTTAATTTCCCTTGGCTATGTGACATAAATAAAAGATGATAATCATTGCATCTGCATTAGTCTCTGTTTTTAGAAAAATCTTGGTAAACTGGTTTATGGCAGAAAAAATGTATACAATAAAAAATAAAAATTCATTCTTATTTTTCCCCTCATTTCTTTGGGTATATGGTTATTTTCCAAAGAATGATCACATGTGATACAAATATGAGCAGATATAACCAAATCTATGCCAAACATGATTTAATTTTCCCAGCTTTATTGTTTAACTATCAATCATTAAAATAACCAATCATTTGATTCATCTTTATGAAATTGACAGACATTTTTACTTTTTAAATTTTTTTAAAAGATTTCATTTATTTATTTATTTATTTATTTATTTATTTTTATTTATATTTAGACAGACAGCAAGGGAGGAAGAAAGAGAAGGAGAGAAACATGAGTGTGCAGTTGCCTCTCTCACACCCCCTACTGGGGACCTGGCCAGCAACTCAGCCATGTGCCCTGGCTGGGAATCCAACCAGCTATGCTTTCGTTTGCTTGCTGGCATTCAATCCATTGAGCCACACCAGCTGGAGCCAAAATTGACAGATTTTTTTTAAATGGCTAAATGCATCCGAAAAAAATCATCTGTTTTCATTTAGATTCTGGAGAAGGGAAAAAATAACATATACAAAGTAAAAAACTTTTGACTTAGCTACTTGACTGTCATACTCAATCTTACCACATCCAATATTCTGAAAGTTGAAGAGGTTAAACACACTCATTTAGTTTGATTTCTTCCATTGTGTGTATATGTTTAAAATATATACTCAGTTATATTATTGTATCCCATAGAGAAAAGGCTTACTTTCTTAAATTTTATCCACATGTATTTTTGACTAGAGAGAACATTCATCCTTTTTTTTTTTTTCTTTTTAGTAAGGCATTAAATCAGCTTGCTCAGTGAGCCCAATTGATTTGAGGCTGGAATTTGACAGACTGAGCATATAGTTTATTAATTGAATCCATTTTCATAAATGAGTAATATTGTTACTTAAAGCATTCCTTGGTATCCAAAGAATTAGGTTAAAATAAAACCAAACCTCTTATAAGTAGAACCATGAAAACTTACTGTGGCATTCATGTGTCAAATTGGGTATTAATAATTAATTATTACTTTAAAAAATGACCTCCTCATATGTTTGTTATTAAAATTTCCCAGCATACTATTCATGTAGTCCTCTTCTCACTGTCTCCACCACTTTTTCTTTTTTTCTGAGAAGGAATGAATGTAAAAAGCCCAATTAAGAACAACTCAGATTTTTTGAGGTCTTAGTTTAATGGAAAACTTCTCGAAACACCCAGATGGGAAGCTTTAATTGGACTTTTAATTCCAAGCAAGTTGTTTAAGAATAATTCAATCATTGTGTGGATAAATTTATGGAATATTAACTAGATTAAATTATGTGTGAATTGTGAGTTAAAGTTACAATACAGGTGTATGAGTTTAGTATTTATTGCCAATTCCTCCTCAGTAGAGAGTTAGTAATAATTCTTTTTCCAGAAGCTGGCTGAGTCAATATTTTATTCCTGTAATCCCAATACAGGATTTATTTTGTGGTAGGGGTTCACTGACTCTCTGTATTATATCTAACCCTAACTGTTTCTAATTGCTATATATGTCATTCTTCTTTTCTTGAATATTGTATACTATTTTATGTCTTATTCACTATGCTCTCATCTATGTTTGTATGTGTCCCTCATCTGAGAAATCAGATGATTTACATTCTCTACCATGCTACAGACAGAGTCACTGATTATATATAGCTGCATGCCCAGATGAATCATGTAGGAATCCGACAAAAACTCACAACATTACCTGTCCACGTGACCTAGAAGTTATCTTATTTATAAAACCAGTACCAAATAAGAACACTCTGAGTGGCAGCATCAATTACATGCTTCCTAAATTGACCCAGACAATAGAAATTGAGGCTTCTGCCTCAATTTATTTGTCTTGTACATCAGTTAGTTCTACACTGGGACTAACACTCTGTCCTATTTCTCAGCTTGGCTGGTTCATAAAAAAATTCCTGCACCCTTGCCCAGTGGGGAAACTACTGTTCCTCATTGCTAGCTTTGTGGCAAGAGTGAAGACTATCTTTATTAAGTTTGAGGCTAGAAAGGTCTGCCCACTTGTAACAAGAAATTTGTTGAAACTGTAGTCACAATCGCCAGCAGTACTGCTAGAGATTGTGTGTGACAGAGAGGGCTGGAGAAAACAAGAGTGTGCATGTATTTGTATACATATATATTCATACTATATCTTGTAAAGATCCAAGAATTAGAAAAAAACAAAAACAAATAAAAAGTAGTTGTAAAATGAAAGACAACATTATGGAGTCAAAGATGAGAGAAAGAAGAAATACATTTTTTTCTTCCTCCCACCCCTACTTCCCACCCTTCCCCCATCTCACTTTGTCCATGGGTCCTTTATACATGTTCCTTGATGATTCTTTACCTTTTTCCCCCCATTATCCCCCTGTCTCCTCCCCTCTGGTTACTGTCAGTTGTTCTTTATTTCAATGTCTCTGGTTATATTGTATTTGCTTGTTTGTTTTTGTTGGCTAGACTCCACTTAGAGGTGAGGTTACATAGTATTGGTCTTCACCCACCTGGATTACTTCACTTAGCACAATGCTTTCCAGATCCATCCATGCTGCTGCAAAAGGTAGGAGCTCCTTCTTTCATTCTGTTGCCTAGTACTCCATTGTGTAAATGTACCAAAGTTTTTGATCACTTACTTACTGATGGGCACCTAGGTTGCTTCCAACATTTAGCCATTTTAAAATGTGCTGCTATGCACATTGGAATGCATAGATTCTGTTGAATTAGTGTTTCAGGATTCTTATGGTATAAATCCAGAAGTGGAATCGCTGGATCAAAAGGCAGTTCAATTTTCAGTTTTTTGAGGAAATTCCATACTGGCTGCAAATTTTCCACAATGGCTGCACCAGTCTGCATTCCCACCAACGGTGCACTAAGGTTCCCTTTTCTCCACAACCAAGCCAGCACTTATTGCTTGTTGATTTGTTTATGATGGCCATTCTGACTGGTGTGAAGTGGTATCTCATCGTGGTTTTAATTTGCATCTCTCTGATGGCTAGTGATGTTGAACATCATTTCATATGTCTCTTGGGCTTTTGTATGTCCTCCTTGGAGAAATGTATGTTCAGGTTCTGTGCCCATTTTATGAATTGGATTCTTTGTCTTCCTGGAGTGGAGTCATGTGAATTCTTTATACATTTTCAACATCCAACCATTGCCCAAGTAATCATTGGCAAAAAATTTTCCCATATAGTTGGTTCCTTTTTTATTTGGTGAATTTTTCTTTACCCATTCAGAAGCTATGTATTTTGTGAAGTCCCATTTGTTTATTCTTTCACTTATGTCTCTTGCTCTAGAGGATATAACGGTGAAAATATTGCTGCTTGGAATGTCTGGGGTTTTCTTGCTTATGTTCTTCTCTACAACTTTTAAGGTATCACAACTTATATTTAAGTATTTTATACATGTTGGTTATGATTTTGTGTATGGTGTAAGATGGTGGTTGAGGTTCATTTTTTTTTGCACATCACTGTCCAGATCTCCCAATACCATTTGTTGAAGATGCTATTTTCACTTCATTTTATGCTTCTGACCCCTTTGTCAAATATTAATTGACCATAGAGTCTGGGTTTATTTCTGGGCTCTCTATTCTGTTCCATTGATCAATGTATCTGTTCTTATGCCAGTTCCAGACTGTTTTGATTACCATGGCCTTGTAATATATTTTGATGTCAGGTACAATGATCTCTCCTACTTTGTTCTTCTTTCTCAAAATTACTATGGCTATGTGGGGTCATCTACAGTTCCATATAAATTTTTGAGATGTTTGTTCTATGTCTGTGAAATATATCATTGGTATTTTAATGGAGATTTCATTGAATCCATAGATAGTTTTAGGGTAGTATGGACATTTTGATGATGATAATTCTTCCAATCCATGAACACGATATATGCTTCCATGTATTTGTGTCTTCCTTAATTTCTTTCTTCAGTGTTGTGTAGTTTTCTGACTACCGGTCTTTTACCTCCTTGGTTAGGTTTATTTCTAGGTACTTTTGTCTCTTGTTGCTATAGCAAATGGGATTTTTTTCCTGATTTCTGTTTCTGATATTTCATTGTTGGTATACAAAAATGCCTTTGATTTCTGAATATTGACTTTGTATCCGTTGCTTTGCCAAATTCATTTATTAGGTCGAGTAATTTTTTGGTGGAGTCTATAGGGTTTTCTCTATATCCTATCATGTCATCTGTAAACAGTGACAGTTTTACTTACTCCTTTCCAATTCCTCCTTTCATTTGTTTTTTTTGTCTAATTGGGCTGTGGTTAGAACTTCTAATACTATGTGAACAGAAGTGGTGAAATCAGACATCTTTGTATTGTTTCTGATCTTAGTGGGAAAGCTTTTAGTTTTAGCCATTGAGTATGATGTTGTCTCTGAAGTTTTTCATATATGACCTTTATTATGTTGAGGAATGCTCCCTCTACTCCCTTTTTGCTGAGTGTTTTGATCATAAATGGGTGCTCTACCTTATCAAATGCTTTTTTATGAATCTATTGATATGATCAGGTGATTTTTTCCTTTTGTTTTATGAATATTACATTTATTGATTTGCAAAATTACACCATCCTTGCATCCATGGGATGAATACCACTTGTTCATGATGTATGATGTTTTTAATGCATTACTGGATGCAGTTTGACAATATTTTCTTGAGGATTTTAGCATCTATGTTCATGAGTGATACTGGCTTTTAGTCTTCTTTCTTTGTTGTGTTATTTCTGGATTTTGGATTAGGATGATTCTGGTCTCATAAGAAGAGTTTGGGAGTCTTCCTTCTTCTTGAATTTTTATAATAGTCTGAGAAGGATAGGGATTTACTCCCCATTAAATGTTTTGTAAAATTCTGCTGTGAAACCTTGGGACCAGGGCATTTGTGTGATGAGAATTTTTTGTTTACTGCTTCAGTTTCACCAGTTGTGATCAGTATGTTCAGGCTTCCTGGTTCTTCATCATTCAGTTTTGGAAGATTATATTTGTCTAGAAATTTGTCCATTTCACCCAGGCTTTTAAATTTCTTGTCATATAGGTGTTCTTAGTAATTTCTTACAACCATTTTTATTTATGTGGTGTATTTTGTAATTTCTCTTCTTTCATATATAATTTTATTTGTAGGGTCCTCTCCCATTTTTTCTTGATGAATCTGGTTAAAAGCTTGTCAATTTTGTTTATCTTTTCAAAGAACCGGCTCTTGGATTTATTGATCATTTGAATTGTTCTTTTAGTCTTTATTTCATTTAATTATGCCTTAATCTTGATTATTTCCTTCCTTCTACTCACTCTTTAAAAAGTTTGTTTGTTGTTGTTCCTCCAGTTCTTTTAGATCAGGGGTGTCAAACTCATTTTCACCAGGGACCACATCAGCTTCGTGGTTGCTTTTAAAGGGCTGAATGTAATTTCAACTCCTTAATAGTTAAGGAGTAGTTACATTGTCCTTAAAGGACTATTTATATAGTCTTAAAAGTTAGGTTGTTTAGTTGAAAAGTTTCTGTCTTTGTAAGATACGCCTGTATTGCTATGAACTTCCATGTCAAGATTGCATTTTTTATGTCCCATAGGTAGTAGACTATTCTGCGTTCTCTTTGATTTCATCCCAGAAACTTTTGATATCTTCCTTGATCTCATTCATAATCCATTAGGTGTTTAATAACATGCTATTCACTCTCCATGAATTTTAATATTTTTGAGGTTTTTTTTTCTTGAGTATAGGTTCTAGTTTCAAGCCCTGTGGTCTGAGAAAATGCTTGATATGATTTCAATTTTCTTGAGTTGAGGCTTTTTTGTGTCCTGTCATGTGATCTATCTTTGAAAATGGTCCATGTGCATTTGAAAAGAATGTGTTTTTTGCTTCTTTGGGATGAAGTGTTCTACATATATCAATTAAGTCCATTGGATCTAGGGCATTGCTCAATACCATAATATCTTTGTCAATATTTTGTTTGGAAGATCTATTCATTGTTGACAATGGGGTGTTAAAATCCCTTAGTATAAGTATGTTGCTGTCAGTGTCTTTCTTGAAGTCCTCCAGGATTTTCCTTATATATTTGGGTGCTCCTATGTTGGATGTATATATATTTATAATGTTAATGTCTTCTTGATGGATTCTTCCCTTGAGTATTGTGAACTGTCCTTTGGTATCTCTTTTTATGGCCTTTATTTTGAAGTCTATTTTGTCTGATATAACTATTGCTATCCTATTTTTTTTTCCTATCTGTTCCTTGGAATATTTTTTTCCAACCTTTCACTTTCCATCTCTATAGGTCTTTTGTTCTGAAGTGGGTCTCTTTTAGGCAGCATATGTGTGGGTCATGTTTTCTTTTCCTTTCAGCTACCCTAAGTCTTTTGTTATTATTGATAGGTACTTATTCATTGCCATTTTTCCTCTTTTTTACCTGTGTTCCTCTCTCTCTCGCTTTTTTTCTTCCTCTTCTTAAAGCAGTCTCTTTACTATATCTTGCAGTGCTGGTTTGGTGGAGGTCTATTCTTTCAGCTTCCTTTTGTCGAGGAAACTCCTTATTTTGCCTTCCATTTTAATTGAGAGCCTTGCTCTGTAGAGTACTCTTGGTTGCAGGCTTTGCTTTTCATTACTTGGATTATTTCTTGCCAATTCCTTCTGGCTTGTAGTGTTTCCATTGAGAAGTCAGTTGCTAGCCTTATAAGAGCTTCCTTGTATGTTATTTCCTTTTTCTTGGTGTCATTATGATTCTCTCTTTGTCTTTGAATTTTGCCATTTTAATTATGATGTGTCTTGGGGTTGGTCTCTTTGGGTTCCTCTTGATTGTGACTCTCTGAGCCTCCTGGACTTGTGTGACTTTTTCTCTCATCAAATTAGGAATGTTTTCCATCATTGCTTTTTCAAACAGGTTTTCTATTCCTTGCTCCTTTTCATCTCCTTCTGGTGTCCCTATTATACAGATATTATTATGTTTCACGTTGTCCCTTAACACTTCTTCTCTCTTTTTGAGTCTTCTTTTTCCTTTTTTTGTTCCTTCTGGGAGTTTTTTCTACCTTGTCCTCCAGCTCCTGATTCAATCCTCTGTTTCATCTAGCCTGCTTTTGATTCCTTATACTGGGTTTTTCAATTCAGAAATTGTGTCCTTCATTTCCTCTTAGCTCCTGATAATTTCTATTTCCTTTTTCATGCTGATATAGTTTGCAGGAATTTCTTTGTAATTTCCTTGTATTTCCTTATAATTCTCATTGAACTCATTGTGCTCCCTTATAACCATTGTTCTGAGATCCATATCTGATAATTCACTGCCTCTATTTTATTTAGCACTCTTTCTGAGGATTCCTTCTTTCCTTCCAATTCAGGGTTGTTTCTTTGTCTTCCTATTATGTGTGAGATTCTTCTTGTTTGCTTCTGCTTTTTTAAGTTGATATGGTTTGACTTCTTGACTTTATTGTATGAACTTCTATGGTATGATCCTGGTGAGATTCAGTGGTACAGTCTCCTTGATTGATCTCCTGAACTTGATGCTCTTGGGGTGCCGTCTATGCCACTTATGTTGGCTCTCTGATTGTAATTGGGTTTTGATTGTTGTTGAGTTTTTCTTTGGTGTGTCCTCTAGCTATTTGACTGTCAGTCACTCCTCCCATCACGTCTTGTGTGCTATTGTACATGTGCTGCCAGAAAAAAACCACAAAGCCCAGGAAACAGACCCATACATGCAAAAATAACTCCCTCCTGCAATCTTACGATTAACATTAGATTAACCAGTATAATAAGGGTGTGAAGAGATTAAGACTGTTATAAGACAGGAGAGTGATTATGAGATGACGTACTGAAAGAAAAATATTTTGAGAGGGTATAGGGAAGAGTACTAATAAGAGTTTGGAGTCAGACCAATGAAAAGAGAGAGAGTAAAATTTACAATGTGAATAAAAAAGGGAATGAGAAATGTGGAATGGAGTATGAGAAGGGAAGGATATAGTATTAGATTTAAAAATAAAATAAAATAGGAGAACCAAGATGGTCATAGGTAGACACACTGCGCATCCTCGCACAACCAGAACTGACAGAAAATCAAATGGCAAGGAAGTCCAACAACAAGGAAATAAAAAATAAACATTCATCCAGACCAGTAGGAGGGACAGAGACGGGCACCAGGGTGGAGAGGACTCGAGTGGCCATGGCGGGACCCAGACTGGCAGAATGTGGGACAAACGGGGCAGGCAGTCTGAACACTGGCAGACCCTGCGGCCCCACATTCATGAAGATAAACCTAGAGGGCCAGACTCAGAGTGGTAGAGACCAGGGCAGGCAGAGCAGTGGGTAGCACCCCTCGGCCCCACACTCGCTCACAGATAAACCGGGATGAATGGTGGGGAGCGAAGCAGACCAAGTAACCCAGGGCTCCAGGATAGGGAAATAAAGCCTCAAACTTCTGATTGAAAACACCCCTGGGGGTTGGGGCGGCAGCAGGAGAGACTCCCAGCCTCACAGGAGAGGTCCTTGGAGAGACCCACAGGGGCCTAGGGCATGCACAAGCCCACCCACTCGGGAACCAGCACCAGAGGGGCCCAATTTGATTGTGGGTAGCGGAGGGAGTGGCTGAAATCTGGTGGAGAGTGCAGCAGGCTCCATTGCTCCCTCTCGGCCCCTCCCCCACATACAGCATCACAGCGCAGCTACCAGCATTACCCCGCCCTGGTGAACACCTAAGGCTCCGCCCCTTTAAGTAACAGACATGCCAAGACAAAAAAAAAAAAAAAAAGGCCCAAATGACAGAACACTTCAAAGCTCCAGAAAAAATACAACTAAGCGAGGAAGAGGAAGAGATAGCCAACCTATCGGATGCACAGTTCAAAACACTGGCTATCAAGACGCTCACAGAATTGGTTGAATTTCTTCGAAAACCAGATGAAAAAATGAAGCCTATGCTAAGAGAAACAAAGGAAAATGTACAGGGAATCAATAGTGATGCAAAGGAAACTGGGACTCAAATCGATGGTGTGGCCCAGAAGGAAGAAAGAATCATCCAACCAGAAAAGAATGAAGAAACAAGAATTCGGAAAAATGAGGAGAGGCTTAGGAACCTCCAGGACATCCTGAAACATTCCAATATCTGAATTATAGGGGTCCAGAAGGAGAAGAGGAAGAACAAAAAGTTGAAAACTTATTTGAACAAATAATGAAGGAGAACTTCCCCGGTCTGGCAGAGGAAATAGACTTCCAGGAAGTCCAGGAAGCTCAGAGAGTCCCAAAGAAGCTGGACCCAAGGAGGAACACACCAAGGCACATCATAATTACATTACCCAAGATTAAAGATAAGGAGAGAATCTTAGAAGCAGCAAGAGAAAAGGACACAGTTACCTACAAAGGGGTTCCCATAAGACTGTCAGCTGATTTCTCCAAAGAGACCTTACACGCAAGAAGGGGCTGGAAAGAAGTATTCCAAGTCATGAAAGACAAGAACCTACATCCAAGATTACTGTATCCAGCAAAGCTATCATTTAGAATGGAAGGGAAGATAAAGTGCTTCTCAGAGAAGGTCAAGTGAAAGGAGTTCATCATCGCCAAGCCCTTATTATATGAAATGTTAAAGGGAGTTACCTAAGAAAAAGAAGATAAAAAATAGGAACAGTAAAAATGACAGCAAACTCACAATTATTAACGACCACACCTGAAACAAAAACTAGAGCAAACTAGGCAAACAACTAGAACAGGAACAGAACCATAGAGATGGGGATCACATGGAGGGTTGTCAATAAGGGAGTGGGAGGGGGAGAGGGGGGGAAGGTACAGAGAATAAGTAGCATAGATGATAGGTGGAAAATATACAGGGGGAGGGTAAGAATAGTGTAGGAAATGTAGAAGCCAAACAACTTATAAGTATGACCCATGGACATGAACTATAGGGGGGGAATGTGGGAGGGAGGGGGTGTACAGGTTGGAGTGGAGTGTGGGGGGTGGGAAATGGGACAACTGTAATAGCATAATCAATAAATATATTTTAAAAATTTAAAAAATAAAATAAAGTTAGAGAGAGAAATAAAAAGGATGGGAAAAAAAGTGAATAAATAATAAAAATATAAGAGCTAAATTGGAGAGAAAAATCCACCAAAGCACTATCAGCAAAAAATGAGTTAAAACTAATATATGTGTGATGGAAACCAGAAGGGGGGGGGGAAGCTTAAGAGATATGTAGAGGAATTGAAGTGATTTTGAAATGATATAGGGAGAGGGAATACTAAAGGTGATGAACAAAACGCACACTAAAACAGGGAAAAATTAAAATTTGAGATGAAAGAAAAAAGAGAAAAGAAAAAAGAAGAATAAAGAAAAATAAAAGGGCCTGATGAAAGAGAATTAGAAGAAAAAAAGAAGATAACAGGCTAAGACAGAGCAAAATTAAAAATTTGAGGTGAAAAAAAGAGTAAGAGTAGGGACCAATAAAATTTGATATTTGAAATACAAAATTAGTGAAGGTCCAGAGATAACATTGAAAAAAAAAAGTGCAGCAACCAACTAGCAAAGAGTGCTAAAAGTAGAGAGAGAATGCATGCATTTTAAGAGCAGGAAAAAAGGATGTGAGATGATCATTGACAAGAAAATTGGTTTTGTGTGTCTAGATGGGGGAGAAATATTAAGAGTGAGGAATGGAAAGAATTCATAGCAAGAGAGAAAACAAAATTTAAAATTTAAATAATGAGAGGAAAGAAGAAGGTATACTGAGGAAGAGAAAACAGGGGCAAAACATGTGAATTGAAATAAACTATAGTATAAAATCTAGTGATTTAATACATACAAACTTGATGGACAAAAAATGAATGTTTAAAAGCTATGCAGGAAAGAAAATATCACAAATCATGGAGAAGACCACACTGGATTTCTTCTCAGTAGCCTCTAGTATTTACCACTGTGTTTTTGTTTTTGTTTTTGTTTTTCTTTTTCGTTTTCTTTATGGATGAGCCTCTGGTGATGTCAGATGTTGGCCCTGTCTGACCTTAAGCAACCAGTTCAAGACTTCCAGGGATCTATTGTCTGTGGCTGTCTCCTTCAGTTGTTAATCTAGTCACTCTGCACCCATTAGTCAGGTTTAAGCAACGTAGGGCATGGCAGAACCTCTCCTAGGGTCTGGGCTATTATTTTCCCACAGGCTGCTGCTGCTCGGAGGGGAGTGGTCTGCCTGGGCAGGGAGAGTATCTACTGCTGTATGGGGGTTGACATTGCACCAGGATCCCAGAGGCTACTCTCTCAGTTCTCTCCTGAAATCCTTCGTTCCCAGTCTCTCCTCAAGTGTCTCCAGTCCACTCGGCCCCTACCCCTTTGCCAGGGATCTACTGTTTGTGGCTGTCTCTTTTGGGTGTTAATCTAATCACTCTGCACTCAGTAGTCAGGCTTTAGCACCACAGGGTCAAGGCAGAATTCCTCCTGTGGTCAAGGCTATTGTTTCCCCCCAGGCTGCTGCCACTCTGGGGAATGCTCTGGCTGAGCATGATGGCTGTTGCAGTATGGAAGATGATTCACCCTCGGGATCCCACTGTGTACTCTCTCAGCTAACTTCTCAAAGCTTCCATCCCCAGTCTCTCCTCAGGCATCTCCAGCCAACTCTGCCCCTGCCTTTACCAGAATCACAGGTAAGTGGCTGAAAATGAAAATTTATATGTCAGCTCTTTAAATGGCTCTTTGGGTCTCAAGCTGTCCAGTCCATCTCCAGCAGAGAGGAACTCTGCCACTTTTTGCTGCTGCTTGTTATTTGTGTACTTTATCAGCTCTGGTGCTCTAGACTGGGAATCCTAGTTTAGGGTTTAGATCCCATTCTCCTCTGGGGGGGTCCAACCAGCCACTTAATTATTCCTCTAGCACTGCTGCCTGTGGGCACCCAGCCATCCCTCTTGAGTCTCTACTGCACTCTTTACTAGTCAGGTTGTGCAGAAGCTAATTCTTCTGTCTGTCCAAGGTTATAAGGCTTCTCTCACTATTGCTTAGTTTTTTGTTCCATGTGATTTCCCCATAATTTACTTGTAATTTGAAATTGGTCCTGGGAGGAGGTTATTGTGACTTCCATTCACTCCTCTGCCATCTTCCTCCCCACAACCAAAAATTCCGTGCTGAAAAGAAGGAATTGATCTCAAGATATTGTCTCATATGCAAATTTTAAAAGCAGAAATCTATAAGGTGTTTAACTAATTCTAACTAAGTCAATGTATCAAGAAACTCGTACAACCCTTACACCAAGAAGTTTTTTCTTCAGTTCCCTTTAATTCTCAGATTCTGGCATCAACTCTTATTCCAGATGAAGCCACAAAGTTGACAAACTAGGACTGTATTCTACTCTTTGTCTTACCTTAGTGAGTTCTCATTTCCTAGATTTTTGCCACCCCTTCTGATTATTGGCTTGTTGCATTTCACATCTATGTCTTTCACATGTGTGTGCACACATAGGTGCATACATACTTTGATGTCCGCATTCGCCTGCCTGGATGACCACAGAGGCAAGCCACAGTAATTATATTCATTTCTCTTGTCTCTGACCTTCCTCTTCCAGTTTCTTCCCATCATTATCCAGTCAAGCTTTTATGTTCTCCACACACCTGTGCCTAAGTAATGTAGCCCAAGATTAGTCATTATTCTCTTATCTCTGTTTTCTGATTTCTACTCTAAATCCATATGCATCTGTCTTAAGTGCTACCCATCTCACTCTCCTTTGTTCTGTGCTGTTAACATCTATTAAAGTTATACATTCTTTCATTCATTTTTCTTAAAACCTTTAAATAACCTCCTATACAGAGGGTAGGAAAACTTTTACCTCTCATAGAACTTTTCACCTGTCTTCCCTTTAGGGAGGGAAAGGAGTGGCTTCCTGTCAGAACTGTAATAATAACATGAGATTTTATTCAAAATACTTAGCAACAAGGACAGCAGAGTCACTGACCAATCAGAATGATCGTGGGTCACAGTACTAGAGGTCCCCTACTATGTGTAGCAGTAATCCTTTATTTGAGGGATTACAGGAAGGTCCAGAATAATTCTTAAAGATATCAAAACACTTGGGCTACAGAGGGTACTTAAGTACTTAGCAGTTACTTATCAACTGGTATGAAAACATTTCAATATTTATACATTTTGTATAACTGTATCTGTGTGTGCCACCTTCATACCAGATCTATGACTATCTCCTGGTAAACAGAAACTCTATGTTGATTCCTGTTTCTCACCTTTAAAATAACTCCCTGTTTAAAAAAATTGTCAAGGTTCAAAGGCTGTCAGAAACCCACATAAAAACATGTATTTCCTTTGACTCAACATTATTTAGTTTTTATGAATTATGAATCACAAACCATATCATAGCATTTTATTACTAATCATATTTTTCTATATAACAAAGTTTCAGGATTAAATGTATTTTTCCAGTTTATTCAACAAATACTTAATGTGTGCCTAGTCCGTGAACATGAGAGATAGATTCTTGCCTGGGAATAATATCCCAGATATTCCAACCTGGATGATTAAAGTAATTTTTAAATGTTGGAATTGTATATTATAAAATAAATTCTCATGATATGTGCATTTAATTGTGCATGCTAGGCTTTTTTAGGGTCAAGTTTTACATGCCAAAGTTTGCTTCACTGAGTATGTTATGCATGAGTGTGCATGTGTGTAAGTCTGCATGAAAGAAAGAAAAACAAAATTGTTACATGTTCGCAACATAAATCAATAAAGCACATATTAAATAAGATTAGATATGAAAGCAGTGTTACAAATTCCTAATAAATTCTATAGTATTTAGTAATACATAATAACAAATTTAAGGCAAAAAGAAGATAATTGATGGAAAAAATAAACATATTTGTCCATTCCTCTCCATCCTGAGACTTACTTTCTCCTAGGGCTCTGAGCTTGGTTTGGTAGTAGAAAGAACTGTATCACTTTGATTTTTCCAGGTAGATAGTCAAAACCCAGGCAGGAGAGAGGACATCCTGGTTCTACTCTCTCAGGAGCCCCCCAAAAGATAGAACAGAGGCCCCTCTCTGTGACTCTGACACTCGTTGTGCAATCATTGCAGAGAGTTTTCCTTCTCCAACCCCAGACACTTCTGCTGTGCGATGGTTTTTCTGTCATTGTAAACCACACTTCCCTTCCTTTCCAGACTGCTGTGCTGAGCAGCTGCTTCTCCTGACCTTTCTTCCTTTCCCCTTCAAATGTGGTGACATGGTACAGCAGACTCCTAAGAGTCTATATATGCTTTTCTTTACTTTTTAAATTCTGATTTAGGATCCTTTCACAAATATCTTGAATTCATAGTTTTACATATGTGCTTTTGTGTTTTTTTGATATATTTATTGATTATGCTATTACACTTGTCCCATTTCCCGCCCCTCACTCCACTCCATCCTGCCCACCCACTCCCTCCCACATTCCTCCCCTATAGTTCATGTCCATGGGTCATATTTATAAGTTCTTTGGCTTCTACATTTCCTACACTATTCTTACCCTCCACCTGTCCATTTTCCACCTATCATTTATGCTACTTATTCTCTGTACCTTCCCCCCCTCACCCTCCCACTCCCCTGTTGATAACCCTCCATGTGAGCTCCATTTCTATGGTTCCGTTCCTGTTCTAGTTGTTTGCTTACTTTGCTTTTGTTTTTGTTTTGGTGTGGTTGTTAATAACTGTGAGTTTGCTGTCCCAAGATTAAATAGAAGGAGAGAATCTTAGAAGCAGCAAGAGAAAAGGACACAGTTACCTACAAAGGAGTTCCCATATGACTGTCAGCTGATTTCTCCAAAGAGACCTTACAGGCAAGAAGGGGCTGGCAAGAAGTATTCCAAGTCATGAAAGGCAAGGACCTACATCCACGTAAATTTTTTTTTAAACCTCACGTGAAATAGGGAGTTTTATGCAGAAATAAAAACTGTGTATTTTAACAATTTTTGAGAGTACATGAACTTTACATTTATGTTTGAAAAAAAGTATATAAAAAATATGATGAGAATAAGTAACATGTTAAACATTTCTAACACCAGAACAAACAATAAACTTTCTACATAAGAATGGTTTCTCAGGTGTATGAAGTGTTCATAGAAGCAAAATAACACCTATAATAGAAGTGATTTTGCTGATAATCATATATGGGTTGATTTGTAAATTAGGAATTTCATATTGCAATACTTTGTAAACAATGTTCTAATTGCCATAGAACTTGAGTTTACTATAGAACTCTGCTTACTTCTCTAGAGTCTTAGCAATAACTGACTTTCATAGCTCAATGACCTCTCTCTCTAGCTCTAACCAGCCACATAATATTTAAATCCAGGCCCAGTGTAATGGAAGATGCTCTTGGGAAAATCACCTAAAGAGTGATTGAAAACCTCAAACACACCCTGTTGTTTAATGTTGAAATATTTTGTGATAAAGTAGTAAAATTGAGCCTGTGGTTTATTAATTTTTAATTAATTATTTAATCTATTTATTCATTTATTTTGGTTGGGCATTGGGTTTTGGCCTGACAGAGAGTGTCCTTACTCAAGAAATCATTCTGTTGACCACTAAGGGAAAATCAGGGGAGAGTCAGAAAAGGTATGGACTGTTATTTTTTTCTAATATGATATTTTTTCTAATATGATATAGTTCTCAGAGTTCTGAGAGTTCTCCTCAGAACTCTGATTACAAAGGAAAATTATCCTTGATGTGCCATCCCACTATTCAGTTTCAGAAGCATAAACACGAGTCTCCAGGAAAGATGAGGACACTCTCTTAACACACATATTCTCCAACATAGACAAACAGAAAATAATCAATGGAAGAAAGAGGGGAGGGAGAATATTATTCTTTCATGTTGTTTTGGCCATTATTCATTTTTGTTACATGTTCCTCTTTTTTTCCTTCCAAGGTGTGTTAATGAAACTATGGAAGCTATATGTGTCAAACATTTGTCAGGTAATGTGATTCTAATTATAGAACCATTATTTAAATAAAACTCCAATCACTAATGTTAGCAGCAGGTTATCTATCTGTGGCCTAGATATTTGAATCTGAACCATAATATTAACTTTTACTTGAATATAAATAGTAATAGAAAATTTATTGAGTAATTATAGGATACATATGATAGATATTTATATCTATACATGTGATTTTATTTAATTTCTATCTTAATAGGCTTATAGTAATCAATGTGATCTTTCTCCTCCAAACTCTAATCAACTTAATTGGAAATGCACTATTTTTATTTATGATTTAATTTTTTCTAAAAAATTAGACATAAATTTAAGAGGAATCTGATATTCTGACTCTGTAGTAGACTACACTTAAAGATATCTTTGTGTGCTGATTACATCATGTTGTCATTTTATCTTTTTATAATTTTTTAAAATTTTCAGACAGATTTTATTGAACTTACACTTGAGCACAAAGGAAACAGCACAGAGGAAAGAAGCTCCTCTGAACCAGCTTGCATTGGCTCTACTTGGCTGTTTTTTTAAGTTTTTTTTAATTTTGAAAAATTTTTATTGAATTTATTGGGGTGACATTGATTGATAAAATTATATAAGTTTCAGGTATAGAATTCTACAATATATTATCTGTATATTGTATTGTGTGTTTACCACCCTAAGTCAAGTCTTCTTTCATTACCATTTATCTCCACCTTAACCTCTTCTACTTTCCCCCACCCATCCTTCCCTGTGGCAATCACCAGACTTTTGCCTGTGTCCATGAGTCTTTCTTTTTTTTTTTCTTTGCTTAATCCCTTTACCCTTGTCACAAAACCCCAATCCCCTTTCTCTCAGACAGCTGTCATTCTATTCTCTGCATCCATGACTATGTTTCTACTTTGTCAATTAATTTTGTTCTTTAGATTTCACATGTAAGTGAAATAATATGGTATTTGGTTTTTTCTGATTGGCTTATTTCATTAAGGATAATGTTCTCCAATTTCATGTATGCTGTTGAAAAAAATTAAGTTTTCCTTCTTTTGCTTCATTTTATATCCAAGTATTTCAGTTTGACATGGATAATAGTCCATTTTTATGTTGACTATCCTTAGGAAAACAAAAAGTAAAAATACTTTATCATGGTATTTTCTAGTTCATGTTCCAAATTGAGAGCAAACATTATGCAAATAGAATATTTGTTCTATTTTGCTGAATATAATTGAGTAAGAAGTTAAAAATATTTGTGCTACTTCCCTGTGTATAATTGAGTAAAATTTTACTTGACTATTTAAACAGATTTAAAAAATAAATTTCAAAAGTTATACCTTTAATTTTTTAGCAGTTGTTATATTTTAGCAGCTCTGAAAACTAATTTTTTTTCTTCTACATTTGCTTCTTATTGTTGCATTTCATTTTACAGTGCATTAAAGGATACAAAGCACAATTAAAGTATATTTCAAACTTAAAAAAAAGATGACCATGATCATGTTGAGCATGATTTAACATTTTAATCTACATAAGTCTTAATATGTGCAAATTGATAGTGTGTAGAATGGAAGATTTAGTACAGTAAACAACTTACAATGTGATACTTTGACATTTACTAATAATAAGAATCACTGTTTAAAGCCATCTCAGTTTATTTGAGATTATATTAATTTAGAGCATTCAAATATTATCTCAGTTTGCTTTCTATATTTATTATGGTTCATATGGGAAGTGTGAAGGAGCAAGTAATAAAAAGAATTGTACTTTTTGTTCTTTCAAAATACTGAGGAAATATAGTTCTGTGTTAAGAAATATTTTTAATATAAAACTACTAGATAATTAGGAGAGATGTGGTAGTAAAGATATTTTAGTTCTTATACATTTTATGACATTGGGGCCATTTTTTCTTTTCTACTTTTATTACTAACCTTTTTATAGAAAATTGGCTTACCAAGAATTTATGAATTAGTAAGTCTATTATAATGATGAATGATAATTACCATTTAAATCCTGACTCATCTATCAGCATGTTCACTGCATGCCAGGTGACACAGGGATATGTGATTACTTGTGAGTATTTTTCAATAGATTGTCATACTTCCTTGATCTTTAGATCCTCATACCATATTTTTAAAAGTATGATAAAATGCAGTTAAGTAGTTTGACAAAGAAATTACTGACCATGCTATAAATAACAGAAGTGACTTCAATGTTTTTGGAAGATTGTTCTTAGGTTCAAATGATAAATGTAGAGTACCCAGTTGGCTCACATGAAAAGTTTCTATGCAGACAGTTTAAAGGGCTGCTGGACTGGTAATATAGTAGCTAAACTAGTCAGTAGTCAATGTCAAAGTGGAAAAATTCAGCTTTCAAAATATTAGAAACCTTGGGGATATGAATCAGTAGTCTTTATGTTGTTCCCCATAAAGAGACACCTACTCTTCAAAACAATGTGCATACTTGCTGATAGCTTAAACAGACAAAATGGGATTAGATACACCTAATGAAATAGATTTGGGCTGCTTGAAGTTTTCATTATGAGAATCAAAGTAGGAGAGGATTTTCCATATTTACTGGTTGCTTATGGTTTTTACTCATTGGGCAGTATTCAATCAATGTATTTTGAAATTAAAGATATTTTGTTAAAATGTAAATATTCCCACCCTTGACAATGCATGGACATTTAAAGCATGTGACTACATGCTAGCTGTTCCACTTCACATTCAAATTCAACTTTTTGTGAGAAAAGTACTGAAGCTAAAAAGAAGATATAATTTGGATTCTTAGGATACATTTGCCTCTTCCTCAATGCTCTCTATAACAAGAGAGGATGTCTAGTGATATTAGCATTGTGTGCTCACCAAATGAGAATATGTTAAATTGGAGTCTAATTTCTGTACTGAAGATCAGAACTCTCTTAAAAAACACACTTTTACAAGCCCAGCAATCATGCTAGACCTTGAGAATCTTCTCATCATTGTCTTCACTTTAAACACCTTCTTCATAGGATTATTTGTAATCTTTCATGATATAAAAGTTCCTGTAATCAGGATGAATTGTGTGTACATATCTCCCACTTAAAGCCATTGAACCATAAGTTTTGGGATTAAAAAGATACTAATTAATCACCATAATCTAATGCAGTGGTTCTGAAGGTTTACTGTGCATCTAAATTGCCAGGAGAGGTCATGAAAGCATGAATTTCTGGACCTTAGAGATCATGAAATCATAGATCTGGAAGAGGCCTTGATAATTTTCATTTTAGTAAATTTCCAGGTAAATTACTTTCTTATTTCTACTATAAAAATTATTATAAACAGAGAAGCTTAAAACAATATGAATTTGTTATCTTACAGTTTTGGAGGTCAAAACTCGATTTGGGTCTATTTTTTTAATTTTTAACTTTTTCTTTATTCAAATACAGTTGTTTACATTTTCCTTTCCAATGCCCTGCACCCCAGTTATACATAGTTCCCACCCTTTATCCTACCCTTCTTTGGTTTTGTCCATGTGTCCATTATAGATGCTCAGGAAACCTTTCCCCCTTTACTCCCCATTATCCCCTCCCACCTCCCCTCTAGTTACTGTCAGTTTGTTTGTAATTTCAATATCTCTGTTTATATTTTGCTTGCTTGTTTGTTTTATTGATTAGGTTCAATCAAATTTACTAATTAGGTTCCACTTATAGGTGAGATCACATGGTATTTGTGTTTCAACACCTGGATTATTTCACTTAGCAAAATACTCTCCAGTTCCATCCATGCTTTCACCAAAGTGGTGCGACATCTTTCCCTCTTACCTTTCAGAAAGAAAGGTAGGAGCTCCTTCTTTCTTTCTGCTGTGTAGAATTACATCTTGTAAATATACCATAGTTTTTTCATCCATTCATTTATTGATAGGCACTTAGGTTGCTTCCAGCACTTGGTTATTGTAAATTGTGCTGCTTTGAACATAGGGATGCATTGGTTCTTTGGATTGGTATTTAAGGGTTCTTAGGGTATAATCCTAGCAGTGAAATTGCTGGCTCAAAAGGCAGCTCCACTTTTAGTTTTCTGAGGAAATTTCATACTGTTTTCCACAGTGGATGCAACAGTCTGCATTCCCACCAACAGGGTACTAGGGTTCCCTTTTCTCCACAACCAAGCTAGTATTTATTGTTTGTTAATTTGTTCATGATGGTCATTCTCACTGGCATGAAGTGTTACGTCATTGTGGTTTTATTTTGTGTCTGTCTGATGGCTAGTGATGCTGAGCATTGTTTCATATGTCTCTGGGCCCTCTGTATGTCCTCTTTGGAGAAGTGCCTGTTCAGGTCCTTTGCCCCTTTTTAATTGGATTGTCTACTTGGAGTGTAGTTGTGTGAGTTCTTTATATATTTTGGAGATCCAACCCTTGTCTGAAGTATCATTGGCAAATGTGTTTTCCCATACAGTTGGTTCTCTTTTCATATTAAAAGTGTTTTCTTTACCATGCAGAAGCTTTTTATTTTGATGAGATCACATTGTTTATTGTTTCCTTTATGTCCCTTGCTTCAGGGGACATATAAATGAAAATATTGCTGCATTGAATATCTGAGATTTTCCTTCTTGTCTTCTCCTCTAGAACTCTTATGGTGTCATGATTTATTTTTAAGTTTTTTATACACCTTGAGTTTATTTTTGTGTACAATGAGATTTGGTGCTGAATTTTCATTTTTTTGCATGTAGCTGTCCAGATGTCCCAAAACCATTTTTGAAGAGGCTCCTTTTACTCCATTTTATACTTCTGTCCCCTTTGTCAAATAATAATTGACAATAGAATCTTGGGTTTATTTCTGGGCTCTCTAATATGTTCCAGTGGTCTATTGTCCGTTGTTATGCCAGTACCAGGCTGTTTTGCTTACTGTGGCCTTGTAATACAGTTTGATGTCAGGTATGGTGATCCCTCCCACATTGTTCACCTTTCTCAAAATTGTTGTGGCTATTTGGTGTCATTTATGGTTCCATATGAATTTCTGCAATGTTTGTTCTATATCTGTGAAATATGTCATGGGTACTCTAATAGGGATTGCATTGAATCTATAAATTGCTTTGGGTAGTATGGCCATTTTGATGATGTTAATTCTTCCAATCCATGAGCATGGTACATGCTTCCATTTGTTTGCGTCTTCCTTAATTTCTTTCTTCAGTGTTGTGTAGTTTTCTGAGTACAGGTCTTTTACACCCTTGGTTAAGTTTATTCCTAGGTACTTTTTTTTCTGTTTCTGATATTTCATTGTTGGTATACAAAAATGCCTTTGATATCTGAATATTGACTTTGTATCCTGCTGTTTTGCCAAATTCATTTATTAAGTTGAGCATTTTTGGTGGAGTCTGTAGGACTTTCTATGAATGCTACCTTGTCATCTGCAAACAGTGACAGTTTTGCTTCCTCCTTTCCAATTTGAATGCCTTTTCTTTCTTTCTTTCTTTTTTTTTGTCTGATTGCTATTGCTAGGACTTCCAATACTATATTGAATAGAAGTGGTGATAGCAAACATCCTTGTCTTGTTCCTGACCTTAGTAGAAAAATTTTAGTTTTTGCCCATTGACTATGATGTTGGCTGTAGGTCTCTTGTATATGGCCTTTATTAGGTGGAGGAGTGTTCCTTCTACTCCCACTGTGATGAGGTTTGTTTTTTTTTTTTATCATAAATGGGTGCTGTACCTTATCAAATGCTTTTTCCAAATCTATTGATATGATCATGTGAATTTTGTCTTTGCTTCTGTTCATATGAGTATTACAAGTATTGATTTTCAAATATTGTACCATCCTTGCATCCCTGAGATGAATCCCACTTGATCATGGTGTATGATCTTTTTAATGTATTGGTGGATGTGGCTTGCCAATATTTTGTTGAGGATTTTAGCACCTATGTAATCAGCCATATCGGCCTGTAGGTTGTTTTGTTTTTTTTTTTTCCCTTTGTTGTGTGTTTATCTGGTTTTGGGATTAGGATTATGCTGGCTTCATGAGAAGAGTTTGGGAGTCCTCCATCTTCTTGGATTTTTTGGAGTAATCTGTGAAGGATAGGGGTTACCCATTCTTTAAATATTTTGTAGAATTCTCCTGTGAAACTGTCCAGTCCAGGGCTTTTGTGTACCAGGAGGTATTTTGTTTGCTTGTTTGTTTGTTTGTTTGTTTTTATTTATCTTATTATTGCTTCAATTTGGCAGATTTTATCTGTCAGTTCAGGCTTTCTGCTTTTTCCTCTTTCAGTTTTGGAAGATTATATTTTTCTAGAAATTTGTCCATTTCAAGAGAAAGCACAAATAAACTCTCCTTTTCAATTTAAAAAAAAAAAAAAAAAAAAGAAATTTGTCCATTTCATCTAGGTTTTCAAATTTCTTGGCATATAATTCTTCATAGTAATTTCTTGGAATCCTTTGTATTTCTGTGGTATCAGTTGTAATCTCTCCTCTTTCATTTTTGATTGTGTTTATTTGGGTCCTCTCTCTTCTTTTCTTGATGAGTTCACTTAAATGTTTATTGATTTTGTTTATTTTTTCAAAGAATCAGCTCCTGGATTTATTGGTCCTTAGAATTCTTCCTTTAGCATCTATGTCATTTAATTCTCCTCTGATATTGGTTATTTCTTTCATTCTACTCGCTCTGGGCTTTCTTTGTTGTTGTTCCTCCAATTCTTGTAGATGAAGGGTTAGGATGTTTATTTAATATGTTTCTATCTTTTTAAGTATTACTGTATCACTATGAACTTCCCTCTCACACTGCCTTCACTGTGTCTCATAAGTTTTATATTGTTGTGAATTCATTTTCATTTGTGTCCAGAAGCTTTTTGACTTCCTCCTTGATCTAATTCTTAACCCATTCATTATTTATAAGCATGCTGTTCAATTTCCATGAATTTGAGTGTTTTCCAAAAATGTGATAGTTTTTTCCTTAAGGTTGTTTTCTATTTTCACTCCGTTCTGGTTGGAGAAAATCCTTGGTGCGATTTCAATTTTCTTGAATTTGTTGAGGCATGTTTTGTGTCCTGTGATGTGGTCTGTTTCAAAATGTACCATGTGCATTTGAAAAAAAATGTGTATTTTGCTTCTTTGGGATTAAAGGCACTCTTTTTATAATTAATTTTAATTTTTATTGTTATTCAATTACAGTTGTGTGCCTTTTCTCCCCATTCCTCCACCCCACCCCAGCTGAACCCACCTCCACCCTCCCCCTTGATTTTGTCCATGTGTCCTTTATAATAGTTTAAAGGCACTGTCTATATATTAGTTAAGTCTTTTTGATCTAGGGCATTGTTCAATGCTGCAATGCCTTTGTTGATATTTCGTTTGGAAGGCCTATCCATTTTTGACAATGGGGTGTTGAAATCCTCTACTATAATGGAGTTGCTGTCAATATCTTTTTTGTAGTCCTCCAAGATTTTCCTTATATATTTGAGTGGTCCTATGTTGGGTGTATATATATTTACAATGCTTATGTCTTGATACATTCTTCCATTGAATATTATGAATTATCCTTCTGGGTCTCCTTTTATGGGCCTTTTTTTGAATTCTATTTTTTCTGATATGAGTATTGCTACACCAGGTGTTTTTTCCTCTACATTTGTCTGGAATATTTTTTTTTCAACCATTCACTTTTAGTCCATGTAGCTATTTTGTTCTAAGGTGAGTCTCTTGTAGGTAGCATATGTGTGGTCATGATTTCTTATCCGTTCAGCTATTCTAAGTCTTTTCCTTGAGGTATTTAATCCATTTACATTTAAAGTTGTTATTGTTATTTCCATTTTACTTCCTCCATAACTATGTTGGTCTCCATCACTCTTCTTCATTTTCTTTACGCAGTCTCTTTAGCATATGTTGTATTGCTACCTTTGTAGAGTTGTATTGTTTGGGCCTTGTTTTGTTTGACAAATTATTTATTTGTCCTTCCATTTTAATTAACAGCCTTGCAGGGATATAGTAGTCTTGGTTGCAGGCCTTTGTTTTTCATTACTTGGAATATTCATTGCCATTCTCTTCTGGCTTGGAATGTTTCCATTTAGAAGTCAGCTGCTAGTCTTATGGGACGCCCTTGCATATTACTTCCTGTCTATCCCTTGCTACCTTTAATATTCTCTCTTTCACTTGAAATTTTACCATTTTAAATATGATGTGTCTTAAAGTGTGCCTCTTTTGGTTCCTCTTGATTGGGACTCTCTGTGTATCCCATATTTGTGTGATATTTTCTTCTCATCAAGTTAGGGAAGTTTTCAAACATTACTTTTCTTTTTCTTTTTTTCAATTTTTATTGTTATTCAATTACAGTTGTCTTCATTTTCTCCCCAGCCCTCCACCCCAACCCACCCGAACCCACTTCCATCCCTCGCATCCACTCTCCCCCTTGATATTTTCTATGTGTCTTTTATAATAGTTCCTGTAAACCCCTCTCCCAACTGTCCCCTCCCCACTCCCCTCTGGCTATTGTTAGATTGTTCTTAACGTCAATGTCTCTGGTTATATTTTGTTTGCATTTTTCTTCTACTGATTATGTTCCAGTTAAAGGTGAGATCATATGGTACTTGTCCCACACCGCCTAGCTTATTTCACTTAGCATAATACTCTCCAGTCCCATCCATACTGTTGCAAAGGGTATAAACTCCTTCTTTCTCTCTGCTGCATAGAATTCCATAGTGTAAATATACCATAGTTTTTGAATCCACTCGTTTGCTGATGAGCACTTAGGTTGCTTCCAGTACTTGGCTATTGTAAATTGTGCTGCTATGAACATTGGGGTGCACAGGTTCTTTTGGATTGGTGTTTCAGTGTTCTTAGGGTATAATCCCAGCAGCGGAATTGCTGGGTCAAAGGGCAGTTCCAGTTTTAGTTTTCTGAGGAAATTCCATACTGTTGTCCACAGTGTCCACACCAGTCTGCCTTCCCACCAACAGTGCACTAGGGTTCCCTTTTCTCCGCATCCTCTCCAACATTTGTTTGTGGATTTGCTTATGTTGGCCACTCTGACTGGTATGAGATGGTACCTCATTGTGGTTTTAATTTGCATCTCTCTGATGGCTAGTGATGCTGAGCATCTTTTCATATGTCTCTGGGTCCTCTGTATGTCTTCCTTGGAGAAGTGTCTGTTCAAGCCCTTTGTCCATTTTTTAATTGGGTTGTTTGTCTTCCTGGAGTGTGGTCAAGTGAGTCCTTTATATATTTTGGAGGTCAAACCCACGTCCGAGGTATCATTAGCAAATATGTTTTCCCATACTGTTGGTTCTCTTTTCATTTTAATGCTGATTTCTTTAGCTATGCAGAAGCTTTTTAATTTGATGAGGTCCCATTTGTTTATTCCTTCCTTTATGTCTCTTGCTTTAGGGGACATGTCTGTGAGGATGGTACTGCATGGAAAGTCTGAGATCTTCCTGCCAATGTTTTCCTTGAGGACTTTTATGGTGTTACGACTTATATTTAGTCTTTTATCCGCCTTGATTTATTTTTGTGTATGGCATAAGTTGGTGTTGAGTTTCATTTTTTTGCATATAGCTGTTCAGATTTCCCAACACCATTTGTTGAAGAGGCTATTTTTGCTTCATTTTATGCTCCTACCACCTTTGTCAAACATTAAATGACCGTAAAGACTTGAGTTTATTTCTGGGCTCTCTGTTCTGTTCCATTGCTCTATGGGACTGTTTTTATGCCAGTACCAGGCTGTTTTGATTGCAGTGGCCTTATAATACATTTTGATATCAGGTATTGTGATCCCTGCTGCTTTATTCTTCTTTCTCAAAATTGCTGCAGCTATTCAGAGTCATTTATGGTTCCACATAAATTTCTGAAGTGTTTGTTCTATATCTGTGAAATATGTCATGGGTACTCTAATAGGGATTGCATTGAATCTATAAATCACTTTGGGTAACAGGGCCATTTTGATGAAGTTAATTCTTCCAATCCATGAGCATGGTATATGCTTCCATTTTTTCGTGTCTTCCTTAATATCTTTCTTCAGTTTTGAGTAATTTTCTGAGAACAGGTCTTTTACCTCCTTCGTAAGGTTTATTCCTAGGTACTCCATTTTTCTTGTTGCTATATCAAATGGGATCTTTTTTTCCTGATTTCTGTTTCTGCAGTTTCATTGTTGGTATACAGGAATGCCTGTGATTTCTGAGTATTGACTTTGTATCCAGCTCTTTTGCCGAATTCATTTATTAGGTCGAGTAGTTTTTTAATGGAGTCTATAGGATTTTCCATGTACACTGTCATGCCATCTGCAAACAGTGACAGTTTCATTTCCTCCTTTCCAATTTGGATGCCATTTATTTCTCTTTCTTGTCTGAATGCTGTGGATAGGACTTCCAGTACTATGTTGAATAGGAGTGGTGAGAGAGGGCATCCTGGTCTTGTTCCTGATTTTAGTGGGAAAGCTCTAAGTTTTTGTCCATTGAGTGTGATGTTGTCTGTAGGTCTATCATATATGGCCTTTAATTATGTTGAGGAATGCTCCCTCTATTCCCACTTTGCTGAGTGTTTTTATCAGAAATGGGTGCTGGATCTTATCAAATGCTTTTTCTGCATCTATTGATATGACCATGTGGTTTTTGTCTTTGCTATTGTTGATGTGATGTATTATGTTTATTGATTTGTGAACATTGTACCATCCCTGAATCCCTGGGATGAATCCCACTTGGTCATGGTGGATGATCTTTTTAATGGATTGCTGGATGAGGTTTGCCAATATTTTTGTTGAGAATTTTATCATCTGTGTTCATCAGCGATATTGGCCTGAAGTTTTCTTTCTTCATTGTGTCTTTTTCTGGTTTTGGGATTAGGATGATGCTGGCTTCATAAAAAGAGTTTGGAAGTCTTCCTTTATTTTGGATTTTTTCAAATAGTCTGTGGAAGATAGGGGTCAGCTCTTCCTTAAATGCTTCGCAGAATTGTCCCGTGAAACCATATGGTCCAGGGCTTTTGTGTGCTGGGAGTTTCTTGATTACTGCTTCAATTTCAGCTGCTGTTATTGGTCTGTTCAGGTTGTCTGCTTCTTCTTTATTCAATTTTGGAAGATTATATTTTTCTAGAAATGTGTACATTTAACCTAGGTTTTCAACTTTTTTGGCATACAGTTCTTCATAGTAATTTCTAACAATCCTTTGTATTTCTGTGGTAGCAGTTGTAATCTGTCCCCTTTCTTTTCTAATTGTGTTCATTTGGATCCTCTCTCTTTTTTTCTTGTTTGTTTGAAATGTTTCTATCTTTTTAAGGGAGGCCTGTATTGCTGTGAACTTCCCTTTCAGGACTGCCTTGGCTGTTTCCCATAAGTTTTTGGGTTTTTGTGAGTTTGGTTTTTTTTGTTTCCAGAAACTTTTTGATTTCTTCCTTATTCTCATTCTTTACCGATTCATTGTTTAATAGCATGCTATTCAGTCTCCATGATTTTGATTGTTTTGTGTTTTTTCCTTTGGGGTTGGTTTCTAGTTTCATTCCCTTGTCACCAGAGAAAATGCTTGATATGATTTCAATTTTCTGAATTTGTTGAGGCTTGCTTTGTGTCCTATCATGTGGTGCATGTTTGAATATGTTCCATGTGCATGTGAAAAGAATGTGTATTTTTCTTCTTTGTGATGAAAAGCTCTCTCTCTATATATATCAGTTATGTCTATTTCATCTAAGGTAGTGTTCAGTGACACAATATCTTTGTTCATATTTTGTTTGGAAAATCTATCCATTTTTGACAGTGGGCTGTTAAAATCCCTACTAAAATTTTGTTGCTGTCTATATATTTCTTTAACTCTTGCAAGATTTTTTTTTATGTATTTGGGTGCTCCTATTTTGGGTGCATATATATTTACAATGTTTAAGTCTTCTTGGGGAATTTTTCCTTTGAGTATTATGAAGTGACCTTCTGGGTCTCTCTTTATGGCCCTTCTTTGGAAGTCTATTTTGTCTGATATGAGTATTGCTACCCCTGCTTTTTTTCCCTGTGCATTTGCTTGGAAAATTTGTTTCCAGCCCTTCACTTTCAGTCTGTGTAGGTACTTTGTCCCGAGGGGGGTCTCTTGTAGGCAGCATATGTGTGGGTCATGTTTTCTTATCCATTCAGCTATTCTATGTCTTTTGATTCGAGCATTAATTCCATTGATGTTTAAGGTTATTATTGATAGGTTGTTATTCATTCCCAATTTTTTCCTACCTGTGTTCCTCTGTCTTTCTCTTTTCCTTCCTTTCCTTAAAGCAGTCCCTTTAGCATCTCTTGCAGAGCTAGTTTGGTGGAGGTTTATTCTTTTAGACTACTTTTGTCTGGGAAGCTCTTTATTTGGCCTTCTATCTTGATTGAGAGCCTTGCTGGGTAAAGTAGTCTTCGTTGCAGGCGTCTGGTTCTCTTTACTTGGAATATTTTTTGCCATTCTCTTCTGGCTTGGAGCGTTTCCATTGAGAAGTCAGTTGCTAACCTTTTCGGGGCTCCCTTGTATGTTACTTCCTTTTTCTCCCTTGCTGCCTTTAAGATCCTCTCTTTGTCTTGGAAATTTGCCATTTTAATTATGATGTGTCTTGTAGTGCGCCTCTTTAGGTTCCTCTTGCTTGAGACTCTGTGTTTCCTGGATTTGTGTGACTTTTTCTCTCATCAGATTAGAGAAATTTCCATCGTTACTTTTTCAAACAGGTTTTCTATCCCTTGCTCTTCTTCTTCTCCTTCTGGTATTCCTATTATACGGATATTGTTATGTTTCATCTTGTCCTGCATTTCCCTTAACCCCTCTTCATTCTTTCTGAGCCTCTTTTCCTTTTCTTGCTCCTTCTGTGTGTTTTTTTTTCTACCTTGTCCTCCAGCTCACTGATCTGATCCTCTGCTTCATCAAGTCTGATTTTGTTTCCTTCTGCTGTGTTCTTCAGTTCGGAAATTGTATTTTTAATTTCCTCTTGCCCCTTGTTGATAGTTTCTATTTCCTTTTAATGTTGATGTAGTTTGCAGTTAGTTCATTGTAGTTTCCCTGTAGTTTATGGTAGTTCTCTGTGAGCTCAGTGAGCTTCCTGATAACCATTGCTTTGAACTCAGTATCTGATAGTTGACTTGCCTCTATTTCATCCCTCATTATTTTTCAAACAGGTTTTCTATCCTTTGCTCTTCTTCTTCTCCTTCTGGTATCAGTATGATACAGATATGTTACATTTCATGTTGTAGTGAAGTTCTCTTAACCCCTCTTCTTTCTTTCTGAGTCTTTTTTTCCTTTTGTTGCTCTTTCCAGGAGTTTTATTCTATTTTGTCCTCTACGTGTCTGATTTGATCCTCTGCTTCATCCAAACTGCTTTTGATTACTTATACTGTGTTCTTCAATTCAGACATTGTATTCTTCATTTGCTCTTGTCTCTTGTTGATAGTTGCTATTTCCTTTTTCATGTTGATATAGTTTGCAGTAAGTTCCTTGTTTTTGATCATTCTCAGTGAGCTCATTGAGCTCTTTTATAACCATTGCTTTGAACTCAGTATCTGATTGTTGACTTTCCTCTATTTCATTTGGCATTCTTTCTGAGGTTTCTTACTTTCTTTTGGGGGAATGTTTATTTGTCTTCCCATTGTTTGTGAGACTCTTCTTGTTAGCTTCGGCTTCTTTAATTGATCTTTTCTGACTACTTGAGTTTGTGGTGTGAAGTTCTATGATAGATGTTCTGTGAAATTCAGTATTGCAATCCCTTTGTTGTCTTGAACTTGCTGCTCTTGGGATGCCACTATGATGGCTCTCTGGATGTATTTGGGTTTTCATTGTTGTTGGGTAGTTCTTTGGTGGTTCCTTCCCTCCAGCTAATTGCCTGAGGGTATCTCCACCCACCACATCTTCTATGCTCTTTGTAGGTGCTGGCAGAAAAAAACCAGAAAACCCAGTGAACAAAACCACCTCAACAAAATATATACCCCCCCACAATCTCACCATCAACAGCAAATTACACAGTATTAATAAGGGTGTAAAGAAATTAAGACAAGTATAACAAAGGAGAGAAATAAACTATAGTATATATTCTAGTGACTTAATATGCACAATTTTGCTGGAAAAGAAATGAATGTTAAAAAGCTATGAAGGAACAAAAATATCACCAATCATGAAGAAGATCACAGTGGATTTCATGTCAGTAGCCTTTAGTATTTTTCACTGTATATTCTTTCTGAATCCTCTTGTGGTGGTTAGATGTCTCTCCTTTCTGACCTTAGGCAGCCTGCTCTGAGACTGCCAGAGATCTGCCATCTATAGTTGCCTCCTTCACTTGTTAATTAGTCCCTTTGTACTCTGCAGTCAGGTTTAATCCCAATAGGGCGGGACAGAATTCCTCCTGGGGTTTGGGGCTATTGTTTCCCCTTAGGCCACTGGTGCTCTGTGGTGAGTGGTCTTCCTGAGCAGGATGGCTGCTGCAGTATGTGTGATGACTCAGCACCAGGATTCCAGTGGCTGCTCTCTCAGTTCTTTCTCCCAAACCTCTGTCCCTAGTCTCTCTTCAAGCATCTCTAGTCCACTCTGTCCCTACTTTGCCAGGGATCTATATTTCTGGCTGTCTCCTTTCGTTGTTAATCTAGTCACTCTGCACTGAGCAGCCAGGCTTAAGCACCGCAGAGCTGGGGTAGAGTCTTTCTTGGGGCTGGGGGTGTTGTTTCCCCTCAGGCTGTTGCAGCCTGAAGGGGAGAGGTCTGCCTGAGCACGTTTGGGGGATGACTTAGCATCAGGTTCCCTGTGGCTTCTCTCTCCACTCTCTCCCCAAAGCTTCCATCCCCAGACACTCCTCAAGCGTCTCTAGCCCACTGCTCCCCCTTTTTCTGGAACCCTGGGTAAGTGACAGTAAATGAAAATTTGTGTGCTCGCCCTTTAAACGGCTCTTTATATCTCCAGCCATCTGTTTCTGGCAGAGAGCAATCCTCCTGCTTTTCACCACTCGTTGTTATGTGTGTATTTTGGGGGTTCTGGTGTTCTAGGCTGGTGATTCCAACTTAGGGTTTAGACCTCATTCTTCTCAGGGAGATTCAACCTACCACTTAATTATCCCTTTGGCACTGTGACCAGTGGGCACCAGCCAGCCCTCTGGAGTCTCCACCACACTCCTTACCAGACAAGTTGTGCAAAGCTGGTTCTTCTGTCTGTCCAAGATTATAAATCTTCTCTCTTGCTATTATTGGCAGAGTTGATTCAAGAGAATCCATTTCCTTCCTTTTTTCATCTCCTAGTATCCACCTATATTCTTAGCTTATGGTTACTTTTTTCATCTTCAAATGCAACAATACTTGTAGCAGTGGTCTTTTCCTTCCTCTCTGACTTCTGCTTGAGTCCTTACATCTTTTTTGAGTGGAACTCCATTGTCTCTTCTTATAATGACCCTTGTAATTACATTGGACTCGCCTGGATAATCCAGGCTACTGTCCTTATTTTAAGATTGTTAATACACCTACCATTTTTTTTTTTTTTTTTTGCCGTGTAAAACAACATTCACAAATTCTTGGCATTAGGACATCTTGTGAGGGGGGAGACGTTAATCAGTTTATCACACCACAGGGTACTAATATTGCCACAATTCATTAATAACTGAATTAAAATAGAAAACTGCCCTGGCTGGTGGCTCAGTTGGATCATTGCCCCATACACCAAAAGGTTGAGGGTTCAATTCCTGATCAGGGAACATACCTAAGTTGTTGGTTCAATTCCTGGTTGGTGTGCATACTAGAGGCAACTGATCAATGTTTTTCTCTCACATCAGTACTTCTCTTTTTCTCTTTCTGTCTCTCTCTCCCTTTCTTTCTCTCTATAAACATATTGTCATGTGAAGATTTAAAAAAAGATGGAAAAGCTAACCAGCAATGTTTGCTGTATCTGTTTAATTACAAAATAGTCTGAGAAACAATTCAGGGATGTTTCTACTGAATTAATGTAAGCCGTGTTTCTTGAACTTTGCTCATTGAAACCAACTGGAGAATATAACAA
The DNA here is from genome assembly GCF_022682495.2 of Desmodus rotundus. NCBI lineage: Eukaryota > Metazoa > Chordata > Mammalia > Chiroptera > Phyllostomidae > Desmodus > Desmodus rotundus. Next base: position 62,449,764 of record NC_071392.1, read on the forward strand.
ACAAACAACTTTAAATACAAAGCCCAACCCACTCCCAGATCCATAAAGTTAGAATTATTGAAGATGTGATCCATTCATCAGTATTTTTGAAAGTTCCACCATTAATTACATTGTGCAGTCAGGTTTGATATCTACTGACATATACATACAGAGCAGAAACTTCAAACGACCCAGGCCTAGGATTCCTAAAGTCAGTTATAATTATGTAATGTATGTAAAATTAAAGAATTCAAAAAACAAGGTCTTAATTTGTAAAGAAAATTATTGCAACTATACAGCTCTCAGACTAAAAAAGATATTCTCACACACTGTCAGGCCACATTTAGCCTGTGTTTAGCCTACGTGATAAGCATAGCAGGCAGTAATATTTTTCGTGTCCTCTTTTACAGGTGAGAATAATGAAGTTCAGGAAGTTGCCTTTGCACATTAAAAAAAACAAACAAACAAAAACCTTAATTTAAATTTCATCTCAAATCCTTTCCCTCCAAAAACTTTCTATTACAATACTATACTGCTAAAAAATTCAAAAACTTTTTAGATTGATGTAGTCCTATTGTTTAGTTTTTCTTTTCTTTCCCTTGCCTGGGGAGATATATCTCATAAAATATTGCTATGAGCAACATCCAAGATTTGGCTGCCTATGTTTTCTTCTAAAATTTTTATGGTTTAGGTTCTAACATTTAAGTCTTTAACATATTTTGAGTTTATTTTATGTGTGGAGTAATAAGGTGGTCTAGTTTCATCTTTTTATATGCTATCTATCCAGTTTTCCCAACACCATTTATTGAATATACTAGCTTTAGCCCACTGTATGTGCTTGCTTCCTCTGTCAAGTATTAATTGACTATACAAGTTTGGGTTTATTTCTGGGCTCTCTATTCTGTTCCATTTACCTATGCATCTGTTTTTATGCCAGTATCATGCTCTTTTGGTTACCCTGGCTGTATAGTATGGTTTGATATTTAAGGAGCATGATTCTTCCAATTTTGTTCTTCTTCACGATTGCTGTTGCTATGCAGTTCCTTCTGTGGTTCCACATAAATCTTTGAAATATTTGTTCTAGTTCTGTGAAATAAATCATTAGAATCTTGGTAGGAATTGTATTGAATCTATAGATTGCTTTGGGTAGTATGGACAGTTTAAAGATGTTAATTCTTCTTATTCATGAACAGAGTTTGCATTTCCACTTATTTTATATCTTCTTCAATTTCTTTCTTCAGTGTGTTATAATTTTCTGAGTACATGTTTCTTACATCCTTGGATAGGTTTATTCCTAGGTATTTTATTCTTTTTGAAGAAGTTGTAAAAGGGATTGTTTTGGATTTTTTTTCTTTTCTTTTTTTAGTTTACTTTATCTTTATTTTTCCCTTTTTTATATTTTTATTATTTTTATTTTTTATTAATTGTTATTCAGTGATAGTTGTCCTCATTTTCCCCATTACTTTCCCCCTCCTTAACCTCCCCCATCTTCCACATTCAGTCCTCCCCCCACCCCCAGAGGTCTTTGCCCATGTGTTCTTTATATATATTCCTTGACTCTTCCCCTTCATTCCCCCATTGACCCCTTTGCTCTCCCCTCTGGTCACCATCAACTTGTTCTTTATTTCCATGCCTCTGGTTCTATTTTGCTCATATGTTTGTTTTGTTGATTAGGTACCAATTATAGGTGAGATCAGATCATATGGTATTTGTCTTTCACCACCTGGCTTATTTTACTTAGCATAATGTTCTCCAGTTCCATTCATGCTGTTACAAATGGTAGGAGTTCCTTCTTTCTTTCTACTGCATAGTATTCTATTGTGTAAATGTACCACAGTCTTTTGATCCATTCATTTACTGATGGACATTTAAACTATTTCTAGTACTTGGCTATAGTAAATAGGAATTGTTTTCTTAATTTCCTCTTCTGTTAGCTCATTATAGACATATGGAAATGCAACTGATTTCTGGGTATTAATTTTGTATCCTGCTACTTTGCTGAATTCACCAAATAAAAAATAATTTTGCACAGCAAATGAAATCATCAACAAAATAAAAATACAACTCACAGAATGAGAGAAAATATTCACTGATATATCATATATGGTGTTAATACCCAAAACTTATAAAATATTTACAAAATTCAACACTAAAATAACAAATGACCCGATTAAATATGGGCAAAAGACCTGAATAGACACTTTCCTAAAGAGGACATACAGCTGGCCAATAGACATTTGAAAACATGCTCAATACCACTAATCACCAAAGAAATGCAAATTAAAACTACAGTGAGATATCACCTCACACCTGTCAGAATGGCTATCATCAATAATTCAACAAACAACAAGTGCTAGCAAGGGTGTGGAGAAATGGGAACACTTTCACTGTTGGTGGGAATACAGATTGGTGCAGCCACTGTGGAAGATAGTATGGAAATATCTTAAAAAATTAAAAATGGATCTGCCTTTTGACACAGCAGTCCCACTTCTGGGAATATATCTGAAGGAACGCAAAACACTAATTCAAAAGAATTTAAAAACCATTGTCCATTGCAGTGTTATTTACAATCACAAAGATGTCAAAGCAGCCCCAGTGCCCATCAATAGGAGTGAATAGAACAACTATGGGACATTTACACAATGGAATACTACTGGAACATAAAAAATAAGAAAATTTTATCCTTTGCAACGGTGTGGTTAGACCTGAAGAACAATATCCTTAATGAAATAAGCCAATCAGAGAAAGATAAATACCGTATAATTTCAGTTATGTGTGGAATCTAATGAACAAACTGAACTAACAAGCAAAATAAAGAAAGACTCATAGATAGACAGCAGGATAATTAAGGTGGGGGAAGGAAAAGGACTCATGGACATGGACAACAGTCAGGTGTACAAGGGAACAATCAGGGGGTATAAGGGAACTAAATGGTAATGAAAAAATACAATTATTTCTTTAATTCAAAAACTATTTATGGTATCACAAAATCAAATAACATAAGGTGCATAAAATTAACTGAGTGTGGTGCATAAAACTACAGAGAGTGGTAGAAAAAATGGGGAGGTAGAGAATACATATCCTACATAAAGGCAAACAAGTTTATGGGATTTTTTTTTAACACCAAGGCCAAACAAAACACATGTCCAAGCCAGATTCAGACCACCCACTGCCTTTTTTCTGCTTCTGAAATACAGTAAGTTTTCCATTTAAATGGCAGTTTCCCAGCTCTTTCCTCTTCAGAGCTTTATTAAGGTGTTCCATATATAGCTTCATGTTTTGAGGTATAATTGGCAGTAATTTCCTCCTTAAATTTGTTCCAGCTTTTTCTTTCCTAAATTCCCAGATTTGGTCCACATGAACATAGTGTTATCAGAATTGTTATTCAACTCCCCAGTAGCAGCTGGTCATGGAAATGCTACCACAAAGTGTGAATTTCCAGAACTGAATTCACTTTTTTAAAACCAAAAGTATATAGGATGTTTTGTTCGCCAGGCCTCAAACTAGGACCAGACCTAATATGTTGCTGCTTTCCACTGTACATACTTACTCAGTGAATTCAGTATGTCTGACTAGAGTCATTTTTCCACACATGATATAACAAATGTGAGCTCTAAAGTACCAAATAAATAAAACTTGAAAAACTGTTATATAAAAGTCAAGTGTTACAAAGGTAGAACTCACAGACAGGCCTGACTTGTCTTGTGCACTCTTTGAAGTCAATCTCAGCTGTTTGTAGTTACAATATGCATTAAAACAGTAAGATAGCAGGATTTACTTCATCTGCCAGCAGGGTTAGCTAAATATCCAGGAAAAAAGTTTCAGGCACAATGATAAGGTTTCTGTAACCATTTATAAATTTATCTTTATGTATGACATCTATTATAATATGCATTGTGTGCTTACAAGGTGCTCTGTACTATACAGTTCCTGATTCCTTTCTTTTTTTTTCAATATAGCTTTAGCAAGGAAGCAAGAACATAAACATTTTAAGTCAGTCCAGGAGAAACCATTAGCAAGATTTTTTACATGTAGTAGCAGAATCTTTATATGTAATAGCAAGAAACTTCTGTCCTCACATTGTCCAATGAGAATAAATAAGCAATGAATCAAAATGCACCTTTAACAATGTTATAACAATAAGCAAAAGTTGTGTCTAGATTCAAGAAGAATGTAAAAGGAAAATCCTGTGTTGCATTATACGCACAGTAATTCCTTGGAGTTCTTACCCTTTCTCCCAATATACAGCCTTTTAAATATTCTCATTTTTCCAGGATAAAAATATGGTTAATCCCTTAAACCTGCAATTATATTGCTTCCTCTTTAAGTGGCTTGAGGTTCACTTCAGATCCCTTCTAGATTTACTGATGATTCTCATCCTTTTTAATTTAGTTTCCACCTTAATACCAAGATTAACTTTCTGAAACAGATATCCAATAGCACCCCTCTAATTACTGAACCCCTTTCAACTCTAAAACCATATCTCCAATAACTTCCAAAGTTATATCAGATGCTTTAGAGATACTGAGCTTCTTTCAATCCCCATGTCATGCTCTTTCATGTCTGTACTTTTACACATGTTTTGGACTTTTTGGAAATGCCTTTGTTCTGGGCATGATAAACTCTGGAGTCAGTCCTTGACACACTTAGGCAGAGATCATCTCTCTCTCCTCTGTGTTCCTTGGCCCTCTGACATACTTCATATCTGTGCTTATCAAAATTGAAGTATAATCATATATGTGCATACATATACATCTACTGTTTTATACTATCAATTCTCTGTGATAGAGAAAGCTACTTTTACCTTTTGCAACAGTATGGGTGGGTTTGGAGATTATTAACCTAAGTGAAACAAGCTATTCAGAGAAAGACAAATACTATATAATCTCACTTACATGTGTAATCTAATGAACAACATAAAAGTGATGAACAAAGTAAAAATAAAGGCATGGATACATGGAACAGACTGACAGCTGTCAGAGGGGGAGGGGAGAGGGATCAAATGAAAGAAGGTGAAGGGATTAGTCAAAGAACATACATGTGTGACCCATAGACACAGACAACAGTGTGGTGATGGCTAGAAGGAAGGGGGGGTGTGGATGGGTGGAGGTGGGCAAAGATGGGTAAAATGGGGGCATCTCTGATAGTGTCAACAATAAAAATAACGTTTTTCTTTAAAAAAAAAAAACAATGAAGAGGAACTTTTCTCTACAGATTGAAAGAAGAAAGTGGTTTAGCTACTGGAGAAGATGCAGAGAAATCTGATACTCATGAGTATCCTGTAAAAATATGTTATTAAAATGAATAGGAAATGGAACTATTTTATTTGGTTTATGGCAAGAGTGTGAGAAAAATTGGAATACAAGTTGGGGATTGAGAATAATGAAGATTAAGGACTTTGCTGTTTAATGGAAACAAACAAACAGAGCTCTTGGCTTAGAATAGCAGGCAGCCCTCATTAGAGACATTTAGACTCTGCCAGTAAGAACTGGATGGTAGCCTGCTCCCCTAAAAACTTTGTTTATTTAGATGATCTAGGTCCAGTATACTCAAGACCTAAAAATACTAGTTCAGAGAAAACATACAAGCTATTCATCAAAACACTCCAAAGTTTTATAGTTTGTCCAGCAAGGACACACAGGATGAAATATGAATGACAGTCACGAATGGAAGAGATAGATGTCATAAGATACACATAGTCACTCTATGCATATTGACTGTGTGTCCAGAATGTGTCAGGTCCTCTGCAAGCTGACAAAAATGAGTTTATGAAGACACCTGCAACTGAGACCCCTTTTTCTATGAACCCTTAGTCTAGAGGATACAGATGCAAAAAACTTATTTTCATACTGTGTACTATATAAATAAGTAAGAATGGTAGCAACAAATGAAGCAAAGTCACCTGCCTCAGAAACAGATATTTGCTGAGATGAGAGTGTAGTATGGCACACTGTATTACAGAATGTTTTTAAAAAATCAGTAAGCTGGAGCCTGGCAGTGAGTAAAAAAATGCAATCGTTAATGAGTCCCTTAGATTTTAACAGAATTAGTAACTAAATGGTTACTTTTATACTATTTTAAATATTCTCAGGCTCTTCTCCAATTTTCAGGCCCTAAATCAGATTAATTTGAAATTTTAGAGAGGGAGAGAGAAATTTTAAGGAATCAAGTGTAAATGATGTGTAGAGGAGTTAAAAGACAAATTATGCAACTTATTTACACATAATAAATACATGGTGAATCTATCCATTGAGAAATTCTGTGTGCTTCAGTCTTACTCTCTTTGTTTTAGGATGCAAGTATAGACAAGAAGGGTTTTTTGTTTGTTTTTGTTTTGTGTTTTAAGCAAATATGTGTATCTATGAATGACACAGGAGCCTACTACTGCCAGAGTAAATAGTTCCCTGAAAAAGTATGGATAGTGGAGTTTGCTAAGTCCATTAGGAGTTAGAAACTGGCAAAACACATGCTCAGTAATAAAGCAAACAAATCAAACACTTTGGACATCTACAATAATTCAAACATTCATTCATTTATAAATTTGCATTTAATGCAACAATACTCTGCTTGTATAGAGTTAAAAACTAGAGATTTACATCTCAACTAGTTGAAATTATTAAAATCAATTCAACAAATATTACTTTTTGAAGATGATGACTCATGTTCCCACCAATTGTTGATCCATTCTGGAGACTACGAGCTTTTAATTTAAGGAGCTGTCAATATGTAAACAATCATATAGAGAATCCTGAGCATCACAAAAATATGTTTTTCATTCCATTCCATTTGTTCATTTATCTAGAATTCATTACTATAACATATAGTATTTTACCTCACTTGTAGAATAAATGTAATGGTGGCAGAAGAGAAAATTAACATATTTAATATGTGGAAAACTGCCCTGTTAAAGAAGAAAATGTTGATGATTACTGAATAAGCACACTTTACTGCCTAGGGAGAAATCAGTATTGATGTAAGACCTGGAATCACGCAGAGGAAGGTTTAGAAGGAAATATGGATATTCAGGCTAAAAAAAATGCGACCAGCAAATGTTTGCAAAGGAAAGTTGCTACTAATAACTTTTATGCTTCTTGATGTATCATGTCTACCACAAGTTTAACAGATCATAAACTGAAGTCAACTTTCTGAATGATCATTTAATTCTTGAAAAGTAACCATAAACTAAGGGAGGAAAAATACTAAGATATTAATCCTGGCAGCAGGCAGCAATTCTGGGCCCAAAAGCTTAATGGGGCTGAGCTGAATGGGGCATAATAAGATGACTAACCTAACAAAAATACAGTCCGTGTCCTCCAATGGACGAGGAATGTTCCTTCCTCATTCATGTTTGAACACGGAGAACATAAAGTGCCAGTTAAACTGAGTAATGTTGCATAACTAAATTACAGGGATTTTGTTCAGTTCTCCAGTAGAGTACAAAAATATTCAAACACAGAAGTATTGTTGTAATCATGGGTTTGAATAGGCAGTACCTCAGATTTCTGTAATATCTAAGTTAATAGAAATGTTTTCTTTAGAAAACTTACTCTCGTAAAACTACATTAATAAAAGCTACGTGCATATTAAAGTTATATAAATAAGTAGGCTATATTTGTCTTTTTGAAGTATGATTTTAATTCAAGAAATAGTTTTTGAAGAAATGTGTGAAGGGATTAATTTGCAGTTTAATTTTAAGCAATTACTTCTAATTATTGTAAATATAGATATTTAACTTTGCTATTATACTGGCATAATTCTTGTTTTTCAAATGAAACCAAACAATTTATATGATGTATGTTATAGCCTTGGATATATTTTATTTGTCTTATTGAGTAATTTGTATTCAGTATAGGAGGTGATCTAAAGCTTTGCATTTAGTGATTGCAGAGGAGGCCCAGGCACCCCCAAAATTCTATACTTTATTCCATCAGGTGTAGAATGACCCAAAAGGCTCACCCATAGATAAGATGGTTTGGCCTCAATAGCACTTTGAATCTTTACATGCTCTGGAGTTTTGTACACTCCTTTGATATAGGTCTTTGTCATTAATGAGAGTCACATGAGTGTCACTTTGGAGAATGGTGGCACAAGTTTTTAACAAACTAACCTTCTGCTAAAACATGAAAGGGCACCCAGTGTTTAAGATAGTATGGGAATAAAAGGCAGAGGTTGTTTGCACTGCCGAGGAAATAATTATTAGTCCTATATTGCCTTCCATGAGATTAGTGGAGGAGAGCAGAGTGTGCTTGTGATAAGGAAATCAGTTTTTGTTGTTGTTGATAACATATAAAATTTTCTAAAATTTGAAAGATTTCCCAAGTAGATCAAATTAAGGTGCTTCAGAAAGAAACATCAACAGCTTTTTTCTGTTGCTCATATTGACTTCCTATTTTACAATCGCTTTCATGCTAGGATGTGAATAAATTCTGTGTATGTCTTAACAAAGACATTCTCTCTACAAATGGGACTGTAAGATGGGAGAGTGTTGAGAGAACAGGAATGAGAGGCCAAGAGACAAAAAGTCTATTTTGCCTCACATATGCCATGTCATGTTTTATATGTTTTTTTTTAAGTTGTCAGTGACAAGAAAATCAGGGTGCCAACAGAATTAAAAGCGGAGGCTGGTGTCTAAATAGAAGTGAGATTCAATAAGTTGTAGGAATCTAAACTTACATATATTTTTAAATATTCTCAAAATAATAAAAAAAACTAAGAAAAGAAAAATTTTAAAAGCCAAACAGGTGAGTAATTCTCTCCTGGAAATGACAAGCAATCACCTGCTTTGCACTAGGGTTTCCCCTTTTCTGAGAGTTTTTATCCTTCCTCCAACAGTAGAGAGGATGTTACAAGGTACAAATGCTAAGGGAAGGATCTCAAAACATACAGTGCTTTCCCCACCACGGATCACTTTGGACTGCCTCACTAGGGCCAGACAGGATTCAAAGTCAACATGATTGGTTTCAGGGTCAAAGTAACTGTAGTCCTGGGGCATAAACCTTTTGCACAAGTAACCCCCCCTTCCAATCACCTGAGGCACAGGAGAGTGGTCATCTTGACCATGAGGGTAGGCCTGGGGAGAAATTGGTGCTGTGTGATTATGGGGCTTCCTTTGAAGTGCCACCAACTACCTGGAAAACTAGGGGATTCCCTGGCCCAATCCTTCATTCATTTGCTCCCTAGACTTCCTCTCTGTTCTAATTCCTCTTCATTTTATACTATACCAAACAGCTTTCCATGTTTTCATATATTTCAAACCTGAGACTGATGTTAAATTATTCTTGAATGTCACTTAATTACTAAGAGGCAAATTTGGGGCTGAACAATGATATTTTACTATTAAAATTGAGGTACTATCAGTCATACAACACTGCCTGACTCTTACATTGCCACATACACTTCTAAATAGCATTTTTTAAAATTTTGTTATACTTAGGATGAAATTCAACTTTATTATAGATACAGAAACTATATGTTCCTCAAATAGATAGCATAAAACTAATATTTTAAGTTATTTTAGATTACAATACGGACAAGGATTTACCATGCAAATTTACAATTATGTTTATTATAAGTTTTGCTTATTGCAAGAAGGATGTTCAAGAATAAGGTGGTCTTGTTGATTTACTGTCTAATCCAACTCAGGTCATAGAATCCATATTCACTTTTTAATTTAAACATTTAGACTCTTTAGCCCAGGCTGGTGTGGCTCAGTGGACTGAAGGCCTACCTGAGAACCAAAGGGTCACTGGTTTGATTCCCAGTCAGGGCACGTGGCTGGGTTGTGGGCTAGGTCCCCAGTAACGGACATACAAGAAGCAACCACACACTGATGTTTCTCTCCCTCTCTTCCTCCTTCCCTTCCTCCCTCCCACCCCCTCTGTTTAAAAATAAATAAAGTCTTGAAAAAATAAAATGATAAACATTTAGACTATTCAAAAAATGTTTGTGCTTATTGATACTTTGAAAAGACAATATGGCTAGTTAACCAAACTGTCCAAAATCTTAAAGTTCACAAATTGTTAAAGAAATGCAAATGAAAACCAAAGTGCAGGCCCTCTTTATCCTTTATTTCATCTCTCACTGTTCCTGTGGATTTATTCAGTGGAGTGATCTTTTGCTTTGATTGTAAAGGGCAGACCCTAGAATCTTGGTTGGAGGGGAAAAAAAAAGACAAGGAGTTACCAAAAATGTTGTCTTTATTAGGTTGGCTCTCTGGTTCTGGCAAATGATTAAAGCTTGACCTTTCTCTTGGCAGTGCTTTTGGATGCTTTAAAGATCTGTGTCCAGGATGGCTTCCCTCCCCTGAAAAATCATTGCCTGCAATAATACATCTCTTTGTATCTGAAGGCCCAGTGGCCCAAGACTATAACCTTGCCTCCAGGTTGTCTCTACTGAATTCTGCATACCTGCTAAGGGTTTCTGTCCTAAAACCATCTCATTTTGCTTTTTCGCATGGCTCCTGTGTACCTTCCAAAATAAACTTGGAGAGCAGAGCCACCTATTCAACTTCTCATGAGATTTCTCATGGAGGAATCAGGCTCCGATACATTTAGTTTTCAAAAAAAATTGAAAACCCCTCAGGGGATCCCATTTGTACTACAGTAGCTTATTTTATAAGACTTGACATGAGGAGCAGCCTCAGTTCACTTGGAAAATATGTCTAATACACAGCAAACCAGCAGCTAACTCTCAAAAGCAAAATCCTTTTAATGATCTTTCCTTCCTCTACCTGCTAAACTTTTCATTTCTTTCTTTTTTTTTTTAATCTATGTGGTAAGAGATTTGGAGTCATCTCACCAGGTCTTGGCAACCTACATTTTTCTAATTCTGAGAATGATCTGATTTATCTTATTCGCATTTATTATTTTAAGCATTGGCCTAAATTTTGCAATGCTTAATATCTTGTTACAAATAAAGTAATTCTGCTTTTGTGAATATAGTGAAATGTGCTTCTCAAAAATTATTGACATTAATTTAAGTTGGCCAAACTCTTTGAAAAGCATTTGGCAATGTGTATCATGCATTATCTAATGGCCATATTCTTTGAATTCATAATTCCATTTCTGAGAATCTGTTCTAGGTATATATTCTTAAATGGACAAAGATCTATACATAAAATCTATCCTTAAAAATATATGAGAAACAACCTATGTAGAAAGAATACGTGATAAAATAAGGTAGTGGAAACCCAGATAATAAAATATAGCACAAGAACCAAGATGGCGGCATAGGTAGACACACTGCGCCTCCTCGCCCAACCAGAACTGACAGAAAATCGAACAGCAAGGAAGTCCGACACCAAGGAGATAAAAAAGAAACATACATCCAGACTGGTAGGAGGGGCAGAGATGGGCACTGGGGTGGAGGGGACTCCCGTTGCCGTGGCGGGACCGAGACTGGCAGAGTGTGGGACAAACGGGACAGGCAGTCTGACCAGTAGCAGACCCTGAGGCCCCACATTCGCTCACAGATAAACCGAGAGGGCCAGACTCAGAGTGGTGGAGACCAGGGCAGGCAGAGCGGTGGGTAGCACCCCTCGGCCCCACACTCGCTCACAGACAAACCGGGATGAATGGTGGGGAGCGAAGCAGACCAAGTAACCCAGGGCTCCAGCATGGGGAAATAAAGCCTCAAACCTCTGATTGAAAACACCCCTGGGGGTTGGGGCGGCAGCAGGAGAGACTCCCAGCCTCACAGGAGAGGTCCTTGGAGAGACCCACAGGGGCCTAGGGCATGCACAAGCCCACCCACTCGGGAACCAGCACCAGAGGGGCCCAATTTGATTGTGGGTAGCGGAGGGAGTGGCTGAAATCTGGTGGAGAGTGCAGCAGGCTCCATTGCTCCCTCTCGGCCCCTCCCCCACATACAGCATCACAGCGCAGCTACCAGCATTACCCCGCCCTGGTGAACACCTAAGGCTCCGCCCCTTTAAGTAACAGACATGCCAAGACAAAAAAAAAAAAAAAAAAAGGCCCAAATGACAGAACACTTCAAAGCTCCAGAAAAAATACAACTAAGCGAGGAAGAGGAAGAGATAGCCAACCTATCGGATGCACAGTTCAAAACACTGGCTATCAAGACGCTCACAGAATTGGTTGAATTTCTTCGAAAACCAGATGAAAAAATGAAGCCTATGCTAAGAGAAACAAAGGAAAATGTACAGGGAACTAATAGTGATGCAAAGGAAACTGGGACTCAAATCGATGGTGTGGCCCAGAAGGAAGAAAGAATCATCCAACCAGAAAAGAATGAAGAAACAAGAATTCGGAAAAATGAGGAGAGGCTTAGGAACCTCCAGGACATCCTGAAACATTCCAATATCTGAATTATAGGGGTCCAGAAGGAGAAGAGGAAGAACAAAAAGTTGAAAACTTATTTGAACAAATAATGAAGGAGAACTTCCCTGGTCTGGCAGAGGAAATAGACTTCCAGGAAGTCCAGGAAGCTCAGAGAGTCCCAAAGAAGCTGGACCCAAGGAGGAACACACCAAGGCACATCATAATTACATTACCCAAGATTAAAGATAAGGAGAGAATCTTAGAAGCAGCAAGAGAAAAGGACACAGTCACCTACAAAGGGGTTCCCATAAGACTGTCAGCTGATTTCTCCAAAGAGACCTTACACGCAAGAAGGGGCTGGAAAGAAGTATTCCAAGTCATGAAAGACAAGAACCTACATCCAAGATTACTGTATCCAGCAAAGCTATCATTTAGAATGGAAGGGAAGATAAAGTGCTTCTCAGAGAAGGTCAAGTGAAAGGAGTTCATCATCGCCAAGCCCTTATTATATGAAATGTTAAAGGGAGTTACCTAAGAAAAAGAAGATAAAAAATAGGAACAGTAAAAATGACAGCAAACTCACAATTATTAACGACCACACCTAAAACAAAAACTAGAGCAAACTAGGCAAACAACTAGAACAGGAACAGAACCATAGAGATGGGGATCACATGGAGGGTTGTCAATAAGGGAGTGGGAGGGGGAGAGGGGGGGAAGGTACAGAGAATAAGTAGCATAGATGACAGGTGGAAAATATACAGGGGGAGGGTAAGAATAGTGTAGGAAATGTAGAAGCCAAACAACTTATAAGTATGACCCATGGACATGAACTATAGGGGGGGAATGTGGGAGGGAGGGGGTGTACAGGTTGGAGTGGAGTGTGGGGGGTGGGAAATGGGACAACTGTAATAGCATAATCAATAAATATATCAAAAAATATATATATAGTACAACAGTGAAATGATTTTTGTTTATACAATAATACAAAAGAGCGATGATAATTCAATGGAGAAAATGTATAAGCTATGCTGTAAAATTCTACCAATAATATACTTATAACCATGTTATAATGTTTCTTCAAATATCTATGGATATATTTTTGAAAGATCAGGAATATACCAAAGCATGACAGTGACCATGAATGGATGTTAGGACATTAAGAAAATTTTTCCTCTCTCTAACAATTATCTATTTTTATAATTTCATATACTGAGTATGTATTTCATTTAAAATACTAAAAATATCCCTGGTCCATGTGGCTTTTTGTTGGAGCATATTGCAGTAGACCAAAAAGTTATGGGTTTGATTCCTAGTCATGGCAAATGCCTAGGTTGAGGATTCAGTTCCCTGCCAGGGTACATGTCTAGTTTGAGGGTTCGGTTCTCTGCCGGGACACATGCAGGTGGTGGCCAATCCATGTTTCTCTCCCTCTCTCCATCCCTTCCCCTCCCTAAAATCAATAAGCAATACTTGGATGAGTATAAAAAATAAATAAAATAAAAATGCTGAAAATAATAGAAAAATATGGAAAACATTAAAATCAAAAATAATAGCCATCACATATTTTGTCTTTGGAAAATATAAAATATTTCTTTCGGTTTTGCACATTAAATGTAACCCTAAATCTTATAGAGTTTCCACCCCAAGCATCTCTGACCTTGTTGTTTCTGGACCCTTGACCACTAATCTAATCTCTGTCTTCTTATACTCAACCATTGTACCAGATTTTTAATTGTCCTTCCTGATTTGAGGTATTTCTCTAATCTCAGTTCAAATCATTTCAAATTGTGATTTACTGGCAGATTACTAACTATAGCTGAGCATCAGATTAAGTCATTTGTAATAACATACTCTTACAGTTTTCTGAGGAACATATAAAAGGGAGTAATAAATATAAAGTACTTGGCACATTGTAAGTTTTCAACTAGTGGTTGTCCTCATTATATTATAATTTCAATTGTGTATTTCTTTTGTTCTTCACTTTTAATGATGTTACACCATGAAATTTTAAATACAGATTCCCCACACAACCACATAAGACCCTATATAATGTGATCTTGAACACTTTTTCCATTTTATTTCACAAAATTTTGCCCTCAGATTTAACAAATTTGGGCTTCTTCCTGTTTCCCAGACTCATCTCTTTGTTCTTCTATTTGGGCATACTTAGCTCTATTTATTCCTTTACACTCTGTACCTTTCAGCCTGTGTCTCCTTTTTCTGAAATGCCTTATCTTACCTGAAAATTTTCTGAACTCCACATCATATTAGATTGCTATCCTCCCTGAAACTCCATAATATTATCTATATCCTTAATAACATACAACCTTTAATTCAACATCTTGGTGGGATAACTCTGATATTAAGGACATAGCTTAAAAAGCAACCTCTGTAGAGAAGTTGTGCCTGACCACCCAATAAACCACTATCACATTTCCTTGTATTTCTAGTTACTTAGCTTTTACCCCTTCTTTTTTCCACTGCTCTTTGGTAGATTTTTTGCTTCCCTAGAACAGAAATATTTTTCTTAACCACAGTTAGTACTGTGTCTTTTAAATTATGAAAACCCAATAAATGTGTAAAATTATATTACAAACTCTGAAAAATGTAGCACTGCACTAAACCTGGTAAGGAAGATGCTCATTTGAAAATTGTTACTAAAATCTCAGTTATCTCTTCCATATCAGCATACACACAGAGATCATTCACACACTCACATTCTTCAAACACTTTTACACATATCCATTCATACATACACACAGACATATACACACAGTGCTGGGTTCTTGGTCCCTGCCATGATTTACATAATGTTCAGTGATCAGTCTTAGCAGGCTTCAATTATAGGAAACCTTGGATATGCTTTACCTAGATTTCCCAGTGGAAGCTATGATCTGCTGTATCCATGGTGTACAGAAATGACAATGAGAAAAGAGAGAAAAAAATAGTGATGTAAAATGTTAGGGGTAAACCTTTGAGAACAATAATTCATTGTAGTTCACTTGATAATACAGTTTAGTAAAATCTGACAGAAAATTCAAACTAATGCAAAGTTAGAAAAAAATTGAAATTTAAAATATGAAGGAAACCAATCAGGGTGCTCTACAAAATTAATATTTTCTTTAAGAGACAGATAGAAAAGGAAAACAATGTAAAAAAATTTAAATAAATAAGAACTAAAGGAAAAGCTGTATAACATCCTTTAAAAATTAATCAACAATTAATTGGAAAGACAGAAAGAAACTGTCCTCCACAGTTACAGTATTTCATCCTCAAACCTTTTCAAAAATGTTTCTGAGTAAATGGAGATTTTCAGTGCTTCCTGGCTCCTCACTGCTGTCCCTTGGCTTTCTCAGAAAACTTGGAACACTTGTTATCTCTTCTGTTTCCTCTATCTTCACACCCCGCTGCCCTTTAGACTTTTCCCATCAGCATTTAAACATGTTCCATATTTCCCATTATAACCAAAACCCTTTCACTGACCCATTTATCTTCTGTCTTCCAATTTCCTTCTCTTTTCCCCACTTAGCACAAAATTCTTACAAAATTATTTATACGTGCTTTCTCCATTGTCCTCACCTCTCACTCCTCAACCTTCTTTAACATGAAATACATTATTTTATATTTCTACAATAACTCCTGTGGTAGAATGAATAATAATATTCCTTTAAGATGTTCATGTTCTAATCCTGAAAGTCTATGAATATGTTACTTTAGCTGGCAAAAGAACTTTGAAAATGTGATTATATGAACTATTTTAAGATTAGGACAATGTTCTGGATTGTCCAAGTGGGTGCAATGATGTAATCACATGTCCTTATAACAGAAAGCAAGTGAGAGAAACTAGTACACAAGAGTAGCAGGAGATAGGATGACATAAGCAAGAGGCTGGAGTGCTTTGAGGAAGTGTCATGAGCCAGTAACTGGTCTCCAGATGTTAGAAAAGGTAAAAGAAACAGTTCAGGCCCATTAACACTTTAAGTTTAACCCAGTGAAGTTGATTTTTGACTCTTGTCTCCACAACTGTAAAAGAATAAATTTTTGTTGTGTTAAGCCACCAAGTTTGTGGTAATTTGTTAGAACAGTAATAAGTAAATAATATAGACCCATGCACTAAGTCAAATAGTGGACAATTTCCAATTTTTCTCCTATTTCAGTTACCAATAGCAGCACCTTAGCTACATAGATACCACTGGTTTCCTTACTAGATCTTTGACTTATTTTCATTAGATTCCTTTGCTTATTCCTTCCTTTCTGCCAAAATAGTAAACGTTAGACTTTCCCAGACTTAGTCTAAAACCACAACATTTTCACTTGCTAAGCAATCATGTCTATTATATTTCTTGAAAACAAAAGCTCCAACCCATATCTGCTTGGTTTCAAGTATATGCACATAATTATTTGAGCATTCTAACTGCTTATCATACAGACATCTCAAAAGTTAATGTGCCCGCAACTAAATTAATATATTTCATTTAAGTTTGCTTTATTTCCAGTGTTAATAATCTCAGGAAAAGATACCCAGCAACTACAAATGTTTCTAACCTAAAACTTGAGAGTCATAAAACTTTCTCTCCTACCATAGGCAATCAGTCACTAAACCTGATCAAGTCTGCCTCTTAAATGCCTATCATGGCCAATATCAGTGACACTACTGTAGTTCAAGTTACAACCTGAGACATGACAAAACTAGTACCTTATAGCATATGCCTTATAGCATAGATCCCTCAATGTGCAATGTAACAACAGTAATTCAATTACATTCAACTTCCACATACACAAGCCAATCTCCACATAACAGCCACAGTGATATTTAAACACACCAATTCATACATACATACAAATCATGCTTAACACTCACTTGCTTAGCGTTCTTCTCCTTTAACACATAATGTGATTCAACAAATATTTCCTTTAGATTTGGGTCACTGACTCATTTTCTACTATTACTTCTCACAATCCCATCTCTTCCTCTCAAATCACTGTGATGGTCCCCTTCTTCAAGTTCATTAAAGTTTTCAAGGTTTTCTCTCACAGTTCAGGGTCATGAAATTTTTTCTCCCCTTTGTCTGGAATTCTCCCCCTACCATCCACTTGTTTTGTTCATCTAACTCCCTAACAAATTCTCATTCATGCTTCATTCTCATCTCAAATATCAGGGAATTATTCTCTTATATCCTCTCCAAAACTAAGTTAGAGGATCCTGAAATATGTTCCCATATCACCTGCCTATTGACATTTTAATCATTAAGTTATTTTTTATTGTATCTTTAATTTGGAGGCTGACATTGGTTAATACGATGATATAAGTTTCAAGTGTATAATTCCTTTTTTTGCAGACATTTGATTTTTTTATTTTATTTTATTTTTAAAAAATTGTTGTTCAATTACGGTTGTCCCCGTTCCCCCCCATTACTCTCCTCTGCCCTACCCACCCCCACCTTCCACATTCAATCCCCCACTGGTTGTCTTTGTCCATGGGTCCTTTATATATGTGCCTTGACAACCCTTCCCCTTATTTGTCCCCTTATCCTCCTCCCCCTTTCTGTTCCCCCCTGGTCACTGTCAGTTTGTTCTTTATTTCCACATCTCTGTTTCTATTTTGCTCATTTGTTTGTTTTGTTGTTTAGGTTCCACTTAGGGGAGATCATATGATACGTGTCTTTCACTGACTGTATTATTTCACTTAGCATCATGCTCTCTAGTTCCATCCATGCTGTTGAAAAGGGTAGGAGTTCTTTCTTTCTTCCTGCTGCATAGTATTCCATTGTGTAAATGTACCATATTTTTTTCACCCACTCATTTACTGATGGGCACTTAGGCTGTTTTCAGCACTTGGCTATTGTTAATTGTGCTGCTATGAACATTGGGGCGCATAGGTTCTTCTGAATTGGTGGTTCAGGATATCTAGGGTATAACCCCAGCAGTAGAATTGCTGAGTCAAAAGACAGCTCCATTTTTAGTTTTTTTTTTTTTTTATTGTTATTTAATTACAGTTGTATGCCTTTTCTCCCCATCCCTTCACCCCACCCCAGGTGAACCCACTTCCCTCCCCCCTCTCCACCCTCCCCCTTGGATTTGTTCATGTGTCCTTTATAGTAGTTCCTGTAATCCCCTCTTCCCACTGTCCCTGCCCCCACCCCCCACCCCCGCCCTTGCTATTGTTACATTGTTCTTAACTTCAATGTCTCTGGTTATATTTTGTTTGCTTTTTCCTTCTAGTGCTTATGTTCCAGTTAAAGGTGAGATTATATGGTATTTGTCCCTCACATTCAATGGACAAAAACTTAGAGCTTTCCCACTAAGATCAGGAACAAGACAAGGATGCCTTCTCTCACCACTCCTATTCAACATAGTATTGGAAGTCCTAGCCATTTTTAGTTTTTGAGGAAATTCCATACTGTTTCCACAGTCTGCATTCCCACCAACAGTGCACCAGGGTTCCCTTTTCTCCACATCCTTACCAGCACTTACATTTTGTTGATTTGTTTATGATATCAACTCTGACCACTGTAAATTGGTATCTCATTGTGGTTTTAATTTGCATCTTTCTGATGGCTAGTGTTGTTGAGCATCCTTTCACATGTCTCTGGGCCTTTTTCATGTCCTCCTTGGAGAAGCATCTGTTAATACGTAGGCAGAAGAGTAGCATGAGAAAAGACTCAGAAAATATGAAGATAGCTTAAGGGAACTGTGGGACAATATGAAATGCAACAACATTTAAATCATAAGAATATCAGAAAGAGAAGAAAAGGAGTAAGGGATACAAAACCTGTTTGAAAAAATAAGGACAGAAAACTTCCTTAACCTGGAGAAGGGAAAAGACACCCAAGTTGAGGAAGCACAGAGGATCTCAAACAAGATGAACTTTAAGAGGCATACTTTAAGACACAACGTAATTAAAATGCCAAATTTTAAAGACAGAGAATCTTAAAGGCAACAAGGGAGAAGAAAAAGGAAGTAACATACAAGGGAGCTCTGTTAAGTCTTTTGACTTTTCAATGCTCATGTTTAAATAAAGTTAGAAAAATTGTCTTATCTCATTAGATTTTGTTTGCTTTTTATTTGAGCTTTATAGAGATATAAACAAGTATAATAAATTGCACATATTAAAAGCACAAAATTTGATAAGTTTTGATGTATATGCACACCTATAAAACCATCACCACAGTCAAGATAGTGAACATGTATATCACCCTGAAAGTTTCCTCTTGCCCCATTTTTCTCACAACATAATATTGCATTTGTTTGTTCCCTGATGTATTCTGGGCATGCCTCCCCAAAATATTACTGGCTCATAGTGGCAATCCAAATATATTTGATTAATTAATTGATGAGCAAATATATTCCCTAAGCATGACATACAAAAGGAAACATTGAAAACAATCTGAGTGTTCTTATGATGGCAAATTTTATAAAATAATACAAAATTATGCAGCACTGAAATTATCTTTTGTGAGATTACAGAATTCTATTTTAATATACTTAAGTAGAAAAGCAAGAATTAAATGAATTTATAAAACATTATCCTGATCATATATATTTGCATACATTTTATGAGTAGCTAAGAAGGATAATAGACATTGACACAAAATCTTTAGCAGTGGAGAAAGGACAGTTGACTTTAATTTCATTTTTTTGTGTTTATCTGACACTGTCAAAGACAATGTGTTATAAAATGTTAAATGGGACCCTTCCTGTGTCTTGAAATTTTGGTTAAAGCTCCATACACAGGACAAAAAATTGTAAATATTTCCATATTCTAAACAGAACAGCCCAAAATCTGTCAGACACCCCATTCTTTATTTTTCTAAGAGATGATTAAGTTCTTCTTTCTCCTGATATTACCACCATTTTATCAGTACTATGAAAGAGAAGACATCATTTTATTGAAGAGGAAAGTTGGCAGAAAGTGCAACATCCTACTTTCCACCCCAACCCATATCTAAGGGAAAAGCAGGGGCTGCCATTCCTTTAAGTGATTGTTATGCTTCAAAAAGCAACATTTAGAAATTAAATCTGATGGCAAAATAGGTGAATTGGCATTGTTAACTCTAGCTGGCTGCTTACTGAGCTGCATTTGTTTACAGACTCACTGCTGAGTAAAGTATGGTAAGCATGATCTCAGGAGCTTCAACTTGGATCCTTTGAAGTTTGGGAGCTTCTGTTCTAGAGTTTTCTCAAGGCAGAATTTTGACTACAGAGGCAGTAGAAAAAAACCAATTCACCCTTTGTGGGTGTGGTACAGAAAAATGTCCTAGTTTCTAAAGTGATTACTGGATACTGCAAACTGTAGCCAGTCAAGCCATCTTGGTGGATCCCTGACTAAGAGGGCTCCCTGCCACAAGGGAAAGGGATACAAACAGTAAGAAGTGGTGAGATGAACTGATGTGGGCAAAAGCTGAGGTGTCACAAAGAGGGATGTGTAGTAAAGAAGTTCAAGAGGGAAAAAAAAAAAAGGACATCTGTGTTTTATAAAAAGGTCAGAGTTTGAGCATGTGACACATTTAGAAGGAACCCAGGGCTAACCAAGAACAAAAGCAGCACCAGCAAAGAAATTTTTTATTTGTTTGTTTTACACCATCCTCACATGACTGCCCCCCATTCGCCACTCCCTTAACTTTGGAAGACTCAGGAGTTAATAGATTGGCATTGAATAGGTGAAGGTAGAACACAGACTGAGTGAAGTTACAGACCACTCTTCCCTTTTTTGTGACCTAGCCAGTGAATCACACTTGAATCTTGAGAATGGAGAAGACTTGAGCTCTGTATAAGATGGAATATTTAATTGAGCTAAACCTATTTAAAATTGATGTTAAGGTTTAACTGCCCAGGTAAGAGTGTTGTCCTAGTGATCAGTCCATGGTGTCTATTTAAAGTGAGGCCCTTTACTACAGAGAAGGAGTTTAACAATATGGTCAAAGGCACTTACCGAAAAACATTGAATAAATTTGTTTGTATCACCAACTGAATTTAGTCTATTTTGTTATCACTTATACCTGTGTTACACTGTGTCATTTTTAATCCTAAAATATCATCACAAGCTATCAGTAGCCTCATGAAAAGCATTATTCAGGGAAAATGGCATAGGAGTACAATATAGATGAAAGTATCATGTCAGTATACTTGCATAGTACATAAATACTAGTCATTTTCTCCTACTAGATGTGATTCATTGTTTTTATTTAGATTTGCAACAAGTTTTATCATTTTTCAACTTCTATTAATTCATAAACTATTAAATATAAGCTGGGGGAAAATATGAGGTCTAACTCATCTTTTTTTTCCCCTTAAGGTTATACAATGATTGACATTTATTAAGACATAAAGACCATTCAATATCTTTTTCCAAACATTGTTGCTAGCCTACTCTGATATATCAAATCGAGAAGTTATAGAGATGTACATCACACATTCAGATGCTAGTTATTTATGAGAGATTTTATCATTATATGAGTTCAATATAGTCATAAAATAAGCAATTAACCTCTTCCCTTAAAAACTAGGTAACTCAGAAATGTCCCTTTCTGTTCCAAGTATTGTTTTTTCAGCTCTCTCATTGATCTATCAGTGATAAAATCCAATTTCATATTTCAATGATTTTACTTTAGTTTACATAGAACAGGTGTTTGTATTTATTTTTTTCCTTTTTTTATTGTTGTTCAAGTACACCTCTGCCCCCCACAGCTCCCCCTGACCCCAGCCATCCCTACTTCCCACCTGTGATCCTACCCCCTTTGGTTTTGTCTATGTGTCCTTTATAAATGTTCCTGCAAATCCTTCCTCCTCCCCTCCCCGATTATCCTCTTCCACCTCCCCTCTGGTTATTTTCAGTTTGTTCTTAATTTCAATGCTACTGGTTATATTTTCTTGCTTGCTTGTTTTGTTGTTTAAGTTCCGCTATAGGTGAGATCATATGGTATTTTTCTTTCACTGCCTGGCTTATTTCACTTAGCATAATATTCAAAGAAAGGCAAATAGATTTAGAAGTCACCAGTCAAAAAAATAATTTTTGACCTCACACTTGATTTTCTGGGTAGGAAAAACTGAAATATTGAATGTATTTTAAGTGACTTTATCAAAAGATTACAGAATACAGATATATTAATTTGAAAATGTAATACATCAGATGCAAGTACATTAAAATGAAAAATACATATATGTGTATATTTCTTTTTTATTGTATGTTTATATAGGTGTATATCTTGAACAAGTTAAGGCTGATTTTGCATCAGGATTATTGCACCTGAGTTCCACCAGCCTGAAAAGTGTTTTCTCCAGATCTTTATCTAAGTTGAAAACTTTGATTAGTTAGTGTTTAGCTTAGATTTTTATCTCTTTAGAAAGGCTTTATCTCTATACTCAGCTAAAGTAACCTCTAGATTATCATCACATTTATCTAATTTATTTGTTATGGCTATTACCACTAACTAAATTTACCCTGATCATTCCATTGTTTAGTAGGTCACTAAATTTCTAACCCCACTGTGAAGCAAATTCCATGAGAATTAGGACCTCATTTATCATATTTCAAATTAGAGTGTTTCTTACACAGAAAAGTGTATAAAATATGTTTATTGAATATATAACCAAAGCAGTAGAAGGTTAATGTGAGGTTATTAAAATGTCTTCCAGCTGTAAAACTGCCAAGTTCTTTAAGACCCACTCTTGGACAACAACATGCCTCAGGATATCTTAACCAACTAGATTTCTGAATTCTATGATTGTACCAGCAGTGATGAAGCTAAGGAATAGATTGAGCTGGCTAATAAAGGGGTTCCTCTATTGTCCACCAGTCCCAAGTTCCACAACAAGCTTCTCCAAATAAACATATAAAGTGAAATGAATATGCAGTCTAAGTAAAAAGTGTGTCTGTTATCAAATATAATAAGATGGAAGCTAGTCTTAAGCCACATCCATACTGAAATTTTGAAGTCATCATTGTTAACTGGTTTCCAGTTGCTCACCTTTGACATTTTATTACCAAATAAATATCGTACTTTCCTAAAAGGCCTTCATGAAAATGCAAGAAGGATAGATAGATATATGATGATAGTTAAATAGATAGATGATGATGATAAATATAGATAGATGATAGATTGACTGATAGATGATAGATAGATACAAACATACATATATAAATATTTTTCCCCCAGAGTGTAAAGAGCTAGACTAATTTTTGGAGGGAGGACTACAAGTTTAGAAAGACTCTAGAGTGTTCTGATTTGAGAGAGAGTTGGGAAACTGGGATAGGCAATGTTAGGTTGTAGAAAGTAATGAAAATATGTGCCCCAATTCCTGCTTCCTAAGAATGACCTGAAAAGTTGCAGGACCATGAATATGGACAGCTCATGAATGCTTGAAAATTAAACTATTACTTTCTTCAGTGTCCTATGGTTTTCTGCGTATGGCACTTTTAACTCCTTGGTTACATTTATTCCTAGGTGTTTTATTTTTATTGTGATATTAAATGAGAATGTCTTCTTAGTTTCTCTTTTTGATAGTTTATAATTGATGTATAAAAATTCAACCAATTCCAGACAAAAATCAACAAAGAAAGGGCAACCTTAAATGACACACTAGATCAAATAGATGTAATTGATATTTATAAAACATTTCATCCCAAAGCATCAGAAAATGCACTCTCCTCAAGTGCATACAGATCATATTCAAATATAGACCACATGGTAAGACCAAAAGAAGTCTTAACAAATTCAAGAAAATTGAAGTCATATCAAGCAATTTTGTGGATCACAACAGTGTAAAACTAGAAATCAACCTCAGGTTAAAAAAAAAAAAAACCCTCAAAAATATTCCAGCATGGGTACTAAATAGCATGTTTAGCATGTTACTAAATAGAATTATTTAATAGATGGGTTATCAATAAGATCAATGAATAAATCAAAAAGTACCTGGAAACAAATGGAAATGAACACACGATAACCAAAAACCTATGCGGCACAGTGAAAATAGTCCTGAGAGGGAAGTTTATAGCATTACAGGAATACTTCAGGAAGATAGAAAGACCTCAAACAAACAACCTCACCCTACACATAAAAGAAATAGAAAACACCAACAAACAAAGCCCAAAGGGAATAGAAAGAAGGAAATAATTAGATCAGAGTGAAAGTAAATAACATAGACACTAAAAAAAAAAAAAATCAAAAGATCAATGAATTCAAGAGCTGGTTCTTTGAAAAGAAAAACAAATGATGAACATTTAATGAGACTCATCAAGAAAAAAAGACAGAGGGCACAAATCAGTAAAATCAGATATGAAAGAAGAGGAATAATGGATATCACAGAAATATAAAGAAATGTAAGAAGATACTATAAATAACTATATACAAAAAATTAAGCAATGTGGGCGAAATGGATAAATTTCTAGAATCATACTATCTATTAAATACTGAATCAGGAAGAAGCAGAGCACCTGAATAGACTGATAACACCGAATGAAATTGAAGTAGTAATAAAAAAAAAAAAAACCTAACAGCAAACAAAAGTCTTGGACTGGATGACTTCACAGGCAAATTTTATCAATCATTCAAAAAAGAAATAACACGTATCTTTCTCAAACTATTCCAAAATAATCAAGAAGAGAGAAGGTTTCAAAGTTCTTTTTAAGAGACCAATATTATCCTAATTCCAAAACAAGGTAAAGATACCACAACAACCAGTAATCATAAGCCTATATCCCTGATGAACATTGATGCTAAAATACTCAACAAAATACTACCAAACCTGATTCAGTAATATATTAAAAAGATCATATAACATGGTCAGGTGAGAATTATTCCCTAGGATGCAAGGTTGGTACAATAATAGCAAATCAATAAATATAACACATCACATAAACAAAATGAAAGATAAAAATCACATGGTCACAACAATAGATGCAGAAAAGCCTTTGATATAATCCCGAGCCCATTTATAATAAGAACTTTCAGAAAAGTGGGAATACAGGGACCAACGCTTAACATAATAAAGGCCATATATGAAAAACCTACAGCCAACATCATACTCAATGGGTAAAAACTACAAGTGTTTCCTCGGATATCAGGAATAAGACAGGGGTATCCACATTCACCATTCTTATTCACATATTCCTGGAAGTCCCAGCCACACTCATCAGACAAGAAGAAGAAATAAGAGGAATCCAAATTGGAAAGGAAGAACTAAAAGTGTCATTATTTGCAGATGACATGATATTGTATGTATAAGACCCCATAGGATCCACCAAAAAACTACTAGACCTAATAAAACAATTTGGTGAAGTAGCAGAATACAAAAAAATTAATACTTAGAAATCAGTGGCATTTCTATACAACAATAATGAACCATCAGAAAGGAAACTAGAAAAACAATCCCATTTTCTATTGCAACAACAAAAAATGAGGTACCTAGGAATAAATTTAACCAAAGAGGTGAAAGAGACCTGTATTTGGAAAACTATAGGACAATAAAGGGGAATAAAAAGAGAAAGATACAAATAAGTGGAAGAATATACCATATTCATGGATTGGAAGAATTAACATCATTGAAATATCCATACTACCAAAAGCAATGTACACATTCAGTGCAATTTCTATTGAAATACCAATGACGTGTTTTACAGATTTAGAACAAATATTCCAAAAATGTATATGGAACAAATAGAAGACCCTGAACAGCCTTGGCAGGCTTGAGAAAGAAGAGTAAAGTTGCAGTGATCACAATACCTGATATCAAACTATATTATAAGGCCACTGTAATCAAAACAGTCTGATACAGGCATAAAAACAAACACATAGATCAGTGGAATAGAATAGAGAGCCCAGAAATGAACCCATACCTGTATGATCAATTAATATTAATATTTAAAAAAAGAGGTAAGAGCATAAAATGGAGTAAAGACACTCTCCTCAATAAATGATTTGGGAGAACTGGAGTAGTACTTTCAAAAAAATAAAACTAGAACACCAACTTATACCATACACTACTAGAATGAACTCAAAATGGATAAAATAAGTATAAATAGCAACAACAAGTTCTAGAGGAAAGCATATGCAGTAAAATTTCAGGTACTAGCATAGCAATATCTTTGTCAATATATCTCCTAGGGCAAGTGAAGTACAGGAAAAAAGTAAATGTAACTGCATAATATTAAAAAGCTTATTCACAGCTAAAGAAACCATCAGCAAAATGGAAAGAAAAACCCACTGTATGGGAGAATATATTTTCCAATGATACAAGTGTTTAATCTACAAAATATATAAATAACTCATATGACCCAACGGCAGGAAGGTGAACAACACATTTTAAAAATGGGAAAAAGGACCTGAACAGACACTTCTCCAAGGAGGACATACAGAGGGCCTATAGATATATGAAAAAATGCTCAAAATTGCTAGCCATCAGAGAGATACAAATTAAAACCACAATGAGATACCAATTCACACTGGTTGGAGTGGCTGTCATAAACAAATCAATGAACTGTAAGTGCTGGCAAGGATGTGGAAAAAAGGGAACCCTACTGCACTGTTGGTGGGAATGCAGATTGTTACAACCACTCTGGAAAACAATATGGAGTTTCTTCACAAAATTAAAAATGGAACTGCCTTTTAACTCTGTGATTCCACTTCTGGAAATATACCCAAAGAATCCCCAAACACCAATTCAAAATAATATATGTAAACCTATGTTTATAGCAATGTTATCTATAACAGCCAAGAGATGGAAATAGCTTAACTACCCAGCAGTAGATGAGTGGATAAAAAAGCGGTGGTACACTTACACAATGAAATACTACACAGCAGTAAAAAGGAAGGGATTCTTACCACTTGCAACAGCATGGGTGGAATTGTAGACATCATGTTAAGTGAAATAAGCCAAGTAATGAGAAAGAAATACCATATGATCTGACATATAACTGGAATCTAAGGATCAAAATAAACTAACAAGCTTATTTTTGTGTATGGCCTAAGTTGGTGATTGAGTTTCATTTTTTGGCACGTAGCTGTCCAGATCTCCCAACACCATCTGTTGAAGAGGCTGTCTTTGCTCCATTTTATGCTCCTGCCTCCTTTGTCAAATATTAATTGACTGTAAAGACTTGAGTTTATTTCTGGGCTCTCTGTTCTGTTCCATTGGTCTATGTGCCTATTTTTATGCCAGTACCAGGCTGTTTTGATTACAGTGGCCTTGTAATACAGTTTGATATCAGGTATTGTGATCCCTCCTGCTTTGTTCTTCTTTCTTAAAATTGCTGCAGCTATTCAGGGTCGTTAGTTCCATATAAATTTCTGAAATGTTTGTTCTATATCTGTGAAATATGTCATGGGTACTCTAATAGGGGTTGCATTGAATCTATAAATTGCTTTGGGTAGTATGGCAATTTTGATGATGTTAATTCTTCCAATGCATGAGCATGGTACATGCTTCCATTTGTTTGTGTCTTCCTTAATTTCTCTCTTCAGTGTTGTGTAGTTTTCTGAATACAGGTCTTTTACCTCCTTGGTTAGGTTTACGCCATACACAAAAATAAAGTCAAGATGGATAATAGACTTAAATATAAGTCGTAACACCATGAAAGTCCTCGAGGAAAACATTGGCAGGAAAATCTCAGACATTCCACACAGCAACATCCTCACAGACATGTCCCCTAAAGCAAGAGACATAAAGGAAAGAATAAACAAATGGGACCTCCTCAAAATAAAAAGCTTCTGCAAGGCTAAAGAAAACAGCGCCAAATTACAAAGTGAACCAACAGTATGGGAAAACATATTTGCCAATGATACCTCAGACAAGGGCCTGATCTCCAAAATATATAAAGAACTCACACGACTGCACTCCAGGAAGACAAACAACCCAATTAAAAAATGGGCAAAGGACTTGAACAGCCACTTCTCCAAGGAAGACATACAGAGGGCCCAGAGACATATGAAAAGATGCTCAGCATCACTAGCCATCAGAGAGATGCAAATTAAAACCACAATGAGGTACCATCTCACACCAGTCAGAGTGGCCAACATAAACAAATCCACAAACAAATGTTGGAGAGGATGCGGAGAAAAGGGAACCCTAGTGCACTCTTTGTGGGAATGCAGACTGGTGTGGACACTGTGGAAAACAGTATGGAATTTCCTCAGAAAACTAAAACTGGAACTGCCCTTTGACCCAGCTATTCCCTGCTGGGATTATACCCTAAGAACCCTGAAACACCAATCCAAAAGAACCTATGCACCCCGATGTTCATAGCAGCACAATTTATAATAGCCAAGTACTGGAAGCAACCTAAGTGCCCATCAGCAAATGAGTGGATCCAAAAACCATGGTATATTTACACAATGGAATTCTATGCAGCAGAGAGAAAGAAGGAGCTTATTCCCTTTGCAACAGCATGGATGGAACTGGAGAGCATTATGCTAAGTGAAATAAGCCAGGCGGTGAGGGACAAATACTATATGATCGCACCTTTAAGTGGAACATAATCAATAGAAGAAGAAAGCAAACAAAATATAACCAGAGACATTGAATTTAAGAACAATCTAACCATAGCCAGGGTGGAGTGGGGTGGGGACAGTGAGGCGAGGGTATTACAGTAACTACTATAAAGGACACATGGACAAAATCAAGGGGGAGGGTGGAGGTGGGGGAGGGAGGTGGGTTCAGCTGGGGTGGGGTGGAGGGATGGGGAGAAAAGGCACACAACTGTAATTGAATAACAATAAAAATTTAAAACAAACAAACAAAAATAAACTAACAAGCAAAGTAAAACAGAGGCACAGAAACAAGGAACAGACTGATAGCTGTAAGAGAGGACAAAGGGAGGTTTGGACTGGTTGAAAGAAGGTGAAGAGATTAGACAAAGAACATATATGCATAGCCCATGGACATGAACAATGGTATGGGAATTGACTGTGACAAGAAAGGGTCAATGGGGTGGGGCAAAGGAGGAAAAATTGGCAACTACCATAGGATAAATGATAAAAAAATAAAAAAATAATAATGAAAATTAAAATATACTACCAATTTCTAAATAATTAATTTTGCCTCCTGCCACTTTACCAAATTCATATATTAGATCTAATAGTTTTTTTTGGTGGAGCCTTTGGGGGTTTCTATGTGCACTATCATGTCATCTGTGAATAAAGACAGTTTCACTTCCTCCTTTCCAATTTGGATACCTTTTATTTCTTCTTGTATGATGGATGTAGATAGGACTTCAGGACTATGTTGAGTAAGAGTGGTGAAATCATATACTCTAGTCTTTTCTCTCCTTTTAAAGGGAAACACTTGTAGTTTTTGCCCATTGAATATTATGTGGGCTGTAAGTTTTCATATATGGCCTTTATTATGTTGAGGTATGATTCCTCTATTCCCACTCTACTGAGAGTTTTTACCATAAATAAGTGCTGGATTTTATTGAATGCTTTTTCTGTTTCTATTGATATGATCATGTGATTTCTATCCTTCATTTTTTTATGTGATGCATCAAATTTATTTATCTGCAAATATTGTACCAGCCTGCATCCCATAACAAATCCCACTTGGTCATGGAGTATGATCTTTTTAATTTATTGCTTGATCAGTTTTGAAAATGTTTTGTTGAGGATTTTATCATCTATATTCATCAGATATATTGGCCTAAATTTTGTTGCTTTGTGGTGTCTTTATCTGGTTTTGGAATTAGAATAATTTTGGCCGCATAAAAAGAACTTGGAAATCTCCCCTCCTCTTGAAATTTTTGTAAAAATGTGAGGAATATTGGTGTTAGTTCTCCTTTAAATGTTTGGTAAAATGTACCTGTGAAACCATTCAGTCAACAACTCTTTTTTTGCTGTGTTTTTTTTTTTCATTCCTTCAATTTAATTTGTTATCAGTCTATTCAGGTTTTCTTATTCTTCCTGATCCAGTTTTGGAAGATTGTATGTTTCTTCAATTTGTCTATTTTCCCAGGTGATATAATTTTTTGACATAAAGTTGTTTATAGTATTTTCTTAAATCCTTTGCATATCTTTGTTGTAAGTTGTTACTTTACTTCTTTCATTTCTGATTTTATTTGTGCCCTGTCTTTCTTTCTTGACGAGTCTGCCTGAAGGTTCATCAATATTGTTTATTTTAAGAGAGAAGAAGGGAGAGAGAAAAAAACATCAATATGAGAAAGAAAAATAGGTTTGTTGCCTCCCATATTAACCCTAACCACATATCAAACCCACAACTGAAGTATGAGCCCTGATTAGGAATCAATACTCTAACCAGTGAGCTGCACCCACTAGGAGACTCTGGGATTTTCTTTTTCTAGTTCTTTACATGTATAGATAGATTGTTTATTTGAGATTTTTCTTCCTTCTTGTGGTAGGTCTGTAATGCTATGGACTCCATTCTGAGTACTGCTTTCACTGTATTACAGTGATTTGGTATGGTTTTGCCAAATCCATTTTAATTCATTTTCAGGTAAATTTTGATTTCCTCCTTGATCTCATTTTTTTTATTTTTTATTGTTATTCGATTAGAGTTGTGTGCCTTTTCTCCCCATTCCTCCACCCCACACCAGTCAAACCCCCCGCCCTCCCCCACCTCCACCCTCCCCCTGGATTTGGTTCATGTGTCCTTTATAGTAGTTCCTGTAATCCCCTATTCCCACTGTCCCCACCCCACTCCCCCCTGGCTATTGTTAGATTGTTCTTAACTTCAGTGTCTCTGGTTATATTTTGTTTCCTTTTTTCTTCTACTTATTATGTTCCAGTTAAAGGTGAGATCATAGGGTATTTGTCCCTTACCGCCTGGCATTATTTCACTTAGCATAATGCTCTCCAGTTCCATCCATGCTGTTGCAAAGGGTATAAGCTCCTTCTTTCTCTCTGCTGTGTAGAACTCCATTGTGTAAATGTACCATGGTTTTTGGATCCACTCATTTGCTGATGGGCACTTAGGTTTCTTCCAGTACTTGGCTATTGTAAATTGTGCTGCTATGAACATTGGGGTGCACAGGTTCTTTTGGATTGGTGTTTCAGGGTTCTTAGGGTATAATCCAAGCAGCGGAATTGCTGGGTCAAAGGGCAGTTTCAGTTTTAGATTTCTGAGGAAATTCCATACTGTTTTCCACAGTGGCCTCACCAGTCTGCATTCCCACCAAGAGTGCACTAGGGTTCCCTTTTCTCCGCATCCTCTCCAACATTTGTGGATTTGTTTATGTTGGCCACTCTGACTGGTGTAAGATGTTGATCTCATTTTTAATCCATTCGTTGTTTAATAGCATGTTATTTAGCCTCCATATGTTTGAGTATTTTTGAGTTAATTGTAGTTGATTTATGGTTTTATGCCACTGTGATCAAAGAATATGCATGAAATGATTTAAATCTTCTTGAATTTGTTAAGACTTATTTTGAGTCCTATGAGTGGACTATCTATGAGAATGTTTCATGTGTACTCAAAATAATATGTATTCTGTTATTTGAGATGGAATATTATTTAAATATCAATTAAATTCATCTAATCTGGTGGGATAAGGTCACTGTTTCCTTGTTGATTTTTCGTGTGGAAGATCTAACCAGTGTTGTCAGTGACATGTTCCAGTCCCCTACTATGACTGTATTGCTGTTGATCTCTAACTTAAGTGCACCAAGAATTTTTTATACATTTACTTGCTCTTATATTATGTGCTTATATATTTATCAGGGTTATACCCTCTTGTTAGATTAATCTGTTTAGTACTATGTAGTGACCTTCTTTGTCTCTTTTTATAGACTGTTTCGAAGTCTGTTTTGACAGATCTAAGTATTGCTACTCCAGCTGCTTGATTACATTTGCATGAAATATTTTTTCCTATCCCTTCACTTTTAGCCTGTGTGAATTTTTTGTTCTGAGGTGGGCCTCTTGTAGACAGCATATACATGAGTCATGTTTTCTTATCCGTTCAGTTTTGCTATGCCTTTTGATTGGAGAATTTAATCCATTGACATGAATTTATTATTACTAGGTACTTATTTATTACAATTTTTACCTATGTCTATATTATTTCTACTTCTTAAAGAAATAATTTAAACATTTGTCACAATGCCGGTTTGGTGTTAGTGATAGCTTTTAGCCTTCTTTTTTGTGTAGGAAGCTCTTTATTTCACTTTCAATTTTATTATTTTTAAATTATATTTTATTGCTTATGCTATTACAGTCATCCCATGTTTTCCATTTGCCTTCCTCAGCCCAGTGCCCGCACTCCCTCAGGCAATCCCCACCCCATTGTCTATGTCCATTGGTCAGGCATATATGTTCTTTGGCTACTTTGCTTCTTATGCTGTACTTTATACCACCATGGCTATTCTGTAACTACCAATTTGTACTTCTTAACCCCTTCATTTTTTAGCCCAACACGCCCCAAATCCCTTCTATTTGGCAACCATCAAAATATTCTCTGTATCTATGATTATGTTTCTATTCTGCTTGTTTTTTTATTTTATTTTTTAGATTCAATTGTTGATATATATTTGTTGCCATTTTATTATTCATATTTTTTTCTTTTTTGTGAATTTTGTTTATTTTTAATTTTTATTTGTTTTATTATTGTTCAAGTACAGTTGTCTCCATTTCCCCTCTACCATTCCCCCCACCCCAGTCATCCCCATTTCCTACCCTTAATCCCATCCCTCTATGGTTTTGTCCATGTGTCCTTTATAGATGTTCCTATAAACCCTTCCCCTTCTCCCCCCTTATCTCCTCCCATGTCCCTTCTGGTTACTGTCCCTGAAACATCAACCCAAAAGAAGCTATGCACCCCAATGTTCATAGGAGCACAATTTATAATAACCAAGTGCTGGAAGCAACCTAAGTGCCCATCAGTAAATGAATGGATCAAAAAATTATGGTACATTTACATGATGGAATACTATGCAGCAGAATGAAAGGAGCTCCCACCTTTTATGATAGCATGGATAGAACTGGAGAGCATTATGCTAAGTGAAATAAGCCAGGCGGTGAAAGACAAATACCATATGATCTCACCTATAAGTGGAACCTAATCAACAAAACAAACAAGTAAGCAAAATAAAACCAGTGACATTTTTTTTCTGATTATTGAAGAAGACACTTTAAATTTCATATAATGTTGGTAAGGTGATGATGTATTCCTTTTGTTTTTTCTTGTCTAGAAAGCTCTTTATCCGTCCTTTGATTCTAGCTTTGCTGCATAATATTGGTTGTAGGTCCTTGCTTTTCATCACTTTGAATATTTCTTGCCTCTGCCTGCTTGCCTGCAAAGTTTCTTTTGAGAAATCAGCTGACAGTCTTATAGGAGCTTCCCCATAGGTAGCCAACTGCTTTTCTTTTGCTACCTGTAAGATTCTCTCTTTGTCTTTAACCTTTGGCGTTTTAATGATGATGTGTCTTGTGTGGGTCTCTTTGAGGTTCATCTTGTTTGGGACCATTTGTGCTTCCTTGACTTCAATTTCTATTTCCTTCACCAAATTAGGGAAGTTTTCTTCCATTTTTTTTTTTCAAACAGATTTCCAATTTTTGCTTTCCCTCCTTTCTTTCTGGCTTTCCCATGATGTGAATGTTGGCTTGAAGCTATCCCAGATGCTCCTTTCCCTTTCCTCATCTTTTGGATTGTTTTTTCTTCTTGCTGTGCTTATAGGTTGTTTTTTTGCTTCCTTGTGTTTTATATCACTAATTTGATTAGCAGCTTCATCCACTCTACTGTTGATTCTTGTAAATTGTTCTTCTTTTCAGTTAGTGTATCCTTAATTTCTAACTGGTTCTTTTTTATGGTTTTCATTTCCCATGTCCTTTTTTATGCTGTTGAAATTATCTCTGAGTTCATCTGCCTTTCACCTAAGTTCATTGAGAATCCTTATAACCAGTATTCTGAACTCTACATCTAGTAGATAGCTTGTCTCCATCAGTTATTTTTCTGGAGTTTTGATGTGTTCTTTCACTTGAGTCAGGTTTCTTTGTCTCCCTATTTTGACATCCTCCCTGTGTTTGTTTCTGTATATTAGGTAGAGCTGCTATATCTCCCAAACTTGGCAGAGTGGCCTAATGTACAAGCTGACCTGTAGGGCCCAGCAGCATAGCCTCCTTTATAGCCAATCTAGATACTCAAGGTGTACCTACTGTGTGGGCTGTGTACACCCTCCTATTGTTGTAGAACCTTGATTGCTTATGGCACATCGAAGGTCAGCCACTGCCTGTGTTCTGTCTGTGGCCACATGGCATAAGATACAAAGTTATCTGCAGATGGTTGCTACTTATCCTGGGCTTAGAGGAGTCCAGGCAAGGCCAGATTGTGAACCAAGGCCAGCTTCTCCTAGTGCTGGACCTAGGGCAACTTGATGAGAGGTACGGGGCTTGCTAAAGCCAGATGTTGCTGGTTTGAGTGAATTTAGGAAAATCTGAAGCATGGGCCAAGACAAAGCATTTGTGTGGAAAAGCAACTGAAAACAGATTCAGTTGGCCCCCAAGGTGGGTGGAACAGGGCCTCAGGGAATCATCAGGGTGTGGCAAACAATGTGAGCTAGGGTTTGGAGTCTCCAATATGGAGCCCGCCTGCCAGCTCTGTGACTCTGTGGGTTGAGGGTTCTGAAAAAGCACAGTAGCCTCTGCCAGCACTTCTGTCTGGCAGAAAGCTGCCCCCAGGCTCTCACCTTGATGCCAGGCAACTCAGTTCCTCCCTATATGTCTCTGGTGCTTTTCAATCTGTTGCCCTTATGCTGGAGCTCAGAACAAGTGAATCTGAGTGAGTCTGTGCATGGGCCCTTTAAGAAGAACTTTTAGGGATTGCTGCAGTTTCTGTCTCACAAAGCTTCAATTCCCATTGTTTTTTTACAGCCATAATTTATGGAGACTTATCTTCACGGTACTGGAACCCTGGGATGGGAGGCCTGTTGTGAGACTGTGACCCTTTGCTCTTAAGATATCCCTGCCAATTTTTATCCACCACATGTGGGTGTGGTGCCCGCCCATTCCATGTCTCCACCCTCCCTACGAGTCACAATGTAGTTTCTTTTTTAATTCTGCAGTTGTAGGACTTCCATTCAGCTCAATTTCTGATGGTTCTGAATGATGGTTGTCCTATAGTTTAGTTGTAATTTTGATGTGGTTATGCAGGAAGATGAGCTGTGTTTACCTATGCCAGTATCTTGGTAAGGACCAAGTACTTTGTCAAGAACCAGAAGTCACAGCTTCAATTTTGAATGATAGCCTTTCTGGATAGAGTAGTCTCAGTTTATTATCCTTGCTTTTTCATTATTTTGAATACTTTGTGCAAATTCCTTCTGGCCTAAATTGTTTCAGTTGAGACATCATCTGATAGCCTTATGGGAACTCCCTTGTAGATAACTAATTGCCTCTCTCTTGTTGCCTTTAAGATTCTCTCCTTTTCTTTAACCTTTTTCATTTTAATTATGATGTGTGTAGGTTTTGGCTTCTTTGGGTTCTTCTCAATTGGGACTTTGTGCTTCCTGAACTTATATGACATTTTTATTCACCAAGTTAAGTAACTTTTCTGTCATTATTTCTTAAAAGAGGTTCTCTGTTCCTTGCTCTCTTTATTTTCCTTCTAGTATCCATATAATCTGGACATTGTTACATTTCATGTTGTCCCAAAGCCCTTAAACTATCCTCATTCTTTTAAATTATTTTTTCTTTTTTTCTTCTGATTACATTTTTTTCTACCTTGTCTTCCAACTCACTGCTTCAATTCTCTGTTCTATCCAACCTAATTTTTACTCCTTTCAGTGTATTTTTGACATCAGAAATGGCTTTTTCATTTCCACCTAGTTATTATTCCTGGTTTCTATGTCCTTTTTCATGCTATTATAGTTCCAACTAAGTTCCTTAAGCATCCTTATAACCACTATTTTGAAGTTTATATCTAATAAATTGCTTGCCTCCATTTTGTTTAGCTCTTTTTCTGGATGTTCCTGCTTTTCTTTGAGGCTTGTTACCTTGCCTCCCAATTTTAGCTATCTCTTTGTACTTATTTCTATGTATTAGATAAAACTGCTATAACTCCCAGTCTTAGTTGGATGGACTTATATAGTAGGTATGTTGTGGAACTCAGTGGTGACATCTCCTTGATCTCCCGAGCTGGGTGCTCTAGGAACATTCCTTGTGTGAGTAAAGTGAGCCCTTTTGTTGTAATTTGGTCATAAATGATATTGTCTCATTCATGGGTTGGATTGCCCCCAGGGTGGCAGGCTATTGAGGTTCAACACTGACCACATCATGCAAGCTGTTTTACAGGTTCAGACAGAATCAAGAAGACCAAATAAAACAAAGAAAATAAAACAACGTAACAAAAACAACACCAAAAAAAATAAGAAAAGAAAAAAGAATAGTAAAGGAAAAAGAAAAATGAGAAGAAAAAAGAATAAAATAATATGAAAGAAAAATGAAAACCAAGAATAGGAAAAGAAAAACAGAGAAAGTGGGAAAGAAAATATGAAAAAAATAGAATAAGAAAGAGAAAGAAATAAGAAATATCAAATAAAATAGATAAAAAATAAAATGGAAAAGAAACAAATTAAATAAAAATAAATGGAGTTTGTCTCAGCAGAGTTTAGTGCCTGCTGCAATCTCCTATTGAATATGTTGTTTGTGAAGCTTGTCGGATACTGCTTTGATGTCTGAAGCCATCCACTTTGTGTGCTAGATCCAGGCCTCCCAGGAGGTTCTCTGTGCAAGCTACTATAATATGTTGTCCACTCCTGGCCCTTGGCAACCTATCTGAAGCTAAAAGATATGCATGGTTTGTGGTGGCCTCCAATGGCTTTGGATGCATATGGGAAGGGTCAAGCTGTGTTCCAAGTTTGTCTTTTACCAGCATAGTATCTATGGGCAGGTCAGCAAACACCCCAAGACACTTCAGGATCTGCCTCTACCTGCATCTGCCTGCTGGCTAGCTGTTAGGTTGAGTCACTGAAAAGGTTCAGTCTCTGAAAGAGCATACGGTGGAATCAGGAGGGCAAGGCCACTGGATTTTATTTGAGGGGCAGGTGCCATTCATACTTCAGAGAAGATGGTAGGTGTGTTCCCTCACCCCCTAACCACACATCTGAATCTTTCCTGAATTTTTTCTCTCACCTCAACAGAGCAGAGTCACTGGTAGTCCAGTGGCGGGGTTTCTGTAACCCAGAGATTGGATTTGCTGTGGGTCTCACACTTAGAATGTCCTTTTTCTGAGCTGCTTTCCATTCTTCCACAAAACTGCACTCAGCAGGGCTATCTGGAAATTAAGAGGGCTGATTCAAATATTCTTTCATTGAAGGTGGTGCCCACAACATATATAAGAAGGGAGGGGGACTTTTTATCCTTCCCAGGGAAGAACTGACTTAACTTACAGGTGAGCTCAGATCTGCCTCCCCTCAATATAACTGCAGAGCCCAACATTCACCAACCTGACTCCTGGCAGCAGCCTTCCTGGGATAAACAGTCCCTAAAAACCAGCTCTTCATAGCTCTCTGACACTCCCATGTCACCAAACCAAGCAGGAGGGGTCAAAATTCAGCCCTGCTCAGCACTCCAGTCTCTCCACACAGCTGGACACAGCAGGCTTGGACTAAAATTCCCAGCTCCTCCCAGGGTCCAAACACGCCAAAAGTCTAGCTCCCCCATGCAGTCAAATTTGCCATCAAACCAAGAAGGGTGGGCAAAGAATCCCAGCCCTGTGCTGTTTCTCTGTGTCTAGGAACCCAGCAGTACTGGGCAGACCAGCAAGCATTTCAGCAGGTGTGGAGAGGGGCACTCAAGATGTGTGCACTCCTGCCTGTGCGCTCAAGGCGTGTGACATCAATCCTCTTTCCTACATCATGTAGTTTAGTCACTGAAAGGACCTCTCCACAAAACTTTTCCAGAGAATAGAGGGCCCCTTGAAGTCACTGCTAGGTATAACAAGCTGACCCCTTCACAAAACCCCATCACAGCAACATAGCCTCTCCAGCAGCCATCCACTGTAGTGGAGTTACCAGCCTGGTGATGTAATGATAAGAGTGCTTCCCCCCTGGGACGGGGTAATCTGAGACTACCAGGCAGACAGAATCCCCACAGATTCCCATTGCTCAAACTATGTGGACTCCCTTTTCCATCTCTGCTGCTCTGACTTACGGATCCCTGCGTGAGGTTGAGATCTCACACTCCTGTGGGGAAGGAGTTTTGCAGCTCCCTCTGCCTTCTCAGCTCCCTCACCTGCATGAGGGGGTCCAACCCCTTGCATCTTTGCTCTCCCTACCAGTCTCCTTCTGGTTTCTTCTATACTCCTTGTTTATAATATTTCTATACTTCAATTGTTGTGTGTGTGTTTTTTTAACGTTAATTGCTCTGCAGTCTAGCCGAAAGTTCAGTCCAGGGCTGGTAACAAGTGGACTGAGCTCCCAGCTACTCTGCTGACATCATGGAACCTCATAGTGTCTTTCTTTTTAACCTGTTATTAATAAACTTAATGGGATCTAAGATGTTTGTAAAGTGTTTTGAATTCATTTCTATCAAAAGATACTTCAGTGAATTATTTTAGCAATAGTCACACAAGTTCAATTAGTAAAGAAGCTTCAATCTACTCATCTATTTATTTAATAAATATTAATTCAGCAAGTCATTGGCCAACACTAGTGCTAAAACAAACAAGGAGGCAGTCTCAAGAATCTTATCAATGAAAAGTCTTTGATAATTACAATAAAAGCAAATGAATTTATATGTAATAGTTTGTATTAATCTGCTCACTTTGCCATAACAAAATACCATAGACTGTGGTGCTTAAAAATCAAACATGGACAACACTGTGGTGACTGCTAGGGGAGTAAGGGGTACAAGGAGACTAATGGAAAAATGCAACAAAGATTAAATTTAAAAAAATCTATTTTCTCCTAATTCTGGAGATTAGAAGTTTAAGATCAAGGGTTGGTGTCTGATGAGAACTCTCTGCTTGGGTTGCAGATGGTCACCTTCTAAATGTACGCTCACATAGCCTTCCCTATATACTTCTGCTCTGGGAGATGGGGAACAACCAAGAGAGCATAAGAGAAGCCACAAATATGCCATGGCATTTCTTTCTTTTTAATTTTTATTGTTATTCAATTACAGTTGTATGCCTTTTCTCCCCATCCCTTCACCCCACCCCAGGTGAACCCACCTCCCCCCCCCAATTTTGTCCATGTGTCCTTTATAATAGTTCCTGCAATTCCCTCTTCCCACTGTCCCCATCTCACTCCCCCCTGGCCACTGCTAGACTGTTCCCAACCTCAATGTCTCTGGATGTATTTTGTTTGCTTTTTTTTTCTATTGATTATGTTTCAGTTAAGGGTGAGATCATATGGTATTTGTCCCTCACCGCCTGGCTTATTTCACTTAGCATAATGCTCTCCAGTTTCATCCATGCTGTTGCAAAGGGAATAAGCTCCTTCTTTCTCTCTGCTGCATAGAATTCCATCGTGTAAATATACCATGGTTTTTGGATCCACTCATTTGCTGATGGGCACTTAGGTTGCTTCCAGTACTTGGCTATTGTAAATTGTGCTGCTATGAACATTGGGGTGCACAGGTTCTTTTGGATTGGTGTTTCAGGGTTCTTAGGGTATAATCCCAGCAGTGGAATTGCTGGGTCAAAGGGCAGTTCCAGTTTTAGTTTTCTGAGGAAATTCCATACTGTTTTCCACAGTGTCCACACCAGTCTGCATTCCCACAAAGAGTGCACTAAGGTTCCCTTTTCTCCGCATCCTCTCCAACATTTGTTTGTTGATTTGTTTATGCTGGCCACTCTGACTGGTGTGAGATGGTACATCATTGTGGTTTTAATTTGCATCTCTCTGATGGCTAGTGATGCTGAGCATCTTTCCATATGTCTCTGGGCCCCCTGTATGTCTTCTTTGGAGAAGTGTCTGTTCAAGTCTTTTGCCCATTTTTTAATTGGGTTGTTTGTCTTCCTGGAGTGGAGTCGTGTGAGTTCTTTATATATTTTGGAGATCAGGCCCTTGTCTGAGGTATCATTGCCAAATATGTTTTCCCATACTGTTGGTTCACTTTGTAATTTGGTGCTGTTTTCTTTAGCCTTGCAGAAGCTTTTTATTTTGAGGAGGTCCCATTTGTTTATTCTTTCCTTTATGTCTCTTGCTTTAGGGGACATGTCTGTGAGGATGTTGCTGTGTGGAATGTCTGAGATTTTCCTGCCAATGTTTTCCTCGAGGACTTTTATGGTGTTATGACTTATATTTAAGTCTTTTATCCATCTTGAGTTTATTTTCGTGTATGGCATAAGTTGGTGATCGAGTTTCATTTTTTTGCACGTAGCTGTCCAGATCTCCCAACACCGTATGTTGAAGAGGCTGTCTTTGCTCCATTTTATGCTCCTGCCTCCTTTGTCAAATATTAATTGACCATAAGGACTTGAGTTTATTTCTGGGCTCTCTGTTCTGTTCCAATGGTCTATGAGACTGTTTTTATGCCAGTACCAGGCTGTTTTGATTACAGTGACCTTGTAATACAGTTTGATATCAGGTATTGTGATCCCTCCTGCTTTGTTCTTCTTTCTCAAAGAACAGCTATTCTTTGAGAATAGCTGCAGCTATTCGGGGTCGTTTATGGTTCCATATAAATTTCTGAAATGTTCGTTCTATATCTGTGAAATATGTAATGGCTACTCTAATAGGGATTGCATTGAATCTATAAATTGCTTTGGGTAGTATGGCCATTAGGATGATCTTAATTATTCCAATTCATGAGTATGGTACATGCTTCCATTTGTTTGTGTCTTCCTTCATTTCTTTCTTCAATGTTGTGTAGTTTTCTGAGTACAGGTCTTTTACCTCCTTGGTTAGGTTTATTCCTAGGTACTTTATTTTTCTTGTTGCTATATCCAATGGGATTTTTTTCCTGATTTCTGTTTCTGCAGTTTCATTGCTGGTATAAAGGAATGCCTTTGATTTTGGAGTATTGACTTTGTATCCAACTGTTTTGCCAAATTCATTTATTAGTTTGAATAGTTTCTTTGGTGGAGTCTATAGGGTTTTCCATGTACACTGTCATGCCATCTGCAAACAGGACAGTTTCATTTCCTCCTTTCCAATTTGGATGCCTTTTATTTCTTTTTCTTGTCTGATTGCTGAGGCTAGGACTTCCAATACTATGTTGAATAGGAGTGGTGAGAGAGGGCATCCTTGTCTTCTTCCTGATCTTAGTGGGAAAGCTCTAAGTTTTTGTCCATTGAGTATGATGTTGGCTGTAGGTCTCTCATATATGGCCTTTATTATGTTGAGGAATGCTCCCTCTATTCCCACTTTGCTGAGTGTTTTTATCAGAAATGGGTGCTGTATCTTATCGAACGCTTTTTCCGCATCTATTGATATGATCATGTGATTTTTGTCTTTGCTGTTGTTGATGTGATGTATTATGTTTACTGATTTGCGAATATTGTACCATCCATGTATCCCTGGGATGAATCTCACTTGGTCATGGTGGATGATCTTTTTAATGTATTGCTGGATGCGGTTTGCCAATATTTTGTTGAGAATTTTAGCATCTATGTTCATCATTAATGTTGGGCTGAAGTTTTCTTTCTTTGTTATGTCTTTATCTGGAATTAGGATGATTCTGGCTTCATAGAAAGAGTTTGGGAGTATTCTATTTTTTTGAATTTTTGGGAGTAATCTGTGAAGGATAGGGGTTAGCTCTTCCTTAAATGCTTTGTAGAATTCTTCCTGTGAAACCATCTGGTCCAGGGCTTTTGTGTGTTGGGAGTTTTTTGATGACTGCTTCAATTTCGTCTGCTGTTATTGGTCTGTTCAGGTTTTCTGCTTCTTCATTCAGTTTTGGAAGACTATATTTTTCTAGAAATGTGTCCCTTTCACCTAGGTTTTCAAATTTCTTAGCATACAGTTCTTCGTAGTAATTTCTTATTATCCTTTGTATTTCTGTGGTGTCAGTTGTAAGGACATTAATCCTATTGAATCAGGGTTCCACTCTTATAACTCTATTTTAACCTTATTACTCCCTTACTTTAAATAAAACCAACACCTGGAATTTGGACTTCAACAATACATTTTTGGGACACTCAAACATTCAGTCCATAACATAGTTTATTAGAGATATTCTATATTGGGGGTGGTAAGAAATTCAAGAAGCATGCTCATATATTGGTACAGTATACATTTATTGAATGCCTGATATATACTAGTTTCTATGCTAAACATTAGTAATAATATCTGGTTTTCAGGAGAAGCTAATAGTCTTATCAAGCAGGAGACATAATAAATTGCAGTGTAATTTAAATGACACAATATAATCATCATAAAACACTCTGAAAACAAAAAGGAGGGAACAACTAGATCTGTCTATAGTAGTTGGGAAAAATTACAGCAAAATAAATATGTATTTGCATATTAAATGTTGATTAGGATTGTGTAATGTAGAGAGGGGAAAAAAGTTATGTATAATAGCAATGATATATGGTTCCTCAGGTGGTGACTTGTATTTATTTTCTCACTTCTGAGTGACAGATTTTTTTAAAAACTACTTTCTGAGTGGTGCCATCATAGACTGGAGCTATCTTCCACTCTATCCCCATCTCCTACTCCTAAAATTCTCAGAGAAATGGAAGGGAAAATTTGAGGAATCTGGCTATGGTCCTTCTCTTTTTGTTGATGTTTTCTGTAGTGACCCAAAGAAAACACTTCCAGTCTCCTTCTACTAGATATTGGTCTCATGATAATATATCTTACATGGTGTGGTTAGTTTCTAAGGTCAACGTAAAAGCTAAATGTGCATAAGATAGGACCACAAGAATAAAAACATCAACCATATAACTTATGTGTATATCAACCAAAAGTTCTTGTACTGTATTTGGACATTACCTTTTTTTTAAAAAAAGTGAAAATTTATGTCTAAAGAGCTTAATCAGGTAATTTACATTGTTACTTATTAGAATATGCATACAAATTATAAAAATAACCTCTAAGACTCAGGTGTGTATTAGTTTCTTATAGTGTACTATGGCACATTATTAAATATTATTTGGTCACTGTCAACTGACAAAGAGATAAGCACAGCACCTGAATATTAATGAGATGAAAAACAAGAGAGAAAAATCTAAGAATCAAATCTGAGTGCTAATTACCAGGTAGAATTTTCAGTGCCTTATCAGGCATCATCTCATGGAATCCTCAATACAACATCATGAGGTAGGTATCATTTTATGTATAAGACTTAGAAAGTTTACTAATTTGCTCAAGCTCACATAATAGAAATATAAGAGGGAACTCCCCTAAAACCAAAATTTATTTATAAAAAATTGCATATTTATTGTTATATGTTTAAACTTTATTCACCTTCAAAGTACTCTCCATTTGATGCAATACAGCTATCAAGATGTTTTTTCCACTGCTCCAAACAGTTTTTAAACTCATTGATTTTGATGACTTTTAGTGCTTCTGCCATTTTTTGTTTCATATCCTCTACAATGGCAAAACATTTCCCTTTGAGGACATTTTACACCTGAAGAAAAAGAAAAAAGATTCTTCAGGGTGAGACTGGGTGAATAATGAGGGTGGGTCATGCCATTTTTGTTCAAAAACTTCTGAAGACTGCACAGTGTGGGCAGGTGTGTTCATAAATCACCCATCATGAAATGGACAAATGTGTTGATAGAGTCTTCAAAAATTTTCACTGAAGCATAACACAGGCTTTCACAATAATGCCAATTTGCACACAGATACAGATGGGCTCCTAGAACACCCAACCAGCAGGAAAAACCTGTGCTACAAGGGGCCCACCCTCCAGAAGATAATTCCAGGATTTTTTGTTTCCTCCCCCCTACAGGGCTGGGAGTTTCTAGTCTTTATATGCTACAACATATAGTCAAATAAAAAAGAAGAGATGCTGATCAATAAGGCAGAGAAATAATTTGACTGAAGCAAAAATTTACCTGTGATAAAGTAATTACTTTTTTTTGTTTTCTACAGGTGTAAATATCTAATTCCTCAAATTGCATTAGAATAAAATTTCTGATAATTATTAGTATACCAAATGAAAAATCACATGATACATACCTATGATCTGTTTAGAAATATAAAGAAAAATAAAAGTCTAACAGAAAAGGAAAAAAAAAATTCCATATTTTTACATATTATTAAGAATCAGCCTTTCATTTCTCCCAAAGACCTGCAGTTTTTACTGTGTTAAGTGTTGGTTCAAGAGCTGAAGGGCATTGATGGGCATCTAGATCACTGTTATATCTCTTCTCTTGCAATATGGCATCACTATACATCTGTTTTGTTGATTCAGAAGAGCACTTGAGATGCTTTACAGTTGATTTTGACAAGTGCTACAGTTTGATAGGGGAAGATAATTCTTGCTGAGATGATTTCAAAGTACAGAAATTATATTTTTGAGTAGACAGTACCTTTCTTTATGATCAGAATTTTCATTTAATGTACAGCATACTTAAGCTTGGTAATCACATTTCCCTCTTGCTGAATATAGTGACAAATGTCTTTTATCTCATATAGTAAAGCATTATATATTAAATCTTTTTTTTTATTCTGATTATTTTCTTTGTTGCAGAAAAAGCATGTCTGCCAAATTTAAAGATATCAG
Source organism: Desmodus rotundus (assembly GCF_022682495.2). Lineage (NCBI taxonomy): Eukaryota > Metazoa > Chordata > Mammalia > Chiroptera > Phyllostomidae > Desmodus > Desmodus rotundus. The sequence continues at coordinate 62,494,577 of NC_071392.1, forward strand.
ATTTATAAAATGCTATATGAATAATGAGTGGTATTATTAACTAAGTGAGAGCCTCATCATGTGACTAAGCTGATTGATGAGTTCCAAGGATGTACATTTTCTGCATGCTTCTAAATCCACAAAACTGAAAATTAATCACTACTGACTTAAAGACCACAGAGGTATCATTAATAAAACAATCACTTTTAAGAAGCAAAATGTATGGATATAAATCTAATGCATATTTTAAAGTAGTCTTTTATTATATGGACCTTCATTAGTTTTATTATAAGAGAATATTTTAATATTTAAAATTTGAGATGATTCTTAATAAAAATCATAACTGCTTTGCTTTAACTAATGCTATGTCATAAGTTGACAAATTTTAAATATCATCAAGGTTTAAATCATAACTAATTGAAGATTCTAAGTTGGTTTATTATTTTATAATTGTTTTACATTTAATTTGTATTTAATTCTAGCAAGTATATGTTTATTTTTATTCGTGTGACATTGGTTAATATAATTATACAGGGTTTAAAGTATACATTTCTATCATATAAGATGCATATATTTCCTGAGTGCCCACCACTCAAAGTCAAACCATCTTCTATCACCACATGTTAGGCCCCTTATACCTCTTCCCTCAGGTAATCACCACACTGTTGTCTGTGTCCACAAGTTGCAGTTTTACATCTCAAATATAAATGAAGTCATATAATTTTTAGCTTTTTCTGACCTATTTCACTTAGCATAATACTCTCAAAGTCTATGCATTTTGTCACAAATGGAAGTTTCTTGCCTTTTCTTAAAGATGAGTAGTATTCCATTGTATATATGTACCACTTCTCCTTTATCCAATCCTCTATGGAAGAACAATTTGGTTGTTTCCATGTCTTGGTCATAATGAATAATGTTATAATGAACATAAGGGTGCAAATATCTCTACAAATACATTTTCAAATTTTGGGGTGTAGATACCCAGGAGGCAGATTGCTGAATCGCATGGTAACTCTATTCTTAAATATTTAGGAACCATCAGACTATTTTCCACAGTGCTGTACTAGTCTACATTCCTACCAGGAATGAATGAGGATTTCCTTTTCTCCACAACCTCTCCAAACTGGTTATAACTTGTTTTATTGAGAATAGCCATTCTAACAAGTGTGTATCTGCAAGTGTTCTATCTCAGTGTAGTTGCAATTTGCTTTTCCCTAATCTCAAGCGAAGTTGAACATCTTCCATATATCTGTTGGCTATTTGTATGTCCCCTTGGGAGAGGTGTCAGTTTAAGTCCTCTGCTTATTTTTTAATCAGATTGTTTGTTTGGTGTTGTGTTGTATGATTTCTTTACATATTATATTTTAGATATTAACCCTTTTTTGGAGTTGTTGTTTGTAAATATTATCTCCCATTCAGTTGATTGTCTTTTTGCTGTCCTGTCCATTTCTTTTGATATGCAGTTACTTGCTAGTTTGATATAGTTCATTTATTTTTGCCTTTACTTCCTTTGCCTTTGAGGTCAAATTCATAAAATATTCTCTATGACTAATGTCCATAAGTGTAGTACCTATGTTTTCTTTTATGTAATTTATTATTTCACATGTTGTATTTAGGTCTTTGATCTATTTTGAATTAATTTTCATATAAAGGAAAATCTGTAATCTAGTTTCATGTTTCATTCTTTTGTATCAGGCTTTTCAGTTTTTCCCAACACCGTTTTTTGAAGAGGTTTTCTTTTTTCCATTGTGTGTTTTTTAGAGTCTTTGTTGAAGGTCATCTGCTCGTATACATGTCATTTTATTTCCAAACTTTCAAGTCTGTTCTACTGCTCTGTATGTCTACTTTTATATCAATACAATGCTGTTTTGAATATTGTACATTTGTAGTATAACTTGAAGTCAGATAGTGTGATACCTCTGGCTTCATTTATTTTTCTCAGAATTGCTTTGAAAATACCCCCATTGCTATTTGGGGTATTTTGAGGTTCCAAACAAATCTGATACTTTTTGTTATATTTTTTTAAAAGTGACATTGGGATTTTGATGAGCATTGCATTAAATCTGTATTACTTTGGGTAATATGGACATTTTAATTATGTTGATTCTTTCAATCCATGAACACGGAATGTCTTTCAATTTTGTTGTGTCTTTTTCAATCTCTTAATAATTCTTTGTAGTTTTCAGTATATAGATTTTGCACAACTTTTGTTATATTTATTCCTAGGTATTTTATTCTTCAGGTTGAAATGAAAAGGAATACTTTTTATTTCTTTTTCTGAAGTTTCCTCATTAGTGTACAAGAAAGTAGTGCATTTTTGTATGTTGATTTTATATCCTGCAACTTTACTGTATTTGTTTATTGTTTTTTAATGGGTTTTGAACAAATAGTGGTGAGAGTATGCATCCTTGTCTTGTTCCTCATTTAAGAGGTAAGTTTTCAGTTTTTCACCATTGAGTATAATATTGGCTGAGGGTTTATCATATATATCACTATTATGTTAAGATATTTTCTTCTATACATATTTAATTGAGTGTTTTAATCATAACTGTAAGTTGTATCTTGAATGCTTTCCTGACATCGATTGATAAGATCATGTGATTTTTACCTTTTCTTTTGTTAATGTGGTGTATTTCATTGATCAATTTGTATATGTTGAACCATCCTTGTGCCCCTGGAATGAACTCCACTTGATTGCTATATATAATTTTTAATGTATTGTTATATTCAATTTCCTAGTGTTTTGTTTAGGATTTTTGCACCTCTATTTATCAGAGATAATTAGTCTGTACTTTTTTTATGTGTGTTATTCTTGCCAGGTTCTGGTATCAGGTTTATAGGAGACCGTTCTGCGTGGCATGGGCCCAGCTCTCACTGGGAAAGTCCAGTGGAAAATGAGGTCTGGCACACAGGACCCATGGTCATAGATAGGTTCTCCCTTGGGGAATCAGGCCTGCATTGTACCTAGGCTGCTTTGAGACTTGCTTTTTACCAAAACTCCCTCACCCTGAATTGAGGCAGCAAATGTTTACTGCATATCTTTAAAGTAACTACCTAAAATCTATGCTAAACCTTCCAAGGATGAGTGTAAACAGTTCAGCCACTTTTCCTTTTACATTTGTAAATATCCTCCCTTTTTGATGTAATTAGCAACATCCTCTCCTTTGTTTTCTGTAAAAGGTAACCACCCAAAGCCAACCTACCTGTGCATAGTAAATGAGGACCATCCTCAATGCAAAGTGCCCAGAAAAGCAATAAAAGCCTGTTAAGGCAAGGGTCAGGGCATTCTTCTCTTGAGACAATGGCCATGCTGTCCCTTTTCCTCCACAGGATTTGATAGTCCATGTGAATTTGTTTTGTCTCAGCCACAAGGCTGCGGACACTGTAGGCCAGTGCTTGCATCACAGGTTCATGTTGGCTTCATAGGATGTATTGTTAGTTTTTTTACTTGTGATTTATTTTATTTCTTGAGATAGGCCTGTAATGGCATAGCCTTCTCTCTTATTACTGCTTTTGCTGCATTCCAGAAGTTTTGATATGTCTTATTGTCATTCTCATTTGTCTGTATATATGTTTTGATCTTACCTTTTATATCTTCTTTGACCCAGTCATTTTTAAATTATATGTTGTTTAACCTCCACATATTTGTGGGTTTATTTACTTCCTTTTAGGAGTTGATTTCTAATTTCAAACAATCATGGTCAGAAAATATGCTTAGTATAATTTCAATCTTCTTGAATTTGTTGAGGCTAGTTTTATGAGCCAACATATTATCTATCTTTGAGATTGTTTTATGTGCACTGGAGAAGAATGTATAATCTGATATTCTCAGATGAATAACTCTGTAAATGTAAATTATGTTCATTTCGTCTCATTTGTCACTTAAGGCTGGTATTTATTTATTGTTTTTCTGTTTGGATGTTTTAGCCAGAGCTGTCAATGTTACACCTTCATTTCTGTGGCTGTTATTTGCTTAGAGAATTATTTTCCACCCTTTAACTTAGATCCTACCTTTATTTTGCAGTTTACATGTGTCTTCTGAAGGCAGTATATGGTTGGGTTTTGTTTTTTGATCCAATCTGCCACTCTGTGCCTCTAGATTGGTGAATTCAGTAAATTTACTTTTAGGATAATTATTGATGAATGAGAATTTCCTATAGCCATTTTATCCTTCATTTCTTGGTATGTCTGTGCCTCCATTGGTCCTTTTCCTTTATGTTTCTGTCTGTTTTTGTTTTGTGATATTCAATACTTCTTTCTTGTTTCCTATATTTTAAGCTATGTGTCTCAGTTTGGGGGGATTTATGTGTGGTTATCATTAGCTTTATAAGAAAGAAAGTTTCACATATGCAGTGTTTTTTTCTTTTTAAATTTTTTTTATTGTTATTCAATTACAGTTGTATGCGTTTTCTCCCCATCACTCCACCCAACATCAGCCAAACCCACCTCCCTTCCCCACCTCCACCCTCCCCCTTGATTTTGTCCATGTGTCCTTTATAATAGTTCCTGTAATCTTTAGAATGCACCTGATCTCTATCCTCTTTTGTAAATTCAGATCTTTATTACCTCCCCTTTTATCTTTTCGCTGTCACAAATTATCCTTGTTTATGCTATGAGTTTCTTGATGTTTTTACTCATTATGTTATAATTTTTTGTTCTTTGTTTCAGGTAGAATAACCCCCTTGAGTATTTTCTGCAATGGAGGTCTTCTGGTGATATATTCCTTCAGTTTCTATATGTCTGGAAAAATATTTATTTTTTCTTTATATTTAAAGGATAACTTTGCAGGAAATATTATTGTTGACTAGTAAATTCTTTCTTTCAGTAGTTTGAATATTTGCTTCCACTCTCTTTGGGCTTATAGAGTTTCTGCTGAGAAGTCCAATAATAACCTAATGGCCTTTCCTTTAGAGGTTACTTTCTTATTTTCCTTGGCTACTTTGAGAATTCTCTCTTTGTCATTAATTTTTGATAGTTTAATAGAATGTGCCTTGGAGAAGGTCTCTTTAATTTAGGAGATAATATGGAGATAATCCCCTAACCTAGTTAGGTGTTCCATTTGCTTCTTGGATTGGGGGATTTAGTCTTCTCTATAGGGTTTGAGAAGCTCTCATTCTCTATTTGTTTGAAAAAGTTTTTAGTTCCCTGCTGCCTCTCTTCATCTTCTGGTACATCTATTATCCTTATACTATTTTTTTCTGATGGAGTCAGATAGTTCTTGTAGAATCTTTTTTATGCCCTGATATTTTTTTTTGTTTGCTTTATTTCTAGGTTGGTATCTTTGTATCACTAATTCTTTCATCCATCTTGTCGGCCTTATTTCCTGTGATCACTAGTTCATATCAGATCTCTTGTATTTAATTCTTCATCTCTAGGATTTCTGTTTGGTTATTTTTTAAAGTTTTAATCTCTTTGGTAAAGTACTCGTTTTGGTCATTAGTTTGTTTTCTGAGTGCATTGAATTACTTGTCTCTATTTTCTTGCATATCATTGCACATCTCATTTTCAAAACTGCAGTCTTGGATTCTCTGTCATTATATCACATATTTCTATGGGTTCAAGTATACTTTTTGAAGATTTTTAAATTTCTTTCTGAGATGATTCACTATCTTGATTGTTTATTTTACTGGATGGGTACCTTCTCTGCCTTATCATCTATGCATTAGTGGCTTGAAGCATTCTTTCTATTATTTTCCAGTATATGGAACTGAATCACTACTTTTTTAGGGTTTCTTTTTTAATTTTTTTTTATTTTTCAGAGGGAGTTTATGTAAATCTTTTTATTTTGGAGTACTTAAGGGATAGATTATAAGAATGAGTGTCCGTTGGAAGTTAAAATCCCAGTCATTTCTACTCACCAGAATGTGATTACACAGTCAAAGGTAGAGCCAGAGTTCCTTTTAAGTATAATGTTTAGATGATAGCTAAAATGAAACAATGGACAAAAGGTACTGTACTGTTATTTCTTCTTTTTTTAAATATTTTTTTAGTATTGTTCAAGTACAGTAGTCTCCATTTCCCCCCCATCATGCTCCCTTACCCCTTCCATCCCCACCTCCCACCCTCAACTTACCCACTTTGGCTTTGTCCATGAGTACTTTACCCATGTTCCTTGACAACCCTTCTCCTTCTTTCTCTTGTTATCTCCCTGCCTCTCCTCTCTGGTTACTGTGTTTATTCTTTATTTCAATGTCTCTGGTTATATTTTGCTCACTTGTTTATTTTGTTAATTAGTTTCTACTTATAGGTGATATCATATAGCATTTGTCTTTCCCCACCTGACTTATTTCACTTTGCATAATGCTCTCCAGTCCCATCTATTCTGTAGCAAAGGGTAGGAGTTCCTCCTTTATCTCTGCTGCATAGTATTCCATCATGTAAATGTACCATATTTTTTTCATCCATTTATTTACTGATCAGTACTTAGGTTGCTTCCAGCACTCAGCTATTGCAAATTGCACTGTTATGAACATTGGGGTGCACAGAATATTTTTAATTATTATTTCAGAATTCTTAGGGTATAATCCCAGCAGTAGAATTGCTGGGTCAAAAGGCAGTTCTATTTTTAGTTTTCTGAGGAAATTCCATACTGTTTTCCATGGTGGGGCGCCAGTCTGCATCCCCAACAAGAGTGTACTAGGGTTCCTGTTATTCCACAACCTCACCAGCACTTTTTTGTTGATTTGTTCATAACGGCTATTCTGACCTGTATGAAGTGGTATCTCATTGTTATTTTAATCTCCATCTCCTGATGGATAGTGCTGAGTATCTATTCATTTACCTCTGGGCCCTCTGAAGTCCTCATTAGAGAAGTGCCTGTTCAGGTCCTTTGCCCATTTTTAATTGAATTCTTTGTCTTCCTAGAGTGGAGTCATATGAGTTCTTTATATATTTTGGAGATCAAACCCTTGTCCGAGGTGTTATTAGCAAATATATTTTCACATTTGGTAGGTTCCCTTTTCATTTTAATGCTGTATTCTTTAGCCATTTAGAAGCTTTTTATTTTGATGAAGTCCCATTTGTTTATTCTTTCCTTTATTTCCTTTGCTGTAGGGTTTGTATCCATGAAAATATTGCTGTGTGCAATATCTGAAATTTTCCTATGTTCTTCTCTATGACTTTTATGTGTCACAATGTATTTAAGTCTTTTATCCATTTTGAATTTATTTTTGTATATGGTGTAAGTTGGTGTCGAGTTTCACTTTTTTGCATGTGACTATCTAGATGTCCCAACCCCATTTTTGAAGAGGCTATTTTTACTCCATTTTATGCTTCTTCCCCCTTTGTAGAATGTTAATTGACCATAAAGACTTGAGTTTATTTCTTGGCTCTCTGTTCTGTTCCATTGGTCTGTGTGTCTGTTTTATGCCAGTCCCAAATTGTTTTGATTACCATGGCCTTGTAATAGATTGGTATCAGTTATGGTAATCCCTCCTACTTTGTTCTTTCTCAAAATTGTTACTCTCTTCAGGGTCATTCATCTTTCCATATAAATTTTTGAAATATTTGCTATATATCTGTGAAATATGAGGTTGGTATTTTATGCCATTGGTAGGGATTGCATTGAATCTATAAACTGCTTTGGGTAGTATGGACATTTTGATGATGTTAATTCTCCAAACCATGAACATGGTACATGCTTCCGTTTATTTGTGTCTTCCTTAATTTCTTAATTCAGTGCTGTGTAGTTTTCTGAGTACAGGTTTTTTACCTCCTTGGTAAGGTTTATTACTAGATATTTTATTTTTCTTTTAGCTTTAAACAAATGGGATTTTTCACCCTGATTTTTCATTCTCCTATTTCACTATTGGTATTCAAAAATGCTTTTGATTTCTGAATATTGACTTTGTATCTGACTGTTTTGTCAAGTTCACTTATTAGATCAAATATTTTTTTTGGTAGAATCTATAGGGTTTTCTATGTACACTATCATATCACTTGCAAACTTGACAGTTTTACTTCCTCCTTTCCAATTTGAATGCCTTTTATTTCTTTTTCTTGTCTGATCACTCTGGCTAAGACTTCCAATACTATGTTGAATACAAATGATGAAAGAGGATATCCTTGTCTTGTTCCTGATCTTAGTGGGAAAGCTCTAAGTTTTTGCCTGTTGAATATGATGTTGGCTGTATGTTTCTCACATATGGCCTTTATTATATTGAGGTGTGCTCCCTCTACTCCTACTTTGCTGAGTGTTGTTATCATAAATGGGTGCTGTACTTTATCAAAAGCTTTTTCCACATCTATTGATATGATCATGCAATTTTTGCCTTTCCTTTTATTTATGTGATGTATTATGTTTATTTTTTTGCAAATAATGTACCATCCTTGCACCCCTGGGATTAATTCCACTTCATTTAACATATTGCTGGATGTGGTTTGCCAACATTGTCTTGAGAATTTTAGTGACTATGCTCATCAGCGACATTGGCCTGCAGCTTTTTTCTTTGTTGTGTCCTTATCTGGTTTTGGGATTAGGATGATGCTGGCTTCATAAAATTAGCTTGGGAATCGTCCCTTTTCTTGGACTTTTTGGAATATTCTGAGAATGGTAGAGATTAGCTCTTCCTGAAATGTTTTGTAAAATTCTCCTGTGATACCATCCAGTACAGGTCTTTTGTGTGCCAGGAGTTTTTTTTAATTACTGCTTAGATTTCACCAACTTTCATCAGTCTCTTCAGGCTTTCTGGTTCTTCTTGGTTCAAATATTTTAAGATTATGCTATTATTGAAATTTGTTCATTTCACCTAGGTTTTCAAATTTCTTGGCATATACTTATTCATAGTAATTTCTTACAGTCCTTTGTACTTCTGTGTAATTGCTCCTCCTTCATTTCTGATTTTATTTACTTGGGTCCTCTCTCTTTTTTTCTTTATGAGTCTGCTTAAATGCTCATTTGTTTTGTTTATATTTTCAAAGAACCAGCTCCAGGATTTATTGATTCTTAGAATTGTTTCTTTAGTGTCTATGTTGTTTAATTCTGCTCTGATCTTGGTTATTTCCTTACTTTTACTCATTCTGGGCTTGTTGTTCCCCCTATTCTTGTAGATGTAGGGTTAGGCTGTTTACTTGAAATGTTTCTGTCTTTTTTAGGTAGGCCTGTATCACTATGAACTTCCCTCTCAGGACTGCCTTTGCTATGTACCATAAATTTTGGACTGTTGTGAGTTGATTTTCATTAGTTTCCAGAAACTTTTTGATTTTTTTCCTTGATCTCATTATTAACCCATTCATTGTTAATAGCATGATGTTCACTCTCCATGGATTTGAGTGTTTTTGAGTTTTTTTTCCTTGAGGTTGGTTTTCAGTTTTAGTCCTTTGTGGTCAGAGAGAATGCTTGATATGATTTTTATTTTCTTGAACTTTTTGAGGTTTGTTTTGTGTCCTATCATGTGGTCTATCTTTGAAAATGTTCCCTGTGAATTTGAAAAAATTGTGTATTTTGCTTCCTGGGATGATGAAAGGTTCTCTATGTATCAGTGAAGTTCATTTGATCTAGGACATTGATCTATGTCACAACGTCCTTTTTGGTATTTTGTTTGTAAACTCTATCCCTTGTTGACAGTGGGGTGTTAAAATCCCCTAGTATAAGTGTGTTGTTGTCAATATCTTTCTTGAAGTCCTCCAAGATTTTCCTTATATGTTAGGGTGTTCCTATGTTGGGTTCATTTATCTTTACAATGTTTGTGTCTTCTTGATGGACTCTTCCCTTAGGTATTATGAAGTGTTCTTCTGGGTCTCTTTTTATTGCCTTTGTTTTGGACTCTTATTTTGTCTGATATCAGTATTGTTACACTAGCTTTTTTTCCTGCCTATTTTCTTGCAATATTTTTTTTCCAACCCTTCACTTTCAGTTTGTGTAAGTCTTTTATTCTGAGGTGGGTCTTTTGTAGGCAGCATATGTGTGGGTCATGATTTCTTATCCATTCAGTTATTATATGTCTTTTGATTCAGCATTTAATCCATTGACATTTAAGGTTGTCAATGATATTGATAGTTACTCATTTTACCCTCTTTGCTCTCTCTCTCACTTGTTTTCTTCCTCTTCTTATAGTAGTTCCTTTAGCATATCTTGCAGTGCTGGTTTGGTGAAAGTGTGTTCTTTCAGCCTTCTTATGTCTGGGAATCTCCTTATTTCACCTTCCACTTTAATTAAGGCCTCATTGTGTAGGTAGTCCTTGTTGCAGGCTTTTTCTTTTCTTTCCTTGGAATATTTCTTGTCATTCTCTTTTGGCTTATAATATTTCTGTTGAGAAATCAGCTGCTAGCATTATTGTAGCTCCCATGCATATTACTTCTTGCTTCTCCCTTGGTGCTTTTAAGATTCTCTCTTTGTCTTTAAAACTTTGCTTTTTATTATGATGTGTCTTGGAGTGGGCCTCTTTGGGATCCTCTTGATTGAGACCCTTTGTGCTTCCTGAACTTGCATGATGTTTCCCCTCTCCTGGTTCAGAAAGTTTTTTCATTATTTTTTCAAACAGTATTTCTATCATTTGCTCCTTTTCTTCCCCTTCTGGTATTCCTATGCTTCAAATGCTGTTGTATTTTATGTTGTCTTGTAGTTATCTTAAGATATCTTCCTATCTTTTGATTCTTTTTTCATGCAGCTGCTCTACCTGGGTGTTTCTTTCTATGCTGTCCTCCAGCTCACTAATTTGGTCCTCTGCTTTATCCAGCCTGCTTGTAATTCCTCCTTGTGTGTGTGTGTGTGTGTGTTTTATTTCAGAAATTGTATTCTCCATTTCTTCCTGGTTTTTGCTTATAGTTTCTATTTCCTTTTTCATGCTGTTATAATTGTCACTCAGGTCCTTGTAATTGTCTTGGAGTTCCTTGAGCATCCTTATAACCATTTTTTAAAAATTCTATATCAGGTAGTTTGCTTGCCTCCATTTCATTTAGCTCTTTTAGTGTGGAGTCTTCCATTCATTTTTATTGCAGGTTCTTTTTTTTGTCTCCGCTTTTTAAGTTAATCTTTTTGTTTGTTTCTGTGATTCTTGATGCACTGCTTTGCTAGCTGTCTTTGTTGGGTGAACTTGTATGGGAGGAGTTCTCTGGGACTCGGTAGTGCAGTCTTTTTGATTTCCTTGTCTGGATGCTCTAGGGTTGCCTTTTCTTCTGTTTGTGTGTGATCTCTTGTTGTACTTGGGTTTTACCTGTTGGTGGCTCCCTTGTTGGTGGGTTCTTTCTTCCAGCAGGTTACTAGTATTCACAACTCCCACTTTCTCTTGTATGTGATCAGGGGCAGGGTGAAGGCAAAATGGATTATGATAGTGGGAATGTATTCTATGGGATTCAAAGTACCAACAAGTAGAGAGCAGGTAGGAGATCCTTAGAGAAATACAGCAATAACCATATTTTGCCCAATTAGCCACTTTTTATAAAATTGAAAAGGACAAAATACTCTTATTAGAGGGGGGGAAAATGTGAGCTGACTCATGTATAGTCTATTTTTTTACTCTCTTATTTAAGCCTATTTTCTGTTCTAACTGAATTATGTTTTGATTATCCTTTTATCTCACATTTTCACACTCATATAAATTTTCACTTGTATAAGGATAAGTACAATAAGCATATGACAGCAACAATTTTTTACATAATAAAGTTTTAGCCAGTTCTTGGACTCATTTAGAATATATAAAATGTTAATCTCAAATATCTGGGCACATAAAGATAAGAACTATCAGAATTAATTTAATTGGTCACTCATTGTGACTTGTACTTATAAACCTATTTGATTTCTATCCATATTATGGGTATATATGGGCATATATTTTTGAAAAACCTGAGTAGATTTTCTTATTTTGGTTAAGAACAGTTCTTTTTACTGTCATATGACTTTCATACTGATGGCTAACCATAGTTCACCTTCTCACGATTATTATTTATTTAGTATTAAGAAATATAGATATAGAGGTTATAGAAAGGTGGCTGAATATATACCCCTCAAAAACTGCAGTTTCCAAATTTGATACTTGGAGCAGTCCATACTTTTAGCTTATTTTATTGTCATCTACTCTTTGATTTAAAAAAAGGAGGGATGTAGAGGAAGCAAGATTGTTGACATCTTCCCTATCATTCTCCAACACAAAAATGCAGCTAATAGAATATCTCATCAAATTCAGAGAGAAGACAAGAAAATGGCATTAGGTAGAATTAGATAATCCCTTTTTTTGTTTAATAACTTTCTTGATGTATATTTACATATTATGAGAATAATGTTAAATGTACAATTCAATAAATGTTAATAAATTTCTAGACTCATTAGCCATTAACAGAATCTAGTTTTAGAACATGTCCATTGTCCAAAATGTTCTCTCACATGACCAGTTGCAATCAATACTCCCCAATACTCCCATTCTCAGTAAACCACTAATCCCCATGTTGCATCTATAATTTAGCCTTTTCTAGAAATTTAGTATAAATGTAATCATGCAAATATGCAGTCATTTAATTCTGGCTTATGCAAACTTAGCACAATATTATTGATGATCTTGTACTTTGTTCCTTGTCACTGCCGAGTAGGATGTCATTGTATGTAGTTTCACAACTTGTTCAGCCATTCACCAGTTGATGTTTGTTTATATTGTTTCAAATTTATAAAAACAAAGCTGCTATGCATGGATGAAACTAGAGAGTATTATGCTGAGTGAAATAAGTCAGTCAGAGGAAGACAAATACCATATAATTTCACTTAGATGTGGAATCTAATGAACAAAATAGACAAACAACAAAATAGAAACATGCTCATAGATACAGGTAATAGATGTACAGCTATTATAGAGAAGGGATTTGGGGAGGGGCCTGGAAGGAAAAAGTGAAAGGATTGGTCAAAAAGGAAAAAAAAAGAAACTCATAGACAACAGACAACAGCATGGTGATTACCAGAGGGAAAAGGAGGTGAGGGTAAGTAGAAGAGGATAAAGGAGTGGATTATTGGTAATGGAAGGAGACTTGACTTTGGGTGGTGAACACACAATATAATATATAAATAATGTGTATAATTTTATTAACGAATGTTACCACAATAAATTCAATAAAAAATAGAAAGAAAAAAGTTAAAACTACTTAAAAATCTGAATAAAAAATAAAGCTGCTATGAACATACACATAAAAGTCTGTATAGACATGTTTTCATTCCTCTTCTGTAATTAGCTAGAAATAGAATTGTTATGTCTTATGATCAATGCCTGTTTAACTTTGTAAAAATTGTCAAGTTCTTCCAAAGTTGTGTATGGTTTTCCTTTCCTAACAATACATGAGGTTTCCAGTTTCTCTGTATCTTCCATAATATTTAATATTGTCTGTCTTTTTTTATAATAGCCATGCTAGTGTACAAATTATTACCTGATCAGGTTTCAATTTGCATTTGCCAATCGAATAATGATGTTAAACAACTTTTGTTTACTTATTTTCCATTCATATCTTTGGTGTATGTCCACATCTTTTTTGTCAATTTTTATTGGGTTGTTTTTTATTATTAAGTCAAAAATTTCTTCATAAATTCTGGATCAAAGTGCTTACCAGATATAAATCATTTGAAAATATTTTCTTTCAGATAATGGCTTATGTTTTCCTTTTATTACTGATCATCTTTGAAGGCAAAGGTTTTAAAATATGATGAAATCTAAAGTGTGTATTATGGAACATGGGGTGAAGTGTTCTATGAAGTTGTAGATATTGGTGTTTAATCCTATATTCTTGCTAATTTTCTATTTAGCCATACTATCAATTACTGAGAATTGCATATTAAAATCATCAACTATAATTGTTGAATTGTTTATTTGTCCTTCAAATTATATAAGTTTTTGTTTCATGTATTTTATTATTCTTTTATAAGGTATATGTACATTTATAACTGTTATACCTTCTTGATGTATTGACTTATATCATAAGAAACATTCATTTTTGTCTCTAGAAATATTCCTTGTATTAAAGTCTATTATATCATATTAGTATAACTACTCCAGCTTTCTTACAGTGATATTTTGCATAGCATATCTATTTCCATTCTTTTACTTTCAATCAAATAGATCAACAAACAGTATTTGAATCTAAACTGTTATTTTGTATACAGTAAATATATACATCATGCTTTTAAACCCACTGTGATAATGTCTGACATTTGATTCTTAGGTTGTATTTTGAAATACATTTTCACTAACTATTGAATTCTAGGGTGACCGTTTTACTCTTTCTGTACTTTAGAAAATGTCACTCCATTTTTCTTTTAGCTTTCATTTTTTTTTACCACACACACACGTGTATATATTGCCATTCTTACTGTCAGCCTTCATCCTTTCATCCTTGCTTTAAAGTTTGAATATAATGTGCCAAAATAAGAGTGTGTGGGTTTGTATACCTGAGCATGTGTGTATGCATGCATGTGACCATATGTATCCTACTATAGATGATCAAGGTTTTTGAGTATGCGGTTTAATGTCTTTCATTATTTGGGGAAAATTCCTAGCCATTGTCTTCTCAAGTATTTTTCTGCTCTAATATTTCTCTTTTGTCCTTCTCCTCCTGCTTCTCCTCCTTCTTCACCTCCTCCTTTTTTTTTCCTGTTTACCTCTCTGGCTTAAAACTTTTGCTTTGTTCAAGAAAGTTTCTGGGTGTGGAGTAAAGGTTTTTCTATTTTGGCAGTAGCACATGGTCCTTTCTCATTGGCTGCAATAGTGAGGGGAACTTTCTTTAGTCTCCTTCCCTGTTACCTGTCTTTCCCATGTTCACCTAATAGAGGTCTGTTAGTGTGTACAAAACCCCCTGGGTTCCAGGGCTCCCACATGTTGTAATTTGTCACTCTAGCCTACACTTAGACTTTAAAAATTTGTTAACAATTTAGCTGATTACTTCTTAACCATTTGAGGGCAGCCAGCCTAGTTTTTCCAGTATTCTGTCAAATGAGAGTCTGTCTGTGCACCCCCTCTCTTCTTAAAACAGCATATTCTTCCTTGAATTATAGGCTACTCAAATTCCATGTCATTTAGTTCCCTAATAGGTTAAAAAGGTACACTTTGTAGTTTATTTAGCTTTTTTCTCATCGTTGGAGGATAGACGTGATATTCCTTCCAGCTTACTACATCCTGGGAGAAGCAGAACTCCTAGCATGTGCTTTTAGAAGAGGCTTCCTATTAGAAAATCCTGTCTTTTGATGCAAGATGAATTTGATTCACAACAATTGATTTATTTTTAATTTGGAACATTGGAGATAAGTTACTTTAAGTTTAAAAATTTGAAATTTAAGGACAGGGTTTATTGGCAACTATAGTTCTTGGCAAATGAGGAAAGTATATATGTGAAAATGAGCCTCACATAAAGAGAGAAATAGAGATACTGAGAGCATGGGTGATTGTGCAGAACTTAAATTTTAGTCTAGTGCCAGCTTATCAAAAATATTTTCTTTTTTCAAAATCCATGACTAGTTTCTCATTGCATAAGATCAAATCCAAATATTTTGCATGGCATGCAAAAGTCATCATTATTTGTCTTCAATCTACCTACTTAAGTTTATTTCCCAACACTTTTTATGAAATTCAGTGTGCACTTTATCAAACAGGCCCTATTGGATTGTTCTGGTAGACTCCTAACTAAATTATTTGCTACTACTTTTGCCTTTCTGCCATATAGTGTCATCATAGAAGCCAGGAAGATCCATTTCAATCTTAAATTAAATGATACCTCTCCTATATATGGCACAAAAGCTTCCCATTTAACTAAGTAAAAGAATGAGTTTGAACAATAATGCCCCAAATTATATGACTCTCTTGTTGTGCCTCTTTACTCAGTTATTCCATCTAATCTTTGTTCAATCCACTTCAGTAACACTGTTTTTGTTATTTCTTGAATGCAGCAGAAACCATTCCTGCCTTAGAGACCTTGTGTTAACATGTGTGCATGCCCACACACACAAAAACACACAACACCATACCTGCATGACTATATGGGATGCTTCCTCCTTTTACTCAGGCATCTAGTCAAACATCACCTTGTCAGTTACACTTACTCCATTCAAAGGCCTTATTTAAAAATACTATACTTTCCTTCTCCTACATGCAGCACATATTACTGTCTGCCTTCCATGTTTTCTTTTTCTCCATAGCACTTCTCTTCAACTGAAATACTTTATTAGTTTATTTGCTTATTCTGTTTTTCTATACTATATAATAAGCTCCATGAAAGTAGAAGCTTTTTGTTACTTCATATTACACCTCCAGAGCACTAAAAGGTTCTAGTCCCTAGAACACTTCCAATTAATATTTGTCAAATTAATGAACAATATTTCATACATTTGATATTTGTTACAACTTAACACATGTAATCTCTCTGGATTAAATGTTTTTTTCTTTGTCTATTGGACAAATTAGAACTCATATTTTGTGATTTAAATTAACCATATTTTCTTCCTTGCAATATAAATTACTCTATTTAATAGTTTATTATTTTTTTATTTTGTATAGTCACAAGATCTTGAATATAGCTTATTATAACTATGCACTATCAAAACTATTTATACAACTATCTTTCAAGATATTGTGTCTTTTTCATCTTTGTATTTCCAGCAACTCAACCTGACACTTAGGAATTAATTCTTGAATTTAGTGAGTGCTGGAACTCATTATGTTTTCTCCCAAATCTATTTTTACTGGAACCAACATATATTCCAGTCAAACTAGTAAGAAATATGAACTCTCCTCTACCAGGGGTGTCCAATCTGTGGCCCATGGGCCTCATGTGTCTCAGGATGACTATGAATGTGGCCCAACACAAAATCATAAACTTACTTAAAATACTAAATATATTTTTGTGATTATATGTCACAATGTATTTAATGTGTGGACCAAGACAACTTTTTTTCTTCTAGTGTGGCCCAGAGATGCTAAAATTTTAGGCACCTCTGCTAGTCCAACCCCAAATTTTGTTTGGTAACTGTCTTATAGATAACTATCTCTATTCCAAGACTTTATCAATATGTCAACTTGGGATGCACACTTTTTGTAGTTGTGGGTTAAAGATGATACCTGAACTTTAGTCAAATACTACTTTAAAGTAAAGGTTTCCTTTAGAAAAAGGTACTAAAAATATTGGGGCTTCTCCACAACTAACTGTGTTTTCTGGGTAACTAAATTTTTGTCATCCAGTTTTAAAGCTGTGTTCCAGAACATTTAAAAAAATCTCAACTTCTCGCCAAGATGGAGGTAAAGGTAGAAACATTTATCCTCCTTGCACAACCAAGACAAGGACAACAACCAATTTAAAAACAAAAAAAAATAACCAGAACTGCCAGAAAATTGAAGTGTGTGGGAGTCCAACATCCAAGGAGTTAAAGAAACATTCATCCAGACCAGTAGGAGGGGTGGAGACAGGCAGATGGGGTGGATAGGACTCATGGCAATGTGGCAGGTGGAAGATGGGGTGGGCATCAGCTGGCAGACCAGGTGAGGTGGTGGCTGGCAGAGTGGGCAGTCCCACATTTACAAGCAGAAAAACTGGGAGGAACAACTGGGGAGCAAGACAAACCAAGCAACCCAGGGTTACAGAGCACAGAAATAAAGCCTCAAAACCTCTGACTAAAAAAAATCTGTGGGGTTGCAGCAGTGGAAGAAACTCCCAGCCTCACAGGAGAGTTTGTTAGAGTGACCCACAGGGTCCTAGAATATACAAAAAACCACCCACTTGGGAATCAGCACCACAAGGGCCCAATTTGCTTAGGTGTAGCAGAGGAAGTGACTGAAAGCCAGGAGCCAAGCAAGAAGCAGTGTTCCTTCTCAGATAACTCCCCCATATATAGCTCCACAAAGCAGCGACCTGGGTTGCCCTGCTCTGGCAAATACCTAAGGCTAAACCTTTTATGATGTAACCGGCATGTTGAGACAAAAAATATATATATATGGCCCAAATGAAAGAATGGATGAGCAATGAAGAGATAGGCAACCCAGCAGATGCAGAGTTCAAAACAATGGTAATCAGGACGATCACAGAAATGGTTGAGTATGGTCACAAAACAGAGGAAAAAGTGAAGGCTATGAAAAGGGAAATAAAGGAAAATGTATGTGGAACCAAAAGTGATGGGAAGGAAACTGGGACTCAAATAATAATTTTGGACCAGAAAGAAGAAGATAAACATTCAACCAGAACACAATGAAGAAACAAGAATTCAAAAAAATGAAGAGAGGCTTAGGAACCTCCAGGACAACTTTAAAAATTCCAATATCTGAATCACAGGGGTGCCAGAAAGACAAGAGGAAGAGCAAGGAATTGAAAACTTATTTGAAAAAATAATGAAGGAAAACTTTCTTAATCTGGAAAGGAAATATACTTCCAGGAAGCCCAGGTAGCTCAGAGAGTCCCCAGAGAGTTGGACCAGGGAGGCACACACCAAGGTATATCATAATTACATTACCCAAGATTAAAGATAAGGAGAGAATCATAAAAGCAGCAGGAGAAAAGGTGAGTTACCTACAAAGGAGTTCCCATAAGACTATCAGATGATTTCTCCAAAGAAACCTTGCACAAGGACCTGATCTCCAAAATATATAAAGAACTCACACGACTCCACTCCAGGAAGACAAACAACCCAATTCAAAAATGGGCAAAGGACTTGAAAAGACACTTCTCCAAGGAAGACATACAGAGGGCCCAGAGACAT
This sequence comes from Desmodus rotundus, assembly GCF_022682495.2. Classification (NCBI taxonomy): domain Eukaryota; kingdom Metazoa; phylum Chordata; class Mammalia; order Chiroptera; family Phyllostomidae; genus Desmodus; species Desmodus rotundus. Next base: position 62,513,202 of record NC_071392.1, read on the forward strand.
ATGAAAAGATGCTCAGCATCACTAGCCATCAGAGAGATGCAAATGAAAACCACAATGAGGTACCATCTCAAACCAGTTAGAGTGGCCAACATAAACAAATCCACAAACAAATGTTGGAGAGGATGCAGAGAAAAGGGAACCTTAGTGCACTGTTGGTGGGAATGCAGACTGGTGAGGCCACTGTGGAAAACAGTATGGAATTTCTCAGAAAACTAAAAATGGAACTGCCCTTTGACGCAGCAATTCCGCTGCTGGGATTATACCCTTAGAACCCTGAAACACTCATCCAAAACAAGCTATGCAGCCCAATGTTCATAGCAGCACAATTTACAATAGCCAAGTACTGGAAGCAACCGAAGTGCCCATCAGCAAACGAGTGGGTCCAAAAACTATGGTACATTTACACAATGGAATTCTATGCAGCAGAGAGAAAGAAGGAGCTTATACCCTCTGCAATGGCATGGATGGAACTGGAGAGCATTATGCTAAGTGAAATAAGCCAGGCAGTGAGGGACAAATACCATATGATCTCACCTTTAACTGGAACTTAATCAACAAAAGAAAAAAGCAAACAAAATATAACCAAAGACATTGAAATTAAGAACATTGTAACAATAGCCAGAGGGGAGTGGGGAGGGGATAGTGGGGAGAGGGGTCTGTAGGAGCTACTTTAAAGGACACAAGGACAATATCAAGAGGGAGGGTAGAGGTGGGGGAGGGAGGTGGGACTGGCTGGGGTGGGGTGGAGGGAAGGGGATAAAATGCAGACAATTGTAACTAAATAAAAATAAATTAATTAATTAAAAACAAAAAGAAACCTCACAGGCAAGAAGGGACTGGAAAGAAGTATTCAAAGTCATGAAAGGCAAAGACCTACATCCAAGATTACTCTATCCAGCAAAGCTATCATTTAGAATGGAAGGGCAGATAAAGTGCTCCCCAGATAAGGTCAAGTTAAAAGAGTTCATCATTACCAAGCCCGTATTGTATAAAATCTTAAAGGGACTTATCTAAGAAAAAGAAGATAAAAATTATGAACAGTAAAATGATAACAAACACGATTATCAACATTAGAAGCAAAAAACCCAAAAATAGCAAACAACTAGAACAGGAACACATTCACAGAAATAGAGATCACATAGAGGGTCATCAGTGGATCGGGGGAGAGGGTTAAATGGGGGGAAAGCTACAGGGAATAAGAAGCATAAATGGCAGGTACAAAATAGACAGGGGGAGGTTGAGAATAGTGTGGGAAATGGAGAAGCCTAAAAACTTATATATATGACCCATGGGCATGAACTAAAGTTGGGGAATGATGGTGGAAGAGGGCATACAGGGCAGAGCGGAATAAAGGTGAGAGAAAAATGGGACAACTGTAATAGCATAATCAATTATATATATATTAAAAAATAAAGAAAAAATCTTATATCCTCCCTGATCCTAGCTATATTCAGATAAATACCTGTATAACAGCCATTAAATAGTTTGAAAGGAAAATAAACTTTACTAACAATTAGTATTTTACCCAATGACCTACTTCAGGCCAATAGAAAATAATAGAAGTATTCGGAAGATGGCAGCAACATAGGTGGGAGCGGAGTCCACTTCCCCTCAACGCCAGGGAAATACCTAGCTGATCTGAGGAGCAGAGCGAACAGCCAACAGTATTCCAGCATATACGAAGATTAGAGACCAAAGAGAGAGGACATTGAAAGATCTGACGGTAAGAAGAGTGCTCAAGGACAATAAGGTCCCCGGGACCAGGGACCCGCGTGATACAAGGGCGGCAGAAGCGCCAGCCCAGGCACAGGGGCTGCTGCAGGAGTCTTGGGAGAGGGCCAGATTGAGCTGTGAGCAGCCAGGTGCTTGATTGGACCAGGGGGGCTTGAAAAGGAGGAATTTCTCAAAAAGAAAAAGAAAATAGAGACACTCAGGGTCTAGTTAGAGAACTCTCGCAGCAGCCGTGGCCCCTGGCGCCCCTCCCCCCTCCGCCCCTGGACTGCCAGCGCCAGATAAGCAGCCCTGGAGCTCACCTGAGGCCCGGTTGCGCTCACACAGATTAGTGAACTGGGGGCACACACATGAAACCCCCGAGGGGCGCCCACACCTGGAACCTCCGAGAGCATCTGGAGCAGAGGCTAGCTGCTCCACCCACAGGCCCAAAACCTCTGAACCGAGTGCCGCGTGATTCTGTCCCAGGGCTGTCCAGCTCGCCCAGAGACTCAAGCCCAGGGCGGCTGGATCGGCCTCCCAAGCACAGGGCCACTGGCTCAGCTGGCTGCATGCTCGCGAAGCCAAGTGCAGGGCCGGCTGGCTGCGCGTTTTCCAAGCAGAAAGCCACTTGCGAGCTTGCTAAACCCAAGGCGGCTGAATCCACCACTTGAGCATCCCAAGCCCAGGCGGCTGGATCCGCGGGCTGCACGCTCCAAGCACAAAGCCGCTTGAGGGCTTCCCAAAGCCAAAGCAGATGGAGCCACTGCTAGCGCATCCCAAGAAAAAAGCTGCTGGATTGGCTGATCAACGGCTTGATTGCCTGCCAAGGACCACACCTACAACGCCTACCTAACACTTGCGCACCATGCAGGGCCTACTAGCTCTCTAGGACAAAGGCACAACACCCAGCAGAGGGGAGCTGCAGTGCTGGGGAGACTGCAGGCCAAACAACAGCTAAGAGTGTGGCCCAGGAAGGGAGAAAAGTGAAACGAATCCTTCCAACCACCCCCTCCCATTTCACAGACAGGACACCAGCAGAATTAACCTGACCGGTTTAAAGGCCCCAGAAGATTTTTTTTTTCCTTTCCTCCTTTCCCCCTGAATTCCTTCTTCCTCTCTCTCTTTTTTTGTCTTCATTCCTTCTTCCTCCCATCCTTCACCATTTTTATGTCTTCTTCCTGCCTTCTTTTATCTATTTCTATGTTTTAATTTTTGTTAAATTTCCTTCTTATCTTGCCTCCGATCTTTCTTTATTCCTTCTTCCCTCCTTCCTTCCTTTCCTCCTTTTCTATTTCCTCTTTCCCTCCTTCCCATCTTTTTTTTTTTCTTTCTTCCCCCCTTTCTCTTTTGTCCCACAGGTTAGACAACAAAACCTGGAGTGTTGAAAAGACTAGAGTTAGACCCTGTTAAACCCATAAATAACAGCTCAAGACCAGTGAGCACAGGAGATTAAGGAGAGAGCACCACCGAATCCCATTGGCATTCTACCATAGAAGTTCATATCATAAACCCAGGGAGTCAGAATAGAGCAATTTAAGAAGCAGAGGCCAACAAGAAGAGCCTCACAAACAATGGGAAGACAAAGAAACAATTCCCAAATGAAAGGAAAGGAGGAAGTATCAGAAAAAATGCTAACTGAAAAAGAGGCAAATCAACTATCAGATACTGAGTTCAAAGTAATGGTCATCAGGAAGCTCACTGAGCTCTCTGAGCTCAAAGAGAACTACCAGAAACTACAAGGAAACTACAATGAACTCACTGCAAACTATAACAACATGAAAAAGGAAATAGAAACTATCAACAAGAGCCAAGAGGAAATGAAGAATACAATTTCTGAATTGAAGAACACAGTAGAAGGAATAAAAAGCAGACTTGATGAAGCAGAGGATCAGATCAGCGAGCTGGAGGACAAAGTAGACAAAAACACCCAGAAAGAGCAAGAAAAGGAAAAGAGGCTCAGAAAGAATGAAGAGGCAATAAGGGAAAGGCAGGACAACATGAAACGTAACAATATCCATATAATAGGAATACCAGAAGGAGAAGAAGAAGAGCAAGGGATAGAAAACCTGTTTGAAAAAGTAATGATGGAAACATTCCCTAATCTGAGGAGAGAAAAAGTCACCCAAATCCAGGAATCACAGAGAGTCCCAAACAAGAGGAACTCAAAGAGACCCACTGCAAGAAACATCATAATTAAAATGGCAAATTTCCAAGACAAAGAGAGGATCTTAAAGGCAGCAAGGGAGAAAAAGGAAGTAACATACAAGGGAGCCCCAATAAGGTTAGCAACTGACTTCTCAATGGAAACGCTCCAAGCCAGAAGAGAATGGCAAAAAATATTCCAAGTAATGAGAACCAGAGGACTGCAACCAAGACTACTTTACCCAGCAAGGCTCTCAATCAAGATAGAAGACCAAATAAAGAGTTTCCCAGACAAAAGAAGTATAAAAGAATACAACTCCACCAAAACAGGTCTGCAAGAGATGCTAAAGGGACTGCTTTAAGGAAAGGAAGGAAAAGAGAAAGACAGAGGAACACAGGTAGGAAATTATGGCAATGAATAACTACCTATTGATAATAACCTTAAACGTAAATGGATTCAATGCTCCAATCAAAATACATAGAATAGCTGAATGGATAAGAAAACATGACCCACACATATGCTGCCCACAAGAGACTCATCTCAGGACAGAAGACTTACACAGACTGAAAGTGAAGGGCTGGAAACAAATTTTCCAAGCAAACGGACAGGAAAAAAAAAGCAGGGGTGGCAATACTCATATCAGACAAAATAGACTTCCAAAGAAGGGCCATAAAGAGAGACCCAGAAGGTCACTTCATAATACTCAAAGGAAGAATCCACCAAGAAGACATAAACATTGTAAATGCATATGCACCCAACATAGGAGCACCCAAATACATAAAGAAAATCTTGGAGGATTTCAAGAAAGATATTGACAGCAACACAATTATAGTAGGGGACTTTAACACCCCACTATCAAAAATGGACAGGTCTTCCAAACAAAATATCAACAGAGATATTGTGTCACTTAATAATACCCTAGAGGAAATGGACTTAACTGATATATACAGAACTTTTCATCCCAAAGAAGCAAAATACACATTCTTTTCAAGTGTCCATGGAACTTTTTCAAAGATAGACCACATGATAGGACACAAAGCAAGCCTCAACAAATTCAAGAAAATTGAAATCATATCAAGCATTTTCTCTGACCACAAGGGTCTGAAACTAGAAACCAACCCCAAAGGAAAAAACCCAAAACACTCAAAATCATGGAGACTGAATAGCATGCTATTAAACAATGAATGGGTCAAGAACGAGATTAGGCAAGAAATCAAAAACTTCCTGGAAACAAATGAAAACGAACTCAAAACAACCCAAAACCTATGGGACACAGCAAAGACAGTCATGAGAGGGAAGTTCATAGCAATACAGGCCTACCTTAAGAAGTTAGAAACAGTTCAAACAACAACCTAACCCTATGCCTTCAAGAACTGGAGGAAAAACAAGAAACACAGCCCAGAGCAAGCAGAAGGAAGGAAATAACCAAGATCAGAGTAGAACTAAATGACATAGAGACTAAAAGCACAATTGTAAGGATCAATGAATCCAGGAGCTGGTTCTTTGAAAAGATAAACAAAATCGACAAGCCTTTAAGTAGGCTCATCAAGAAGAAAAGAGAGAGGATCTAAATAAACAGAATTAGAAATGAAAGAGGAGAGATTACAACTGATACCACAGAAATACAAAGGATTGTAAGAAATTACTATGAAGAACTGTATGCTAAGAAATTTGAAAACCTAGATGAAATGGACACATTTCTAGAAAAATATAATCTTCCAAAACTGAATGAAGAAGAAGCAGAAAACCTGAACAGACCAATAACAGCAAAGGAAATTGAAGCAGTTATCAAAAAACTCCCATCACACAAAAGCCCTGGACCAGATGGTTTCACAGGAGATTTCTACAAAGCATTTAAGGAAGAGCTAACCCCCATCCTTCACAGACTATTCAAAAAAATTCAAACTGATGGAAGACTCCTAAACTCTTCTTATGAAGCCAACATCATCCTAATCCCAAAACCAGATAAAGACACAACGAAGAAAGAAAACTTCAGGCCTATATCGCTGATGAACATAGACGCTAAAATTCTCAACAAAATATTAGCAAACCGCATCCAGCAATATATTAAAAAGATCATCCACCATGACCAAGTGGGATTCATCCCAGGGATGCAAGGATGGAACAATATTCGCAAATCAATAAACATAATACATCACATCAACAACAGCAAAGACAAAAATCACATGATCATATCAATAGATGCGGAAAAAGTGTTCGATAAGATACAGCACCCATTTCTGATAAAAACACTCAGCAAAGTGGGAATAAAGGGAACAGTCCTCAACATAATAAAGGCCATATATGAGAGACCTACAGCCAACATCATACTCAATGGACAAAAACTTAGAGCTTTCCCACTAAGATCAGGAAGAAGACAAGGATGCCCTCTCTCACCACTCCTATTCAACATAGTATTGGAAGTCCTAGCCTCAGCAATCAGACAAGAAAAAGCAATAAAAGGCATCCAAATTGGAAAGGAGGAAATGAAACTGTCACTGTTTGCAGACGACATAATAGTGTACATGGAAAACCCTATAGACTCCACCAAAAAACTACTTGACCTAATAAATGAATTTGGCAAAACAGCTGGATACACAGTGAATACCCACATATCAAAGGCATTCCTGTACACCAGCAACGAAACTGCAGAAACATAAATCAGGAAAAAAATCCCATTCGATATAGCAACAAGAAAAATAAAGTACCTAGGAATAAACCTAACCAAGGAGGTCAAAGACCTGTACTCAGAAAACTACACAACACTGAAGAAAGAAATTAAGGAAGACACAAACAAATGGAAGCATGTACCATGTTCATGGATTGGAAGAATTAACATCATCAAAATGGCCATACTACCCAAAGCAATTTATAGATTCAATGCAATCCCTATTAGAGTACCCATGACATATTTCACAGATATAGAACGAACATTTCAGAAATTTATATGGAACCATAAACGACCCTGAATAGCTGCAGCAATTTTGAGAAAGAAGAACAAAGCAGGAGGGATCAGGATACCTGATATCAAACTGTATTACAAGGCCACTGTAATCAAAACAGCCTGGTACTGGCATAAAAACAGGCACATAGAGCAATGGAACAGAATAGAGAGCCTAGAAATAAACTCAAGTCTATACGATCAATTAATATTTGACAAAGGAGGCAGGAGCATAAAATGGAGCAAAAACAGCCTCTTCAACAGGTGGTGTTCGGAGATCTGGATAGCTACGTGCAAAAAAATGAAACTCGATCACCAACTTACGCCATACACGAACATAAACTCAAGATGGATAAAAGACTTAAATATAAGTCATAACACCATAAAAGTCCTCGAGGAAAACATTGGCAGGAAAATCTCAGACATTCCACGCAGCAACATCCTCACAGACACATCCCCTAAAGCAAGGGACATAAAGGAAAGAATAAACAAATGGGACCCCATCAAAATAAAAAGCTTCTGCATGGCTAAAGAAAACAGCACCAAATTACAAAGAGAACCAACAGCATGGGAAAACATATTTGCCAATGATACCTCAGACAAGGGCCTGATCTCCAAAATATATAAAGAACTCACACGACTCCACTCCAGGAAGACAAACAACCCAATTAAAAAATGGGCAAAAGACTTGATCAGACACTTCTCCAAGGAAGACATACAGAGGGCCCAGAGACATATGAAAAGATGCTCAGCATCACTAGCCATCAGAGAGATGCAAATGAAAACCACAATGAGGTATCATCTCACACCAGTCAGAGTGGCCAACATAAACAAATCCACAAACAAATGTTGGAGAGGATGCGGAGAAAAGGGAACGCTAGTGCACTGTTGGTGGGAATGCAGACTGGTGAGGCCACTGTGGAAAACAATATGGAATTTCCTCAGAAAACTAAAAATGGAACTGCCCTTTGACGCAGCAATTCCGCTGCTGGGATTATACCCTAAGAACACTGAAACACCAATCCAAAAGAACCTATCCACCCCAATGTTCATAGCAGCACAATTTACAATAGCCAAGTACTGGAAGTAACCTAAGTACCCATCAGCAAACGAGTGGATCCAAAAACTATGGTATATTTACACAATGGAATTCTACGCAGCAGAGAGAAAGAAGGAGTTTATACCCTTTGCAACAGCATGGAAGAAACTGGAGAGCATTGTGCTAATTGAAATAAGCCACGAAGTGAGGGACAAATACAATATGATCTCACCTTTAACTGGAACATAAGCAATAGAAGAAAAAAGCAAACAAAATATAACCAGAGACATTGAAGTTAAGAACAATCTAACAATAGCCAGGGCGGGGGTGGAGGGTGGGGGCGGGGACAGTGGGTAGAGAGGATTACAGGAAGTACTATAAAGGACACATGGACAAAACCAAGGGGGAGGGTGGAGGGGGGGGAGGGAGGTGGGTTCACCTGGGGTGGGGTGGAGGGATGGGGAGAAAAGGCATACAACTGTAATTGAATAACAATAAAAAAAAAAAAGAAAGAAAGAAAATAATAGAAGTATCATGGGCATCTCATTGAAGACAAACACCTTTTCCCTTACCCTTAACTTTCCTTTCTCCCTTACTACTCACTAGAAATGGAAATCTGGGGCCACCAAATATGCAATATGATAGGGATAATAAGGTGGCTCACTAGCTTCAGTAAGTGGATGGTTCTCTGGAACAGAAATGCTAATTTGCACTGAACTATTACAGATGAGAGAATAAGAACTTCAGTTTTCACTTAGCATAATGCTCTCCAGTTCCATCCATGCCATTGCAAAGGGTATAAACTCCTTCTTTCTCTCTGCTGCATAGAATTCCACTGTGTAAATGTACCATAATTTTTGGATCCACTCATTTGCTTATGGGCACTTAGGTTGCTTCCAGTACTTGGTTATTGTTAATTGTGCTGCTATGAACATTGGGATGCATAGGTTTTTTTCAGTTGCTATTTCAGGGTTCTAAGGGTATAATCACAGCAGTGGAATTGCTGGATCAAAAGGCAGTTCCATTTTTACCTTTCTGAGGAAATTCCATACTCTTTTCCACAGTGGTTGCACCAGTCTGCACTCCCACCTACAGTGCACTCGGGTTGACTTTTCTCCACATTCTCTCTAACACTTGTTTTTTGATTTGTTTATGATGACCATTCATAACGGTGTGAAATGTTATCTCATTGTGGTTTTAATTTCCATCTTTCTGATGGCTAGGGATGCTGAGCGTCTTTTCAGATGTCTCTGGGCCCTGTGTGTGTCCTGCTTATGCCATTACCAGGCTGTTTTGATAACAGTGGCCTTGTAATACAGTTTGATATGAGATATTGTGATCCCTCCTGCTTTGTTCTTTCTCAAAATTGCTACAGCTATTTGGGGTCATTTGTGATTTCATATACATTTCTGAAATGTTTGTTCTATATCTATGAAATATGTCATTGGTGCTTTAATAGGGATTGCACTGATCTATAAATTGTTTGGGGTAGTATGGACATTTTGATGATGTTAATTCTTCCAATCCATGGGCATGGTACATGCTTCCATTTGTTTGTATCTTCCTTAATTTCCTTCTTTAGTGTTGTGTAGTTTTCTTTTTTTTTTAATTAAACATTTTTTAATTGTTGTTCAATTACAGCTGTAGGCATTTTCTGCCCATCACTCCAACCCACCCCAGCCAAAACCACCTCCCTCCCCCAATTCCACCCTCTCCCTTGATTTTGTCCATGTGTCCTTTATAGTATTTCCTGTAAACCTGTCTCCCCACTGTCCCCTCCCCAATCCCCTCTGGCTATCGTTAGGTTGTTCTTAACTTCAATGTCTCTGGTTATATTTTTTTTGCTTTTTTCTCTTGTTGATTATGTTCTACCTAAAGGTGAGATCATATGGTATTTGTTCCTCACTGCCTGTCTTTTTTCACTTAGCATAATACTCTCCAGTTCCATCCATGCTGTTGCTGAGGGTATAAGCTCCTTCTTTCTTTCTGCTACACAGAATTACATTGTGTAAATGTACTGTAGTGTTTTGATCCACTAATTTACTGATGGGCACTTAGGTTGCTTCCAGTACTTGGCTATTATGAATTGTGCTGCTATGAACATTGGGGTGCATAGGTTCTTTTGGATGGGTGTTTCAGGGTTCTTAGGGTATAATCCCAGCAGCGGAATTGCTGGGTCAAAGGGCAGTTCCAATTTTAGTTTTCTGAGGAAATTCCATACTGTTTTCCACAGTGGCCTCACCAGTCTGCATTCCCACCAACAATGTACTAGGGTTCTCTTTTCTCCGCATCCTCTCCAACGTTTGTTTGTTGATTTGTTTATGTTGTCCACTCTGACTGGTGTGGGATGGTACCTCATTTTGATGAGGTCCCATTTGTTTATTCTTTCCTTTATATCCCTTGCTTTAGGGGATATGTCTGTGAAGATGTTGCTATGTGGAATGTCTGAGATTTTCCTGCCAATGTTTTCCTCTAGGACTTTTATGGTGTCAGAACTTACATTTAAATCTTTTTCCACCTTGAATTTATTTTTGTGTATGGCGTAAGTTGGTGTTCGAGTTTCATTTTTTTTCCACGTAGCTGCCCAGATATCCCAACACCATTTGTTGAAGAGGATATTTTTGCTCCATTTTATGCTCCTGCCTCCTTTGTCAAATATTAATTGACTGTAGAGACTTCAGTTTATTTCTGGTCTCTCTGTTCTGTCCCATTTGTCTATGTACCTGTTTTTATGCCAGCACAAGCCTGTTTTGATTACAGTGGCCTTGTAATCAACTGAGCCTCTTTTCCTTTTCTTGCTCTTTCTGGGTGTTGTTTTCTACTTTGTCCTCCAGCTCACTGATCTGATCCTCTGCTTCATCAAGTCTGCTTTTCATTCCTTCTACTGTGTTCTTCAATTCAGAAATTGTATTCTTCATTTCCTCTTGGCCCTAGTTGATAGTTTCTATTTCCTTTTTCATGTTAATATAGTTTGCAGTGTGTTCATTCTAGTTTCCCTGTAGTTTCTTGTAGTTCTCTGTGAGCTCAGTGAGCTGGGTTAGCTTCCTGATAATCATTGCTTTGAACTCTCAGTATCTGATAGTTGAGTTGCCTCTTTTTCAGTTAGCATTCTCTGAGGCTTCCTCCTTTCTTTTCATTTGTGGATTGTTTCTTTGTCTTCCCATTGTTTGTGAGACTCTTCTTGTTAGCCTCTGGTTCTTAACTTGATCTATGCTGACTCCCTGGGTTTATGGTATGAACTTCTATGGTAGAATGCCAATGGGACTCGGTGATACTGTCTCCTTAATCTCCTGTGCTCACTGGTGTTGAGCTGACGTTTATGGGTCTAACACAATCTAAATCTGGTCTTTTCAGAGTTCCAGGTTTTATTGTCTCACCTGTGGGAAAAAGAGAAAAGGCGGTAGGGGAGAAGAAAAAAGAAAGAAGGGAAGGAGGGGAAAGGGAATAGAAAAGGAAAGGAAGGAAGGAAGAATGAATAAAGAAAGATCAGAGGCAAGGTAAGAAGGAATTTTAACAAAAATTAAAACATAAGAATAAATAAAAGAAGTCTGGAAGAAGGAATAAAAAAGGAAAGAAGGAGAGAAAGGAAGAAGGAATTCATGGGGAAAGAAGGAAAGAAAAAAAAAAAAGGCTTTTGATAGCTTTAAACCTGTCAAGTTAGTTCTGCTGGTCTTCCTGTCTGTGGAATGGGAGGGGGTGGTTGCAAGAATTGGTTTCACTTTTCTCCCTTCCTGAGCCACACTCTTCGCTGTTGTTCAGTGTTCAGTCCAGTTCCTCAGGGTCCTTCTACTCCCCACTAGGACTTTAGTTCACTGGTTGTGCTGTCCTTGAGTTGCACCAGTTAGTGGTAACTCACACTCCTTCTTCTTGCTGTCTTAGATGCTAGGGACTCTCGGTGCTGCTATGGGGTAGTTCAGCCCCCTACTGGGTCGAGTAGTTCAGGGGAATGCCGTCTCTCCTTGCCCTGCCGCTCCTCTCTGCTGGGTGTTCTGCCTTAGTCCTAGAGAGCCAGTAGGCCTTGCAGGGCTCTGTGTGCAGGGACTAGGTAGGAGTTGTTCAGAACTGGTGTTTTTAGGTGTGGTCCCTAACAGGCAGCCAGGCCATTGATCAGCTGATCTGCTGCTTTGGGCCTGAGTCATGCTTGTCCTGCCGGTCCGCTGCTCTGGGCCTGAGTTGCGCAGCTGGCTGGTCTTGGGCCTGTGCATGGGGCAGCTAGCCTCTGCTCCCAGTGTGCACCCACCCAAGGTTTCAGGTGTGGGCCCCCAGTCTGCTAATCTGGGTGTGTGTAACAGGGCTTCAGGTGAGCGCAGGGGCTGCTTTTCCGGAGGTCACAGTACAGGGGCTGAGGGGGGAGGGGCGCCAGAGGCTGCGGCTGCTGCAGAGAGTCCTCTAACTAGCCCCTGAGTGCCTCTATTTTCTTTTTCTTTTTGAGAAATTCTTCCTATTCAAGCCCCCATGGTCCAAACAAGCACCTGGCTGCTCACACAGCTCATCCTGGCTCTCTCCCAAGAATCCTGCAGCAGACCCTGCACTCGGGCCAGGGCTTCAGCCGCCATGGTCCCCTGCGCTGGTCCCAGGGACCTTATAGTCCTTAAGCACACTTCTTACTGTCAGGTCTTTCAGTGTCCTCTATCTTTGGTCTCTGATCTTCATATATGCTGGAATACCATTGGCTGTTCGCTCTGCTCCTCAGATCAGCTAGGTGTTTCACTGGTGTTGAGGGGAAGTGGATTCTGCTCCCACCTAACTCACCACCATCTTTAATCCCCTGGGTGGATGCTGTCTTATGGTCATTAACATATGACACCAAAATATTTAAACTTTGTACACATTACCATAGATCCATGTACAGAATTATTTTCTGGTCCATTATATCTCAAATTTTCCTTGTTTTTTTTTTTTTTCTTCTTCTTCTTTTTTTTTTTTTTTTTTTTTTTTTCACTTTTTAGGCTATTAACCAATCAGCCAAATAAGTTGCTTGGGCTCATAGGTCCATGAATATTTTAATTTCAGGTTCTTTCTCTTTCAACATAAATTAGATTATCTGCTCTCCAAAAGAAGCTCTGCTCAGTGGTGATTTCTCTTTAGCACTTTCAGTCCACCTATAAGAGGAACTGAACTTTAGTAGCAGCCCATTTCCACTATGTGGACATGTATAAATCACACTTAGCTATTTTCTTTCTCCATCAGCTGGTAATAAGGAATGTTTCTCCCTTATGCTATCATAGGTGTGAACTGAGAAGGATGCATTAGTGCAAAGGTGATGATGATATGGATGTTTGGGCCATATGTTCATTCAGCTTAGGTTTATGCTTTTGCCCTGCTTGTGCACAATGTCTAAATCACCACTTCCAATACAAAATGGGTTGCTACTGATCTTTATAACTGTGTGTGTCTGAGAGCACTCCAGCATATGATTATTCAATGCCCTATGGTCAAATGCCATATCTTTAGGTCCTGCTGGCATTGCAGAGATATTTTTCAAATGGCTTACAGTTTTCTGATACAGGTGGCATGCCATTGCTCCAGATTCTAAGGATCTACTTTGTGAATCTCTCTCTTTTTTAAATGATTTATTTATTTATTTTTAGAGACAGGGGAAGGGAAGGAGAAAGAGAGGGAGAGAAATATCAATGTGTGGTTGCCTCTCATGCACCTCCTGCTGGAGACCTGGCCCACAACCCAGGCATGTGCCCTGACTAGGAATTGAACTGGCGACCATTTGGTTGTACTTTGTGAATCTCTTATTGAAACTTTCCATAAAGTCCACCTGGTAAATTTCCCACCCTGCAGATAAATTCTAGTTACACAAAGGTCATAGGGTTCAAACAGCATGGCAGCTTGCACCACAGCCTGCTTACAATGTAGAAAACTTTTCAGCTATGGGCTCCACTCAAAGCAGGCAACCTTCTCTGTTACTTACTAGACAGATTGGAACAATATACTCCATCGTACAAGTTTATGCCCCAGAACCTAAAGAAATGTATGAAACATTATGTTTCTATTTTAACAATGAAAATTGCAAAGCACAATAATTTGTCCTTTATTACAGAGAACGTCTTGGCATGCCCCTATACCATGGATTCCTAAAGATCTCATTGGTGTGGTGGATCCCTTTGTATGGTTTAACTCCCATCCTTTGGAGCTCATGTGTCTTATCATGAAACTTCAAGACACTCACTCCTTTTTGATCATCATGTCTAATTAATATAATGCCCTTGATGTACTGAACCAGTGTGATGCTCTATAAAGTGTAGGGATAATTAACAACCCTTCAGACTATTTTACAACAGAGAATGAAAGTGTTACCATAGACTTGGGGAAAAGACTATAAATGGATACCCTCATGGATTTAATTGCATTCCCTCGAAATCTATATGAAGCCCTAATCCCCAATGTGACTGTGTTGGGGATAGGGCCTTTAAAAAGATAATTAAGGTTAAAAGAGGTCATAAGGGTGGGCCCCAAACTCAATATGATTGGTGTCCATATAACAAGAGGAAGACATACTAGAAGTGTGCACAGAGGAAGGACATGCAAGGACACTGAGGAGCAGCTCTCAACAAACCAGGATGTAAGGTTTCACCAGAAACCAGCCTTGCTGGCTCCTTGCTCTTGAATTTCCAGCCTCTCAAACTGTGAGAAATAAATTTCTGTGTTTTTAAATATATATTATCTCACTTATTCTTTTCATACACTCACCCTTTCTTTTTAATTTATTTTTTTCAATTACATATAATATTACATTAGTTTCAAGTGCACAATATAGTGATGTACATTAATATAACTTATGAAGTGCTTGCCCCAGTAAATCTGGTACCCATATGGCACCATACAAAATTATTACAATATTATTGACTATATAACCTATGCAATACTTTTTTGAAAGATACTATTCATTTTATTTTTTAGAGAGGGGGAGGGAGAGAGAAAGAATGGGAGATAAACATCAGTGTATGGTTTCCTCTCCTGTGCCCCCTACTGGGGACCTGGCCCAAAACCAAGGCATGTGCCCTAGATTGGGAATCAAACCAGTGACCTTTTGATTCACAGGCTGGCACTCAACCATGGATCTACACTAGCCAGGGCCCTATGCAATACTTCACATTCCTATGATGATTCTGTAACCGACTTATACTTCATAATCCTTTCCTGTTTTCCATCCATACTCCCAACTCCTTCCCATGTGGAAAATGTCAAAATGTTCTCTGTATCGGTGAGTATGGTTTCTGTTCTGCTTGCTTATTTATTTTGTCTTCTAGTATCAACATATAAGTGAAATCACATGGCATTTATCTTTCCCTGTCTAATTTATTTTACTCAGCATAATACCTTTAAGATCAATTCATGTTATTACAGATAGCAACATTTCATTTCATTGTATATATGTGCCATTTATTTTTTTGTTAATTCCTTTCTTGATGGACATGTAGGTTGCTTCCACACGTTGGCTACTGTATATAAGGCTGCAATGAATATATTGGTGCATATATTTTTTCAATTTAGAGTTTTGAGTTTCTTCAGATAAAAACACAGAAGTGAAATAGCCAAGTCTTTCTTTGTCTCTTGTTTTAACCTGTTTTTCTCTTTTTTTGTTGGGTTTTATTTTAGGGGATTTTGAGGGTTCCTTCTCTTTTTCCTTTTTTTTCTCAATCCCTCTACCACCCCAACAAGCCACCACCCTTGACAGTTGTCAACCTGCTCTTTGTCTTTATTTTGCTTGTTAGTTCAGTTTTTTCATTAGATTTCACATGAGTGAAATTATACGGTATTTGTCCTTATCTGACTGGCTCATTTCACTTAGCATAATGTTCTCCAGGTCCAATCATGCTGTCTCAAAGGGTAAAATGTCCTTCTTTTTCACAGACAAGTAGTATTCCATTGTATAAATGTACCACAGATTTTTTTATTAACTAATCTACTGATGGACACATGGGCTGCTTCCAAATCTTGGCTGTTGTAAATAATGCTAAAATGAACATATAGGTTCATATATTCTTTCAAATTAGAGTTTTGGGTTGCTTTGGATAAATTCCCAGAAGTGGAGTCAGTAGATCATAAGGCAGTCCCATTTTTTAATTTTTTGACATAACTTCATACTGCTTTCCCCACTGGCTGCACTGATGTGTATTTCCACAATAGTACACAAGGGTTACCTTTTCACTACATCATTGCCAACACTTGTTTATTTATTCATTGATGATATCTTCTCTGACAGGTGTGAGATGTTAACTCATTGTGGTTTTAATCTAAATTTCTATGATGATTAGTAATATTGAGCATCTTTTCATTTGATTGTTGGCTGTCTGTAGGTCCTATTTAAAGAAGTGAGAGTTCAAGTCCATTGCCCTTTTTTATGAATTGTTTTGCGCATGTGCATGTTGAGTTGTATAAGGTTTTTACTTGTTTTTTTCTTTTTTTATTGTTGTTTAAGTAGAGTTGTTTCCATTTCCTGCCACCACTTTCCCTGGCCCATTCATCCCCACCTTCCACCCTCAATCCTTCCCACCTTTGGCTTTGTCCACGTGTCCTTTATACATGCTCCTTGAAGGCCCTTCTCCTTCTTTCCCCGTTATCTCCCTTCCCCTCCCCTTTGGTTACTGTCAGTTTGTTCTTCATTTCAATGTCTTTGGTTATATTTTGCTTGCTTGTTTGTTTTATTGATTAGGATCCACTTATAAGTGAGATCATATGGTATTTGTCTTTCACTGCCTAGCTTATTTCACTTAGGATAATGCTCTCCAGTTCCATCCATGCTGTCACAAAGGGTAGGAGCTCCTTCTTTTTTTCTGCTTCATAGTGTTCCATTGTATAAATGAGCTTTTTAATAATTTTTTATATTAACCCATTATACAGATGTATCAGCAAACATGGTCTCCTACTCACTAAATTGTCTTTTCATTTAGTTAATAGTACAATTTTTAATTGTATTTTTTCATTACCATTTAACCTCTTGAAATCCTCCTCCCCCCCTATAATCAGTACAATGTAGTCTACATCTATGATTCCTTTTACCTTTTAGCTCAGTCCCTCAACTGTCTAATGTACCCCCCAATAATTGTCATTCTGCTCTCTGTATTTATTTTCCTTATTAGTTCAATTTTTTCATTAGATCTCACATATAAATGAAATTATATGGTATTTGTCTTTCTCTAACTGGCTTATTTCACTTATCATAATGTTCTCCAGGTCCATCCATACTGTCACAAAAAGACAATGTTTCTTCTTTTTTATGGCCAAGTAGCATTCCATTGTGTGAAGTAAATATCACATAGTTGTTTTATCCATTCATCAGTAGATGACCTTTGGACTGCTTCCATATCTTGGTGATTGTAAATAATGCTGCAAGAACATAGGGGTGCTTATGTCCTTTTGAATTAGTGTTTTGTGTTCCTTCAGATGTATTCCCAAAAGTAGGATCACTGAGTCAAAAGGCATATCCATTTTTAATTATTTAAGGTATCATATTCTTCCCAAAGGGGATGCACCAGTCTGCATTCCCAACAAGTGCAAAAAGGCTCCCTTCTCTTCACATCCTTGCCAGCACATGTTTGTTGATTTATTGATGATAGCCATTCTGACAAGTGTGAGATGGTATCTCATTGTGATTTTAATTTGCATTTCTCTGATGATTAGTAACATTGAGCATCTTTTCATATTTCTATTGGCCATTTGTATGTCCTCTTTGGAGAAGTGTCTATTTAGGTCATTTGCCCATACATTAATTAGATTTGTTTTTGGTGTTGAGTTTTGTATGTTCTTTATAAATTTTGGATATTAAGTCCTTATCAGATACATCAGTGAATATGTCCTCCAATTCTGTGGTTTGTCTTTTTATTCTATTGATTTGCAAAAACTTTTTAGTTTGATGTAATCCCTTTTGTTTATTTTTTTCTTTTGTTTCCCCTACCTGGGGAGACATAGCAGATAAAATATTGCTATGAACAGTGTCCAGTATTTTATTGCCTATGTTTCCCTTTAAGATTCTTAAGGTTTGGCATCAAGCATTTAAGCCTTTAATCCATTTTTAATATATTCTTCTGTGTGGTGTAAGGAGGTAGTCTAGTTTCACTTTTCTGAACATCTGTCCAATTTTGCCAAAACCATTTATTCCACCAAATGTCTTTAACCCCTTGTATGTGCTTGCTTCCCCTGTCAAGTATTAACTGACTATATAGGTGTGGGTTTATTTCTGGTCTCTCTATTCTGTTTCATTGATCTACGTGTCTGTTTTTATGTCAGTACCATTCCATTTTGTTTACTGTGGCCTCATAATATAGTTTGATATTAGGTACCATGATTCTTCCAGTGTAGTTCTTCTGTCTCAGA
Source organism: Desmodus rotundus (assembly GCF_022682495.2). Taxonomy (NCBI): domain Eukaryota; kingdom Metazoa; phylum Chordata; class Mammalia; order Chiroptera; family Phyllostomidae; genus Desmodus; species Desmodus rotundus. Next base: position 62,531,367 of record NC_071392.1, read on the forward strand.
ATCACTGTTGCTATGTTCTGGCTTCATATAAATTTTTGAAATATTTGCTCTGGTCTATAGAATATGACATTGGAATCTTGATAGGAATTATGTTGAATCTATAGATTGTTTTGGGCAGCATGGAAATTTTAATGATGTTAATTCCTCCTATCCATGAACACAGTATGTGCTTCCACTTATTTGTATCTTTTTCAATTTCTTTCTTCAGTGTCTTATAATTTTCCTAGTACAGATTTTATATCCTTTGTTAGAATTATTATTAGTTATTTGATTATTCTGAAGCAATCTGAATGGGCTTGTTTTCTTATTTTCCTATTCTGTTTGCTCATTATTAGCATGTAAAATGCTACTTATTTCTGGACATTAATTTTGTATCCTGCTACTTCGCTGAATTCATTTTTCAATTCTAGTACTTTCTTGGTGGAATCTTTTGGGGTTCTCTTTGTACAGTATCATGTTGTCAGTAAATAAAGATAGTTTTACTTTGTCCTTTCCAAACTGGACTCATTTATTTATTCTTCTTGTCTTAGTGCTATGTCTAGGACTTTCAATGCCATGTTGAATAAGAGAGGTGAAAGTGGATATCCCTGTCTTGTTTCCTATGTTAAGGCAACTACTTACAGTTTTTGCCCTTTGAGTATGATGTTGCAACAGGTTTGCCATAACTTGCATTTATTATGTTTAGATATGTTCCCTCTATTCCCATTTTGCTGAGAGTTTTTATCACAAATAGGTAGTGGATTTTACTAAATGCTTTTTCTGCATCTATTGATATGATCATGTGGTTTTTATCCTTCATTATGTTTATGTGGAGAATCACATTTATTGATCTGCAAATGTTGTACCAGCCTTGCATTCTCAGAATAAATCTCACTTCTCATGTTTATGATCTTTTTGATGTATTACTATATTCGGTTTACTAATATTTTGTTGAGGATTTTGGCATCTATGCTCATCAAAGATATTGGACTTTATTCTTGTGCAGTGTCTTTATCTGGTTTTGGAATTAAGGTAATGCTGACCTTATACAATGAGCTTGGGAGCTTTCCCTCCTCTTGAATTAAAAAAAAAAAAAAAAGTTTGAGAATGAGTGTGTTAGTTCTTCCTGGAATGTTGGTAAAATTTACCTGTGAAGCCATCCAGTTCCAGGCTTTTGTTTGTTGGGAGTTTTGTTTTGTTTTTTATCGTAGCTTCAATTTTACTGGGTATAATCTGTCTTTTCAGATTCTTTGATTCTTAGTGATTACGTTTTGTAAGATTGTATGTTTCTAGGAATTTATTCATTTTGTCCAGGTTGACCAATTTCATAATATTTTATTAACATCCTTTGTATTTCTTTGATTTCAGTTGTTATTCTCCTCTTTCACTGATGTTTTTATTTATTTTGGTCCTCTCTCTTTTTTTCTTGATGAGTCCAGTTAAAGTTTTTCAATCTTGTTTGTCTTTTCATAAAACAAGGTCCTTGATTCCTTGGACTTTTGTATCATTTTGTTAGACTATTTCATTTATTTCTGCTCTGATCTTTATTATTTCATTCCTTCTTCTCACTTTGGACTTTGTCATTGTTTTTCAAATTATTTTAAGTGTAAAGTTAGATTGTTTATTTGAGCTTTTTAATGTTGTTTTTTTTTTTTTTTGAGATAGGCCTGTCATGCTATATACATTTCCCTGTTTGATTGTTATGTTTCTCAGATTTTGAATTGTTGTGTTCTCATTTTCATTTGTTTCAAGGTATCTTTGATTTCTTCCTTGATCTTGTCATTGACCATTCCTTGTTTAATAACATGCTATTTAGCTTCTATGTCTTTTAGTATTTTTTAGTATTCTTCTTGTGATTGATTTCTAGTTTCATACATTGTGGTTAGGGAAAATGCTTGGTGTAATTTCAATCTTAGATTTATTGAGACTAGTTTTGTGTGCTAACATATGGTCTATCTTAGAAAATGCCCTATGTGTACTTGAAAAGTATACATATTATTTTCCTTTATTTATTGTTGTTCAAATACAGTCATCTCCATTTTCCCACCACCACTTTCACCTGCCCCATCCACCTCCATCTCCCACCCTCAATCTTCCCCTCCCCTTTGGCTTGGTACATGGGTCCTTTACACATGTTCTTTGGTGACCCCTCCCTTTCTTTCCTCATTATTCCTCTCCCATAGGCCCCCTGGTTACTGTAAGTTTGTTCTTCATTTCCACGTCTCTGGTTATATTTTGCTTGCTTTTTTGTTTGGATGATTAGGTTCCACTTATAGGTGAGATCACATGGTATTTGTCTTTCACTGCCTGACTCATGTCACTTAGCATAGTTCTCTCCAGTTCCGTCCATGCTCTGGTGAAAGGTAAGAGCTCCTTCTTTCTTTCTGCTGTGTAGTATTTTATTGTGTACTTGTGCTATAGTTTTTTTGGTCCACTCATTTACTGATGGGCGCTTAGGTTGCCTCCAACACTTGGCTATTGTAAGTTATGCTGCTATTAACATTGGGGTGCTTAAGTTCTTTTGAATTGGTTTTTCAAGATACTTAGAGTAGTATGTATATTTTGCTTTATGGGGTGAAATATGCTGAAGATATCAACTAAACCCATTTGATCAAGTGTGTTATTTAAGAATGCTGTATCCTTGTTAATTTTCTGTCTGGAAGATCTACCCATTGAAGTCAATGGTGTGTTAAAATCCCCTACAATGACTGCATTTTTGTTGATCTCTCCTTTTATGTCCATCAAAATTTGCTTTACATATTGAGGTGCTCCTGTGTTGGGTCCATAAAGGTTTACTAGGGTTGCATTTGCTTTTTGGATTTTTCCCTTATAATCATTACTTTAAACTCTATACCAGGTAAATTGCTTCTCTCATGTTCACTTAGTTTTTCTTCTGGAGGATTCTCTTGCTCATTCATTTGCCTTTTTCTTGATATCCCCTTTTTTGCTACTTCTTTATATTTGTTTCTATGTTTTAGGTAGATCTATAAAGACTCCGGTGCTGCTCTACATCAGATGTTGTCTAGGGCCTGTGACTAGCCCTAGACAACCTATTTGGAGCTATCAGTGATCCACAGCTTTTGTCTCCATCTGCTGGGCCTGAGTGTGTGTGGAAAGATCCAGTGTGTGCACCAAGGTTAGCCTTTACCCACTCTGGGCCCAGTGGAGGTTTGGCTAAAATCTCAGAGCTTCCAGAGATCTGTGTTAGTTGTTAAATTTAATAACTGATATAAGTCTAAGCTGTACCCAACACCCCAGCTTAAGCTCCACAGGGTGGGGCAGAGTAATTACTGTAGGTGGACTTATTGTTTTTCCTAAGGCTAATGCCACTTGCGGGGGAAGGCCTCTGCCTGAGAACAATGGCCTCTGCGGTATGGGGAATGATTTACCATAAGGATCTTGGCAGCTATTCTTTCAATTCTCTCCCCAGAGCTACCAGCCCCAGACTCTCCTCACATGTCTCTATACATTCTGTCCTCCCTCACCTAAAGCCCAAAGTAAGTGTCTGCATATGGAATTTTGTGTTGGCCCTTTAAGAGGCTCTGTGTGTCCCCAGCTTTCTCTCCCTGGTGGACTGAAACCTTGCTGCCTTTCACAGCTGGATATTATCTGGGTTCCTTTTCTGGCTGTGGTGCTGTAGGCCAGTGAACCAAGCTATGGATTTTGAGGTCACACTTCTCAGGGGGAACCCCATGGCCACTGAAATATCCTTCCAGAACTTTAGCTTCTGCCCATGGGAGTCCATTCAGCCCTCTCATATTTCCTTCACACTCTTTACCAGTCACATTTGGATCAAGTAGTTTCTTCTGTCTGTCCTTGGTTTTAAGGTTTCTCTCCATCTACTGTTCAGCTGGTTATTTAGGATGATTTCTCTACAATTTATTTGTAATTCCAGTTTGGTCCTGAGAGGAGGTTTGTTCAGATTTCACTTACTCTTCCACCACCTTGTATCTGATAGTGTCTTTTGTTGTGCAGAAATATTTTAGTTGTATATAGTACCATTTGTTTACTTTTTGTTTTGTTTTCCTTCAGTGAGGTGACAGAGAAAAAAATATTGCTCTGAGATGTGTCCAGGATTTTATGGTCTATGTTTTCATCTAGGGTTTTATGGTTTCAAATCTAACATTGAAGTCTTTAATTAATTTTGAGTTTATTCTTGTGTTTGCTGTAAGAATGTTGTCTAATTTCATTTTTGTCTGTATCTGTCCAATATTTCCCAGACCTTTTATTGAGTAGAGTATTTTAACTCACTGTATGTTTGTTCTCCTTTGTGAAATATTAATTGACTATAAAGGCATGGGCTTATTTTTGGTCTCTCAATTCTGTTCCACTGATCTCTATGTTTGTTTTTATGTTAGTCCCATGCTGTTTGATTACTATGACCTTGCAGTATTGTTTGATATCAGATAGTGTGAGTTCCCCAACTTTGTTCATTTTTCTCAAGATTGCTAGGGTTATTCAAGGTCTTATGTGGTTCCATATAAATTTTTGCAATACTTACTATAGTTCTGTGAAATATGCCATGATATTGATAGGAATTGTGTTGAATCTATAGATTGTTTTGGGGTGTGTGGATATTTTAATAATGTTAATTCTTCCCATCCGTGAATATGGTATATCCTTCCATTTATTTATATCTTCTCTAATTTCTTTTCTCAGTGTCATAATTTTTTGAGTACAAGACTTTTATATCTGGTTAAATTTATTCTTAGGTACTTTATTTTTTTGAAGCTATGATGAGTAGGATTGTTTTCTTAGTTTTCCTTTCTGAAAGTTCTTTAGTGGTGTATAGAAATGCAACTGATTTCTGGATATTTATTTTGTATCCTGATATGTTACTGAATTCATTTATTACTTTTAAAAGTTTTTTGGTGGAATCTTTAGGGTTTTCTCTACATAGTATCATATCATCTGCAAATAATGACAGATTTACCTCTTCTTTTCTAATTTGGATGCCTTTTATTTCTTCTTGTCTTATTTCTATGACTTCCATTACTATGGTGAATAAGAGAAGTGAAAGCAGATATCTCTGTTTTGTTCTAATCTTAAGGGACACATCTGTTTTTTTTGCCTTTGATTATGATGTTGGCTGTGGGTTTGTCATATATGGTTTTATTACATTGAGGTATCTTATTTCTTTTTTCACATAGTTGAGAGTTTTTATCATAAAAGGGTGCTGGCTTTTATCAAAAGCTTTTCCTGCATTTATTGAGATGATCATGTGGTTTTTATCCTTCATTTTTTAAATGTGTTGTATCATGTTTATTAATTTGTGAACATTATTCCAACCTTGCATTCCCAAAATCAATACCACATGATTATGGTGTATGATCTTTTAAATGTATCATTGGTTTTGGTTTGCTAATATTTTGTTGAGGATTTTAGAATCTTTGTTCATCAGGGATATTGACCTATAATTTTTTTGTATTGTCTTTATATGGTTTTGAAATTAGTATAACATTGAATTTATAAAATATACTTGGGAGTATTCCCTCCTCTTTAATTTTTGGAATAGTTTGAGAAGTTTAGATATTAGTTGTTCTGTAAATATTTGGTAAATTTCATCTGTGAAGACATCTGGTCCAGGATTTTGTTGGTTGGAAGATTTTTGATACTGCTTCAATTTCACAAATTGTTTATCTGTCTATTAAGGTTATCTGATTCTTTGTGATTTACTTTTGGAAGATTGTATATATCTAGAAATTTATCCATTTTGTCCAGATTGTCCAATTTATTGGCATATAGTTGTTTATAATATTTTCTTACAATTCTTTGTGATTATTTGGTGTCAGTTGTTACTTCTTCCATTCTTGATTTTATGTTTTAGATCCTCTTTTTTTCTTGATAAGTTTTATTAAATTTTTGTCAATCTTATTTATATTTTCAAAGAACCTGTTCTAGATTTCCCTGTTTTTTGTTGTTTTTTAGACTTTATTCTGTTTATTCCTGTTCTGATTTTTATTATTTCCTCACTTCTAGTTGCTTTGGGCTTCGTTTGATGATCTCTTTCAAATTCCTTTTCATGAAAGTTAAATTGATTATTTAAGATTTTTGTTGTTCCTTGACATAGGACTGTAATGCTATGAATTTCCCTCTTAAGACTGCTTTCACTGTGCCTCATAGATTTTGGGTTGTTGTGTTTTCATTTTCATTTGTTTCAAGGTATCTTTTGATATCTACCTTGATCTCATTATTAGCCCCTTCAATGTTTACTTTCATGTTATTTAGCTTCCACGTTTTTGTATGTTTTCAGTTTTTTCTTGTGATTGATTTCTAGTTTTATAGCATTATGAACAGATATGATGCTTGATATGATTTTAATCTTCTTAATTTACTGAGACTTCTTTTGTGTCATAAAATGTAGTCTATTCTAGAAAAATGTTCCATGTGGACTTGAAAAGATATATATTCTGCTGTTTTTGAATGAAATGCTCTGAAGATATCAATTAAGTGCACATTATCCTGTGTGTCATTTAAAACTGCTGTTTCCTTATTGATCTTCTGTCTGAAAGATGTATCCATTGAAGTAAATGGATAGAAATAAAACTCTCTACTATAATTGTATAACTGTCAATAACTTCCTTTATGTTCATCAAGTTTTGCTTTATATATTTGAGTCTTCCTATGTTTGATGCATAAATATTAAAAAGGTTTATATCATCTGCTGGCTTGCTCCCATTAGCTTTATGTAGTATCTTTCTTTGTCTCTTAATATAACCTTTGTTTTAACATTTATTTTGTCAGATATAAGTATTGCTACCCCACTTTTTTTTTTCTATTTATATGACATACTTTTTCCTTCCCTTATTTTAAGTCATTGTGTAGCTTTTGTTCAGAGGTGAGTCTCTTGTAGTCAGCATATCTATGAGTCTTGTTTTCTTATCCATTTAGGTACCCTATGCCTTTTGATTGGAACACTTAATCCATTTATATTTAATCTGATTTTTGATAATTAATGTATTGTCATTTAATTGTTTTAACTATGTTCTTCTGTTTTTCATTTCTTTTTTTAATGCAAACCCTTTACCATTTCTTATAATACTAGTTTGCTGTTCACAAATTCCCTTAGCTTTTTCTTGTCTGGGAACTATTTCTCCTTCAATTTTAAATAATAGCCTTGCTGGGTAACATAGTCTCGGTTGTAGGTCCTTGCTTTTACCACTTTAAATATTTCATGCCAATCCTTTCTGGCCTGAACTGTTTCTGTTGAGAGATCAGCTGAGAGTCAGCAAGAGCTCCTTTGTAGTTAACTGCCTTTTTTCTGTTTGTGACTTTTAAGATTCTCTTTTTGTCTTTAATCACTGCCCTTTTATCTATGATGTGTCTTGGTGGAGGCCTTTTTTGGGTTCATCTTCTTTGGGACTGTCTGGGCTTCCTGTACTTATATATCTATTTCCTTCACCAGGTTTGGGTATTTTCCACCATTATATTTTTAAATAGGTTTTCTATTTTTTTACTTTCTTTTTCCTCCTTCCAGTACCCCCATGATGCAAATGTTGGTACACCATTTCAGGTTGGTACACCTGAAATTGCCCCAGAAGCTTCTTAAATTTTCCCTGTTTTTTTTTTTTATTCTTTTCTGTTCAGATTGGGTGTTTTCTATTTTTTCCCCAAATTACTGATTTGATTTTCTCCTTTATCTACTTTACTGTATATTATCTGAAATGTATTATTCATTTCAGTTAGTGCATTTTGTTTGTTTACTTTTGACTGGTTCTTTCTTATATTTCATATTTCTTTGTTCAAGTGCTCATTGAGATCACTAAACATCCTCATAGCCAGTGTTTTGAATTATATATCTGGTAAATTGCTTTTATCTTTTTTGTTTATTTTTTCCTGGAATTTTGATTGTTCTTTCGTTTGGGACTTTTTTTTTTTGCCTCCTAATTTTTTCAGCCTCCTTATGTTTGTTTCTATGTATTAGGTAGAGCTACTACATCTCCCATTCTTGGTAGAATGGCCTTATGTGGTAGGTGTCCTGTAGGGTCCAATGTCACAGTTAAATTTCAGGCAGCTGTTTATGTCTATGCAAGAAGACTAATGCATATACTGCTGTCCATCTCATGAAAATTCAAACTATTTTTGCTTTTATTTCTTCTGTCACAGAATATAGCATATTTACCAAATCAATACCTGCATACCATGTATCCAAGGCTGTGTTAATTTATGGTAGCAACATACCACATACAGTGGCCTAGTAACTGCAATTGGTGCTACAAAATACCATGTATAGCATAGCAGTAACATTTCAATGTACGATAGTCTTTGTTATCTGCCAGGATCCAGCTGGTTACTGTAGGAGTCAGGGTGATAAATTAAATGAGATATGATGATGACTACTACCCTCTAGGCCTTAATAGGCAGCATAAATTTTTGCCAGTTTCTCAAAAATACACTATATATTTAATTTATTATTTTGGCCAATGTGGTGGAGAGGTGGCATATAAAAACTTCCATTTGGTCTTTCCCATGATAATGCCTCTAACTCCACAGACAAACCAAAGACAAGTTAAGGACCCAATGTGAAGTTTCTGATAAAATTACCAAATTATATATTGGATATTTAAGAAATAAAAATGGGGTGAGGTTATTTATATAATAGACCAATTGTGAATCAGACCTATGCCAGGGCTGTATTTATTATCTGACTTACATCTGCCCATATCCATTAGAGGACTTATTATAATGTTTCAGATCCTTGGAAATCAATGTCTCTTCAGACCCAAGTCCAATAGTACTAAAAATACAATGTTTTCTTGTGTTTTGAGTGTACAATGGAGTAAATGGTAATGGATCCTTTGTGGAAGAAATCATTTGCACATATGTTTGTCTCAGAGTTTCAGATTTCTTCCTCTTGTTGTTCAGCTTCTTCTGTCAGTGAATATCAGGTCTGAGACTTGGGTAAGTATGGAAACAGGTTAGAGATTGTACCTTTTTAAAGGCAGGTTTTAAGTCTCCTGATTACCTACCTGTGATTTCTCCAGGTGGTATAAATTGAGCACCATGCTTGTTGTCTGTTCATCAACATTTTCTCTAGGAACAATGTGTTTTTTGCAGGCCATGCTATTTTAGTTGCTACTGCAACCTTGTTACACATTGCAGTAATTGCTCCCAGCTTCATTCTGGTGGTTATATGCCTACCATCTCCACTGCTACAGGAAGTCTAATTCTGTAACATAATTTCCACCATCAGCCCTGGCCTCTAGAGATTATCCACCAAAATGTTAAAAAATTATTTTACCCTTGTCATAATCATATTCCCTTAATTGATTTGGTAAAAAGGTTGTTCTTTAAGCTTTCCTTTGAAACATTGGCTGGTGGGTTTTTCAGCCTTACACAAATTCTTTCTGGTATGCCCATCTTCATAAGCCTTTTGATCTCTACTACATGCCATAGAACTCTGGCATTTTTACTACATTTACTGTCAGCACTTGCTCCAGGCTTCTAGAAGAGTCCCACACACTCCTGAGTTCCTTGCCAGGATATTATTTCTTATATCACAAGAAAGTGCTTTCATATTGATAAAGTTCCTTATTCAGTTTTATATTCTAGCCCTCCTTATTCTGTATCCTTAGGATTCATTTCCATAAACACTTTCCTGGCTTCTTCCTGTACATGTTGTCTTTTGGCATATATTGTAGTTTTTTTTTTTTTTTCTTTCTTCTTCGGTTGGCCCAGCTCTTCCTGTAGAACAAAGATGTAAAATGTCATTACTAGCTGATACTCCTGGCAACAAGTGGAATGAATGCCTTTTTCCTGAGAGTTTGATTAGGATGGCATACCACAGCATCTATTACATAGCTAAAACAATTTATAAAATAAAGCAAAAAATGGATAAACACAAATTCAGAATCTTGGTTACCTCTGTGGGGAGTAAGGGGAAATATGATTGGGAAGGGTACAATGGGATACTCAAAGTTATTAATAATGCTTTTTCCCTTAACTTATACAAGAGACCATTTGTTTATTATCCCTTCAACTGAAGAAAATTATTTTATACATTTTAATGAAATGATATTATTCCTGGTACTAAATCTAATAAAATTATCATTTTAGTCATGCAAAGTAATGCATTTCTTACTTTAGAAAAAATGTAAGAATGGTTTTTGTGAATATGTGAAAATAAAGAGAAATTGTTGTTTTAGAAGATGTGAAAATTTAAATGGCTTCTTTGTATAAGGACTCATGATGAATTCAGAATCAGAGAAATCAGACAAATACTCTGACATACCTTTCCTTGTGACAGCTGATAGAAAGTCCTTCCTTCCAGTCACCTTGCAGATACACTTCTCCATGTTCCTTCAACTCTCTGATCCTATGAGTAAAGGTGAGCTTAGATTTTCTTACTTGAATTGAAAAAGAAAAATTGCTTTGGAAAATTATTTAAAATAATAAGACTTTACTCAAGATTAATGCAATAGGGAAGAGAGATCAAATACAACAGCATCAATTTAGTTGAAACAAAAGGTGGAAAAAATTTAAAGCATTAGAGTGAGCTAGTGGGAAAGCAGTGGAGAAAGATAAGGAGGAGGCTGTCAGTGTGATTAGGTCATCTATGTATACCAACTGTTGGTTATTAAAGTTAGTTTCCTACTGTCTCACAGCAACTGGGAAATAGGGACACAATCATTCTTGTAATTACATCTCAAAGAGATGGCTCTCAGGTTCTATAGAAAGACTGTACTGAGCGATAAAACTGGCAAGAGGCTGAGAAAAGATTTACATTACCAAATGTCATAAAAGACTCTGTATTTGTGAGGGTTTTTTTTAGGTAAATGCTCTAAGGAAAGCATGTTATTCCTAGAGTCAGATAGATACCTACCTAAAATTTGGTCATGCTACTTTCCTCTTTGGCACTACTCTTGTACCCACAATCTCTTTTCAACAAAGCAACCTGACTAATCTTTTAACAATATAACTTAGATCACATTATTTCTCTGCTCAAATCCTTTAATGGTGTTCCTTTGCATAAACTAAAATGTTTTTCCTCTAGATTTTCATTTAGCTGACTCCCTCACTTTTCACTTTCTCATTTTAATACAGCAAACATTTCCTCTCTGACCCTATCCCACACTCTTGCATTTTGAATTACTTTTTCCTTACTCTATTTTATCTTTTACCCTAGCACTTAGCACTTTCCAAATATGATATAATCTACAATGTATGTTGTTATTTACTCTTTGTCTGTGCTTGTCAGCCTCCTCCCTGGGATGTAAGCATGGAGGTTTTTGTTTTGTGTTTTGATATATCTTATGTATTGAGGACAGAGCCTAGCACATGATATGCACTAAATACATCTATTGAATGATCCATGATCCATGTTCCAGGGAACAAAAGAAAGCTGACATAATTTCTTTGGAAGAATATCATAATATTACCTGTTATCATTTAAATGTTGAATATATTTCTACATAAGAAATTAAATTCAAATAGCAACAATTGAGTATGCAAGCAATATTTGTCATTATATCAGAAATTTATATTTATTGTTATACAAATGAAAAGACCAGAATTACATTTATGTGGAGTTATCCTTCTTAGAATTTACAAACAATACCTGAAGGTAGCTAGCTCCTGCCCAATAACCTTATGATTAAATATTTCTGTGGTTTTGCTTGTTTGATTTTGCTTTTCCTTAAATTCTGGTCATCCCACTTTCCCCAAAGGCTATGCTCAATTTGGCAAAAGGAAATACGATGTTTATTTTCCAATTAATGCATAGAAAACTATGTGATCCTTTAAAAAATTGTAGAATTGGAGAAGAATTTTCCTAATTTCTTGTTACTAAGTTGAATGTTCTGGTAAATTACTCTACACTTAACTAAGTTAGGCCTAAGCTAACAAGGTTAAGTTAATTTTCTGTGTGTATTAGGAAAGTTAAAGTAAAGAATTGGTGGACAAAAAAGGGAGTGGGGAGTTCTATGGAGAGTAACCTCACAGGGTGATCTAATTATAAATTCCTAACTGGGCATATCATGGTGGTTGGTCACACCCTAGGCATATGATATTTTTACTAAAAGGCTTCTTTGCCTTAAGAAAGCCCAGTTCACTGTTTCTGTGCATCTAGGTTTACACCCTTTGAAATACCAAATCGCATACCCCTTTTTGTAAGACATTACATAATCTTAACTATCCTGTAATCCAGTCTCAAAATTTCTTGTACATCAAGTAATCTTCTTTACATTCCTTCTTTAAAATCAAATGCATAAGAAGAAACTGCAAACTGTTATTTTCTGAAGCATTTAATTCAGTCTGTTGAAATTTTGCTTTCAGGTGCACCCATTGTTTGACTCAAAGAAATTTTTATAAAAAATGTCTTCAGGTTTGGTTGGTCTTACATCAACAAACCAAAGAATACTTTTATTTAAGGACCTAAGTTTACCTTGTTAGTAATTTAGCCATTTTAAAATATAACTCAAATCATAAATAATGATTAGGGACTTCATTCTTCCTGAAAATATCAAGATCCTCAGGAGGAACTATAAATATATTTTAATTCTGAAGTACAAACCTTTGCTTTTGGGGGTCCAGATATCTAATAGGGGCATTTTAAAGTTTTAAGATGTGCATGTGTATTAATACACACTTATATGATTCATCATTATTGTTAAATTCATTTCACATGTGTCCTAAATTGCATTTTTGAAGAGATTTTATTTATTTATTTTTAGAAAGAGGAGAAGGGAAGGAGAAAGAGTGAAAGAAATATCAATGTGTGGTTGCTTCTCATGCAGCCCCCCACTGGGGACCTGGCCTGCAACTCAGGCATGTGTCCTGACTGGGAATCCAACCAGCTACCCTTTGGTTCACAGGCCTGTGCTCAATCCACTGAGGTACACCAGCCAGGGCTTAAATTGTATTTTTAACGTGGGCCTCCAGAGATGAAAAAGCTAGTACATTAATCTACTGTACATTGCGGTCTTTTTCAAATTAATACCACAGTTGGTCATTTAAATGACCTTATTTTTTTAAATGATAGAAAGGCAATGTTGTTTTTTATCAGGTAATTAAAGATATAAAATATTACTTTTGCAAGGCAAACTTCTTTTTTAAAATTTTTATTGTTATTCAATTATAGTTGTATGTCTTTTCTCCCCATCCCTCCACCCCACCCCAGCCAAGCTCCCTCCCTCTCCCACCTCCAACCTCCCCCTTGATTTTGTCCATGTGTCCTTTATAGTAGTTCCCGTAAACCCCTCTCTCCACTATCCCCTCCCCACTCCCCTCTGGCTATTGTTAGATTGTTCTTAACTTCAATGTCTCTGGTTATATTTTGTTTTCTTTTTTCTTTTTTTTAATTTTTATTGTTATTCAATTACAGTTGTATGCCTTTTCTCCCCTTCCCTCCCCCCCCCACCCCAGCTGAACCCACCTCCCTTCCCCACCCCCACCATCCCCCCCGATTTTGTCCATGTGTCCTTTATAATAGTTCCTGCAATCCCCTCTTCCCCCTGTCCCCACCCCACTCCCCCCTGGCCACTGCTAGACTGTTCCCAACCTCAATGTCTCTGGTTGTATTTTGTTTGCTTTTTTCTTTTGTTGATTATGTTCCAGTTAAAGGTGAGATCATATGGCATTTGTCCCTCACTGCCTGACTTATTTCACTTAACATAATGCTCTCCAGTTCATAATATTATTATTGCATATAATAATGATATCTAATAGTATCCTTGTTGCCAGAGGAAATAGTATTCTCCCACAATATCACAGGAAAAGCATCTCAGGTATACATGCATAAGAGGATTTCAGGTATAGTGGCAATATTTTTTGGATCCTAAACAAAGGACTACCTCAAGTACAGCATGCTGGATGACTCATCCATGACCAGGTGGCTCAGCTCCATCCTACTGCAGAAGAAGTCCAGCCTCTGGGGCCTCAGGCCTCCACTTGTTCTCACCAAGTTTAGGAGGAAGGTTGGGACCCAGAGCTGCCAGACCATTAGCCTGGCATCCTGGGCTCCTGTAGTCCAGCAGTCTCTGTTCTTGTTCTGAAACAAATAGTAATGTGTTTCAGACTGTGTGTCTGCTAAAGAGAGAGATGCATACTACCAAGACCAGCCTTTGTTAAGTTTTGATTATATTTCCATGGGTTTGGTAAGGGGTAAACTTTATTTCAAACTATCCAATCTCTTTCCTGGCTCTTCCCAGGCCTATGCTGGGACATCCCCCATCTATTCTCTTTCTTAGGTTCCCCCCCCCGCTTTATGGTTGCCATTTTTGCTCCTACTGCACATGTTCTCATAATAAAAGGAACTTGCCGGCTTCAACTTCTCATGCCTCAGCAAAGAAATTTTCCCCTCACTTCTTATCCCTTTCTCTGGGAGGGCAGGGAATGGTGGTTGTTCCCTGGGGCTATTAGAAAGCTGGACTTTCCTGCCTGCTCCAAGATTAAAGCCCCTCTGTTTTAGGATGTTCTCTAGGGTGTCTGTGAAGCTGTAGCTTCTGGACTTAATATGCTCAGCCAGTTTTGTTCCCTTCTTCTTTGTTAACATCTAAATAGCTACCTATACTAATATCCCTACATATAATGCAAACTTAAATATTAACATTTCTGCATTATTGTGAACGGGCAAATTGAGCTGAAAATCTAGGTGAAATACCTTTTTAGTTTATGTTGTATTTTCCCCAAATGTGGGCATCAACCAAAACATAACTAAAATTTTTAATAATAACAACCATAACATCTGACTAGTTCTGAAGATCCTATGAGTGAATTTTTGCTAAGAGGTGAAATCATGTTGAGGTATTGTACTTTTATGAAATTAACAACTTATAATAGTAAAATGATCATGAGGGCACTTCAGATCCCGAAAGACCTGTGTTTATGGCATGTATATTGAGATTAGCAGAAATAAGAGTTGTCACAAGGGTAGCTCAGCCTGTCTCATCTACTTTCACATGGACATTACATTTCTATCTTCCTTTGGCACTTCAAATGTTCACAGTGTTCAATGACTTAATTTAATGAATTCAATGTTAGAAATGGAATATATTGAAAAAATATAAGGTAACTCTGCTTGCCTTTTTCAATATGATTAATATTTTATTTTTAAGAAAAGCAAATTAAAGAACTATCCCCAACCTAAGGTCAATAGTGCCTGTTTAAAGAAACTATCTTATTCTATTCTCTTCAATACACTGTCTTTTTCAGAATATTAATGGGGGAAGCAGTGACAAGAATGACTTAGACTTACATGTCAGGAGAAAGGGTCAGCTCTTGGCAGTAGGATGTTAATTCACATCCATTAATGAAATTTATCCTGAATGAAATTTACTGTGTGTGTGCCTCTCTCTCTCTTTCTCTCTCTCTTGCACACACATGCACTCTCTCTTCCACTTTAAAAAAAGTATTTATTTATTTATTTTATTTTTTTTACGAGAGAGAGAGAGAGAAAGCCTGAGAGTAAGAGAGAGAACATTATGGACTTTTCACAGGAGCTGAGAAGGGCCACAGGGGCAGGCTGAGGTAAGAGACTGACAATCTTCAGGTGATTAAGGAGACTCAAAGGCTAGGTAGACCTACAAAATGAATAACTATGGACCCAGAACCATGCCATAAGGCTCAATGGCTTGTGATTTGCAAGTTGATAAGACAAGAAGATTAATAATGCCGCATGATAATGGCTGTTCCCTCTCAGCTGGGGAGATGGTAATGATCTGATATTGCTGTAGGAGCAGTTCAGCATGCTGAAGAGAGGAGGGTGCAAATTCGCTCATCCCAATTGGCCCTGAGGATACAGAAATTTTGAAAAATGGGAATGCAGTTACAATTTTAATTAGATATAAAGTTTTTAATAATTTTGCTGAAATGAGGACTTCAAAGAACATATTTTGCAGCATTCAGGCCCATAACTCCTGAGTGACAGTTTTGGTTAATTTGCAAGTTTTCAGATCAAACTTTGCCCCTGGCTCCATGCTGAGGGTAAAGTAAAATGTCAATTTCTTTCGTCAGTGATCTCAAGCATCTTATTTAAGCAGGTGTGCTGAATTCTCTTATTCTGTAGACGTTAGCTGAACAAAACTACTCATTAAAATATATGCTTAAGAACAAAAATTAGCAGCATAAATAAAATCAGTAGTAATAAAGAAAATCAATCAGCAAGAAAAATGTACAGCAATATACAACATAAAATTTTAAAGAAGAATAAGGGTAACATTGTACATATAAGATGATTAAATATTAGCATATGATTATGCTGTCATTGCATATTACTATCAAAGAATGTTTAATTTATACCCTGTTTAAAATTAGTGGTAGCTGTGCAAAAAGATAATTTTTTCTTTTCCTGATCATATTTTTTTTTTTCCTGCTGAATCCTCATATAGATTTGTGATTCAGAATTTGTGGTTCTGAACTAATTACATTAGATGTCTGAAGTATGTTAGTTCTTTAGCAGTCTACAAGGTAGTAATAACAGGGAATGATGTTGTCAGTCAATTTAAAGCCATCATTCAGTTTCTGCCATATCCATTTTACTTCCCACTTCTTTCCCTAGTTTGGAGAAACAGCCTGTCAAAAGAAGCCTTTAACAAGAACCTCCTTGAAAAGCACTTTAAAACAAAAAGTGAATTAAAAAAAGCAAATAAGGCAAATTGTTTGAAATAAATTGCATGTCATTTTATATTAAGTTGATTACTGAGTTTTCTGATGCCTCAGCTTATGATCTACTTACACATTATAAAAATCTGTGTGTGTATATTTGAGCTGTGTTGCACTGAAACATTTTGTAAGATTTTTTTTAACTTTAAAACCTGATACCTATGAACTCTGTTCAAGGTTAGATTAAGGAGACTTGGAACTCGGAAATCATGGAGGTTGACTGACTAACCCTACCAGAGCATTTATAAGCAGAAGTTTGATGATTTTCTACCATTTAATTTGATGCTTTCAAAATCAACCTGAAATTAATATGGGAACATTAAATCACCAAGAGGTGATTTAATTCAACTCTTGGCTCACAGTGGAAAAATATGGAAACACTGCCCAAGTACAAAGGATCAAAAAGAAGATAAAACAACAAAAATGCAAGAATCGCTGTTGTCTTCCAAGTTAGATCAATATAGTACTTTGTTATTCTGTCTTTTTATAGAAATTTGACTTTCTCAGAGATAGCATCTCAACACAGCAGTACAGTGCTGCCAGCTCCTTCACATTGGATTTTTTCTGGTGTTAGATATCATACTATTTGAAGCAACTCAGCAACCTCTCAGAATTGTCTGTAGGGATTCCAGTTTTCATACATTGTCTACACTTTCTCTGAAAGTGCAACGGGACAGTCTGCAAACTACAGTTTAGTAAGTTGACCAAATCCTGCTACTGCAGTAGACCGGTGATCTTCAGATGGCTTTAGTCAATTTAATAAGGTAAACAAAGATTATTGAATATCAGTCATATAGTTGTTATTCATTTGAAAACAGCTAATGCAATGAGAACAAGTGACATGTGAATATTAATTTGGTAATTAATTTGCCTTATTAAAGGCAAAACAAAATGTCTTTATTTGAATTCTTGTGGGCTTAAAAATACAGACAACTCCAGTAACAGGACCAGAAAAAACATTTAAGGGATGAAATGCAGACTAACCAGGATGTAGGAAATAACATAAACATTGTCAAGTCAGGCTTTGGTACTGGGCATTCAGAAGTCTCTCAGATGAAAACTATCATAATATTGGAAATATTAGTGCTACAGACGTAAATTATTTAAATGGTATTATAACTTAGAGGTGCTTATTAGTGCCTTAACAGGCAAAATTTGCAGACTATGGCAACAACAGGTTTTTTTCTAACTCCAGTCACAAATATCCTGGAATTTATCAGAAAGAATAAATTAGAAAATTTATATTTGAATGTTTACTTGACAAAGCTGTTAATACATTTTACCCTATATTCCTTCATTTCTGACCAAATCTACACCTGGGCTGGGAAAAGTGGTGGAGCATAGGCTTCTGGAGATAATCTTGTAAACTTAGGAATCAACAGGTTAAAATTATGTTTTTTCTAACTCCTACTTTATTAGATTTCTTTATGATTAAGGTGAAGACTGAGATTTCTTTGTTGTAGTTGCTATAAGATAACTTGTGTTTCCTTTGAACTGTGTTCAAACGTATGTATTTGCGAGGTAAGTTTTTAAATGATGTGGGTTTACCCTGAGGACAATCAAGTAAAATAAAAGGGTACAATTTCAGAGTAAGTTGCATTCTGGTGAATTTGAGTTGTTTTGCATTAAGACTCAGATCTCTGTCTATTAGACTAACAGTTAACCGTGCTGCCTTACTTAGATTCTTGCCTATAGGGAACCGTTCTGCACATGGGAAATGTAGCCCTGCCCCCAACTCGGAAAGGCCAGTGGGGAGGGAGGTCCAGCACACAGGACCCATGCCCACAGATAGGTTCTCCAGTTGGAAATCAGGCCTGCATTGTACCTCTGCTGCTATGAGACTTGTTTTTGCTAAAAACTCCCTCACCCTGGATTAAGGCAGCAAATGTTTACTGTGTATCTTTAACTTCCTAAAGTCTGAGCTAAACCTCCCAAATATGGAGTGTAACCTGTTCAACCACTTTTCCCCTTGAACATCCTTCTCTTTGAAGTAATTAGCAACATTCTTTCCTTTGCTATCTGTAGAAGGTGATCACCTACAGTGAACCTGTGCATTGTAAATGAGGATCATCCTCAATGTAATGTACCCAGAAAAGCAATAAAAGTCTGTCCAGGCAGGGGTTCTGGCTCTCTAGCCCTCTTGCCCTCTCTCTCTTAAGAGAGTGGCCATGCCATCACTTTTTCTCCACAGGATTTCTGTAGTCCATGTGAATTTGTCCATTTACCCTGCCGGCCAGGATCCGCATCACTTGCCCATTTTGTCAAAAGGTAAAATTCAAATACGGAAGCTAGTGTTCATGAATTGTGTTCAAATGGGACCAAATGTGCACCCAGAATATGATTTAAAAAGGTCTTTTGTGAAAATATATAGTCACTGGAAAAATTAATCCTGCCATGCCATGTGTTTTATTGGGTGAAATTCTGTAAGATGACTTTCATAAAACAAATTTCCAGCTTGTTTGTTCAGCTGGTTTCCCCATCACGTTTAACATTTCTCATTGCACTAGCACTTATTTTAACTTTATTTTTGGTTCAGATACTAAGACAATACACTATATTTTCCACCTATCTAGGCATTCCTAAAGTTGTATAAGGAAAATTGAATTAAGATTAATTTCTTTTATCAGTTATTCATTTTTTATTGTTAATGCATCCTTTAAAAATGCATTTATTGCTAGACTGTTCCCAACCTCAATGTCTCTGGTTGTATTTTGTTTGCTTTTTTCTTTTGTTGATTATAACAATAAAAATTAAAAAATAAATAAATAAATAAAATCTTTTTTTAAAAATGCATTCATTAATAAGCTGCATGTAGCTTGTAAACCTAGAGCCTAGAGATAACTGTCAAGTTATACAGAAAGAAAAAATACAAGCAAGATAAATGAAGTATTTACTATCCATCCTTTAAGGTCCAACTTTCTTTCAAATCTTCTAGTGAAGACTCAATTATTTTCAAAAGAAGTGACTTTTTTTCACTGAAGTTCAATTGCCTTTGCTAAAATTTTAAACAGTCAGTCCTTAATGACAGATTCCTTAAAGCAACAGACTCTGATTTATCTTCATATTCCCCATAGTGCCTCACAGGGGGCTTGCTCAATAAATAGATACTTCTTATATATTCTTTCATGAGTAAATAAAGACAATTGTTTTAATGGAATTTCTGGTTAGCAATACATATTTATTCCATGGAACAATATATGATTTAACTCCCAGAAATGTTCCACAGAAGATAGATATTGGTTGATAAATTAAAATTTTATACATTCACTCTTAATACCCAGATCATAACTTATTGGCAAGCATACATTATTTGCCTATAAAATATTTGCTGGAGTGATTAACAAAGGAGAGTTCCTGTTGGTCATACAGAAGTGAGGCAGCACACTGGTAGCTCAGGGGTCAGAATCAGGTTATAGACATGTTTTGTTTTATCATACATTGTTTGGACAACATCATGCGGTTTACTGCCAACATGTCAAAAATTAGAGGGTTCTGCAATTTCCATTTCCAGGTTGTCTTGAAAAATCTAAGACCCACCCTGGGCTCACATTTCTGCATGGCAACATTTGGTTTGTGCTGACCTCTTATTTGAGGCACATGCTCTCCTGTGCACCAAGGTCTACACCTAGTGAATTTTATTTAGCGGCAGTTGTAGTCACTTAACTATTTAATAACACATTTACTAAGGCGCTCAAAAATTAGGCTAAAATTATTTACAGACATTAACACTGATTACTAGCTGTGGTGGGTTAGATATTGGGCCTCCAAAATGTCCAAGTCCTAATCTCCAGAAGCCATAAATATGTTACCTTATAAGGTGAAAGGGACTTTGCAGATATGATAAAATTAAGAACCTGTAAATGGTGGAACTATCCTGAATTATTCAGGTGGGCTTAATATAATCACATGGCACTTTAAAAATGGAAGACAAAAGAAGAAGAGTAGAATAGGGAACTGCTACATGAGGAAGATTTAAATTGCTATTGCTGGCTTTGAGTATGGAAGAAAAGAGATCATGAACAAGTAAAATGCTGGCAGCTAAAAAAGTAAGGAAATACTCTCCCTTAGATTATCAAAAAAAGGAATAGAGTTCTGACAGAACCTTAATTTTAGCCCATTGAGACACATTTCAGACATCTGACCTAAAAGTTATAAAATAACAAATGTGTTTTAGGTCACTATATTTGTGGCAATATGTTACAGCAGGAAAAAAAAAATAATGCAATATCTTAGTAATACTAAAAAACTAATATAATATCTTATGTAAAGCATTGTTTTATCCAAAGTTCCTAAAGCAGTAGTTATAGAGTTTATAAAGATGTTGATATAGTGGTTATAAATTAAATAGTGAAGATTCAAGTAGGTAAATATATAACACATAAGTTGATTTAATTTCTTTGGTTTGTTTGTTTCTTTGCTCTGTTAGTTGTGTTTTTTTAAATTTTTTATTGTTATTCAATTACAGCTGTGTGTCTTTTCTCCCCATCCCTCCACCCCACCCCAGCTGAACCTCCCTCCCTCCCCCACCTCCACGCTCCTCCTTGATTTTGTCCTTGTGTCCTTTATAGTAGTTCCTGTAATCCGCTCTCCTCACAGTCCCCTACCCACTCCCCTCTGACCATTGTTAGATTGTTCTTAACTTCACTGTCTCTGGTTGTATTTTGTTTCCTTTTTTCTTCTGTTTATTATGTTCCAGTTAAAGGTGAGATCATATGGAATTTTCCCTCACCACCTGGATTATTTCACTTAGCATAATGCTCACCAGTTCCATCCATGCCATTGCAAAGGGTATAAGCTCCTTCTTTCTCTCTGCTGCGTAGAATTCCATTGTGTAAATGTACCATAGTTTTTTGATCCACTCCTTTGCTGATGGGCACTTAGGTTGCTTCCTGTACTTGGCTATTATAAATTGTGCTGCTATGAACATTGGGGTGCACAGGTTCTTTTGGATTGGTGTTTCAGGGTTCTTAGGGTATAATCCCAGCAGCGGAATTGCTGGGTCAAAGGGCAGTTCCATGTTTAGTTTTCTGAGGAAATTCCATACTGTTTTCCACAGTGGCCTCACCAGTCTGCATTCCCACCAACAGTGCACTAAGGTTACCTTTTCTGCCCATCCTCTCCAACACTTGTTTGTAGATTTGTTTATGTTGGCCACTCTGACTGGTGCTCATTGTGGTTTTAATTTGCATCTCTCTGATGGCTAGCGATGCTGAGCATCTTTCCATATGTCTCTGGGCCCTCTGTATGTCTTCCTTGGAGAAGTGCCTGTTCAAGACCTTTGCCCATTTTTGAATTGGGTTGTTTGTATTCCTGGAGTGGAGTCGTGTGAGTTCTTTATATATTTTAGAGATCAGGTCCTTGTCTGAGGTATCATTAGCAAATATGTTTTCCCATACTGTTGGTTCTCTTTGTAATTTAGTGCTGTTTTCTTTAGCCATGCAGAAGCTTTTTATTTTGATGAGGTCCCATTTGTTTATTCTTTCCTTTATGTCCCTTGCTTTAGGGGACATGTCTGTGAGGATGTTGCTGCGTGGAATGTCTGAGATTTTCATGCCAATGTTTTCCTCAAGGACTTTTATGGTGTCACAACTTATATTTAGTCTTTTATCCATCTTGAGTTTATTTTTGTGTATGGCGTAACTTAGTGATCGATGTTTCACTTTTTTGCACGTAGCTGTCCAGATCTCCCAACACCATCTGTTGAAGAGGCTGGTTTTGCCCCATTTTATGCTTCTGCCTCCTTTGTCAAATATTAATTGACCGTAAGGACGTGAGTTTATTTCTGGGCTCTCTGTTCTGTTCCATTGGTCTATGTGCCTGTTTTGATGCCAGTACCAGGCTGTTTTGATTACAGTGGCCTTGTAGTACAGTTTGATATCAGGTATTGTGATCCCTCCTGCTTTGTTCTTCTTTCTCAAAATTGCTGAAGTTATTCGGGGTCGTTTATGGTTCCATATAAATTTCTGAAATCTTTGTTCTATATCTGAGAAATTAGTCATGGGTACCCTAGTAGGGATTGCATTGAATCTATAAATTGCTTTGGGTAGTATGGAAATTTTGATGATGTGAATTCTTCCAATCCATGAACATGGTACATGCTTCCATTTGTTCGTGTCTTCCTTAATTTCTTTCTTCAATGTTGTGTAGTTTTCTGAGTACAGGTCTTTTACCTCCTTGGTTAGGTTTATTCCTAGGTACTTTATTTTTCTTGTCGCTATATCCAATGGGATTTTTTTCCTGATTTCTGCAGTTTTGTTGCTGGTGTACAGGAATGCCTTTGATTTTGGAGTATTGACTTTGTATCCATCTGTTTTGCCAAATTCATTTATTAGTTTGAATAGTTTCTTTGGTGGAGTCTATAGGATTTTCCATGTACACTATCATGTCATCTGCAAACAGTGACAGATTCATTTCCTCCTTTCCAATTTGGATCCCTTTTATTTCTTTTTTTTTGTCTGATTGCTGTGGCTAGGATTTCCAATACTATGTTAAATAGGAGTGGTGAGAGAGGGCATCCTTGTCTTGTTCCTGATCTTAGTGGGAAAGCTCTAAGCTTTTGTTCATTGAGTATGATGTTGGCTGTAGGTCTCTCATATATGGTCTTTATTATGTTCAGGAATGCTCTTTTTATTCCCACTCTGCTGAGTGTTTTTAGCAGAAATGGGTACTGTATCTTATCAAATGCTTTTTCCGCATCTATTGATATGATCATGTGATTTTTCTCTTTGCTGTTATTGATGTGATGCATTATGTTTATTGATATGCAAATATTGTACCATCCTTGCATCCCTGGGATGAATCCCACTTGGTCATGGTGTATGATCTTTTAATGTGTTGCTGGATGCGGTTTGTCAGTATTTTGTTGAGAATTTTAGCATCTGTGCTCATCAGCGATACTGGCCTGAAATTTTCTTTCGTCTTTGTGTCTTTACCTGGTTTTGAGATTACGATGATGCTGGGTTTATAAAAAGAGTTTTGGAGTCGTCCATCATTTTGGATTTTTAAAATAGTCTGTGAAGGATAGGCGTTAGCTCTTCCTTAAATGCTTTGTAGAATTCTCCTGTGAAACCATCTGGTCCAGGGCTTTTGTGTGTTGGGAGTTTTTTGATGACTGCTTCAATTCCGTCTGCTGTTATTGGTCTGTTCAGGTTTTCTACTTCTTCTTCATTCAGTTTTGGAAGACTATATTTTTCTAGAAATGTGTCCATTTCATCTGGGTTTTCAAGTTTCTTGGCATACAGTTCTTCATTGTAATTTCTTACAATCCTTTGTATTTCTGTGGTATCAGTTGTAATCTCTCCTCTTTCATTTCTAATTCTGTTTATTTGGATCCTCTCTCTTTTTTTTTTTTTTGATGAGCCTACTTAAAGGATTTTCGATTTTGTTTATCTTTTCAAAGAACCAGCTCCTAGATTCATTGATTCTTAGAATTGTGCTTTTAGTCTCTATGTCATTTAACTCTGCTCTGATCTTGGTTATTTCCTTCCTTCTGCTTGCTCTGGGTTGTCTTTGTTGTTGTTCCTTGAGTTCTTGTAGGCGTAGCGTTAGGTTGTTTTTTTGAAATGTTCCTATCTTTTTAAGGTAGGCCTGTATTGCTATGAACTTCCCTCTCAGGACTGCCTTTGCTGTGTCCCATAGGTTTTGGGTTGTTGTGAGTTAGTTTTTGTTTGTTTCCAGAAACGTTTTGATTTCTTCCCTAATCTCATTCTTGACCCATTCATTGTTTCACAGCATGCTATTCAGTCTGTGATTTTAAGGGTTTTGGGTTTTTTTCCTTTGGGGTTGGTATCTAGTGTCAGTCCCTTGTGGTCAGAGAAAATGCTTTATATGATTTCAATTTTCTTGAATTTGTTGAGGCTTGCTTTGTGTCCTATTATGTGGTCTATCTTTGAAAAAGTTCCATGGACACTTGAAAAGAATGTGTGTTTTGCTTCTTTGAGATGAAAAGCTCTCTCTATATCAGTTAAATCCATTTCCTCTAGAGTATTGTTAAGTGACACAATATCCTTGTTGATATTTTGTTTGGAAGACCTGTCCTTTTTTGACAGTGGGGTGTTAAAGTCCCCTACTATAATTGTGTTGCTGTCAATATCTTTCTTGAAGTCCTTCAAGATTTTCTTTATGTATTTCGGTGCTCCTATGTTGGGTGCATATATATTTACAATGTTTAAGTCTTCTTGGTGGATTCTTCCTTTGAGTATTATGAAGTGACCTTCTGGGTCTCTCTTTATGGCCCTTCTTTGGAAGTCTATTTTGTCTGATATGAGTATTGCTACCCCTGCTTTTTTTTTCCTGTCCGTTTGCTTGGAAAATTTGTTTCTAGCCCTTCACTTTCAGTCTGTGTAGGTCTTTTGTCCTGAGTTGGGTCTCTTGTAGGCAGCATATGTGTGTTTCATGTTTTCTTATCCATTCAGCTGTTCTATGTCTTTTGATTGGAGCATTTAATCCATTTACATTTAAGGTTATTATCGATAGGTAGTTATTCATTGCCATTATTTCCTACCTGTGTTCCTCTGTCTTTCTCTTTTCCTTCCTTTCCTTAAAGAAGTCCCTTTAGGATCTCTTGCAGAGCTGGTTTGGTGGAAGTGTATTCTTTTAGACTTCTTTTGTCTAGGAAACTCTTTATTTGGCCTTCTATATTGATTGAGAGCCTTGCTGGGTAAAGTAGTCTTGGTTGCAGTCCTCTGGTTCTCATTACTTGGAATATTTTTTGCCATTCTCTTCTGGCTTGGAGCCTGTCCATTGAGAAGTCAGTGGCTAACCTTATTGGGGCTCCCTTGTATGTTACTTCTTTTTCTCCCTTGCTGCCTTTAAGATCCTCTCTTTGTCTTGTAATTTTGCCATTTTCATTATGATGTGTCTTGCAGTGGGCCTCTTTAGGTTCCTCTTGCTTGGAATTCTCTGTGTTTCCTGGATTTGGGTGACTTTTTCTCTCCTCAGATTTGAGAAATTTTCCATCATTACTTTTTCAAATAGGTTTTCTATCCCTTGCTCTTCTTCTTCTCCTTCTGGTATTCCTATTATACCCATATTGTTATGTTTCATGTTGTCCTGCATTTCCCTTAATCCCTCTTCATTCTTTCTCAGCCTCTTTTTTTTTTTTTCTTGCTCTTTCTGGGTGTTTTTGTCTACTTTGTCCTCCAGCTCACTGATCCAATCCTCTGCTTCATCAAGTCTGCTTTTCATTCCTTCTACTGTGTTCTTCAATTCAGTAATTGTATTCTTCATTTCCTCTTGGCCCTTGTTGATAGTTTCTGTTTCCTTTTTTTATGTTGGTATAATTTACAGTGAGTTCATTGTAGTTTCCTTGTAGTTTCTGGTAGTTCTCTGTGAGCTCAGAGAGCTCAGTGATCTTCCTGATAACCATTACTTTGAACTCAGTATCTGATAGTTGACTTGCCTCTACTTCATGTAGCATTCTTTCTGGGGCTTCCTCCTTTCCTTTCATTTGGGGATTGTTTCTTTGTTTTACCATTGTTTGTGAGACTCTTCTTGTTAGCCTCTGTTTCTTAAGTTGATCTATTCTGACTCCCTGGGTTTATGGTATGCACTTCTATGGTAGAATGCCAATGGGAGTCAGTGATGCTGTCTCCTTAATGTCCTGCGCTCACTTGTCTGGAGTTGACGTTTATGGGTCTAACATGATCTAACTCTCATGTTTTCAGAGCTCCAGGTTTTATTGTTTCCCCTGGGGCAAAAAGAGAAAGGGGCAAAAAAAGAGGGAAAAGAAGGAGGGAGAAAGGGAATAGAAAAGGAAAGGAAGGAAGGAAGAAGGAATAAAGAAAGATCAGAGGCAAGGTAAGAAGGAATTTTAAACAAAATTAAAACAAAAGAATAAATAAAAGAAGGCAGGAAGAAGGAATAAAAAAGGTAAAGAATGAAAGGAAGAAGGAATAAAAAAAGAAAGACGGACAGACAGGAAGAAGGAATTCAGGGGGAAAGGAGGAAAGAAAAAGAAAAAGAAAAAGAAAAAAAAGTCTTCTAGCTTTAAACCGGTCAGGTTACTTCTCCTTGTCTTCTTGTCTGTGAAACCGCAGGGGGTGGTTGGAAGGATTGGTTCACTTTTCTCCCTTTCTGAGCCACACTCTTCACTGTTGTTCAGCCTCCAGTCCAATTCCTCAGGGTCCTTCTGCTACCCAGTATGCCTTTAGTTCACCAGTTGTGCTCTCCTTGAGTTGCACCAGTTAGGGGCAACTCACACCGCCCTTTCTTGCTCTTTGTTGTCTTAGATGCTAGGTGCTCTGGGTGCTGCTATGGGGTAGCTCAGCCCCCTACTGGGTTGAGTATTTCCAGGGAATGCAGTCTCCCCTAGCACTGCAGCTCCCCTCTGCTGGGCATTCTGCCTTCATCCTAGAGAGCCAGTAGGCCCTGTAGGACTCTGTGGGCAGGGGCTACATAGGAGTTGTTCAAAACCGGTGTTTTTAGGTGTGGTTGCTCTCAGCTTTGGGCCCGGGTCAAGCGGCAGGCTGGTCCACAGCTTTGAGCCTGTTTGTGGGGCAGCTAGCCTCAGCTCCTGGTGCACACCCACCCAAGGTTTCAGTTGTGGGCCCCAGTCCACTAATCTGGGTGCACGCACCCGGGCTTCAGGTGAGCGCTTGGGCTGCTTATCCTGCGTTCACAGTAAAGGGGCTGAGGGGGGAGGGGCGCCAGAAGCCATGGCTGCTGAGGAGAGTTCTAACTAGCCACTGAGTGCCTCTATTTTCTCTTTTTCTTTTTGAGAAATTCTTCCTATTCAAGCCTCCCTGGTCCAAACAAGCACCTGGCCTCTCACACAGCCCAGTCTGGCTCTCTCCCAAGAATCCTGCAGCAGACCCTGTGCCTGGTCTGGGGGCTTCAGCTGCCCTGGTTCCCGTGCTGGTCCCAGGGACCTTATTGTCCTTAAGCACTCTTCTTACCATCTTTCAGTGTCCTCTATCTTTGGTCTCCGATCTTCATATATGCTGGAATAACGTTGGCTGTTTGCTCTGTTCCTCAGATTGGCTAGGTGTTTCACTGGTGCAGAGGGGAAGTGGACTCTGCTCCCGCCTACCTCGCCACCATCTTCCCTGTTCAGTTAATTTAATTTCTAATTAAAAGCTCAGTTTCTACCTTATATGAGATATTTAATCTCATCACTTATAGGTATAACAAGTTATATTTTATTTATTCTATAAATTTAGGGGCTAAAACTGTTGATAAGACAGCCAAAGTTTCTGACTTTTTAAAGCTGCTATTCTTCTTGGGATTTGGGGGGTGCAGAAGAATTCACCCCAAGATTTGCCTTTGGGCTACACAGATTACTTTGAGCAAGGGTTACCAAACCAAAGTGGAGTTTGGCTGTCCATCACCATCAAAAGGAAAATTCTAGAGGCAGAGACTGGTGGGAAAGGAGACGGGTTTTTATTCAAATGTTCATTGATCTGGGAGGGCACGTGACTCACCATCTCCAGGCTCATCAGACTCATCTCTTCCATAAAACACAGGCAAAAACAGCCACCACCAGCAAAACCAATGCCCAGAATTCCTGCTCCATTTTCAAGTTTTGAGTACTACCCTATGTAGCCTGAAGCGGCTAAGTGGGCTGCTGTCCAGTTTCAGGCTCCTCCCTGGAAGCTGTTTGTGGTTCCAGTGCAACCATTGGCAATGTGGCTTTTAGCAACAAGTCTAGTGCTCCTGGACAGTGGAGCATGTGAAGACACCAGTGAATGTTCCACTAGGTTAGCAAAAGACTGCCTCCTGCAGGCCATGGAGTCATGTAGCCAATGGAGAGGACAAGCCAGTACACCATCCAAGTGCATATCCCAAGAAGCAGCCTCGAGGTCAAGGGCTTTCTTTGTTTCCTTTGGTATATATTAGTTTGGGGCATGGGACCAGCCACATGCTTTCTCAGAATGTCCAATTTCCTTAACTCCTACACACTCCAGGAGTGTACTTCCCCCATGAATCTTGTCTTTTCCCCGGGTTAGACTGACAGAGTTCTTCAATCCAGCACCTCCCCCTGCAACCATTCTAACCTCTGTGGTGGTACTGGCATAAAAACAGGCACATAGACCAATGGAACAGAACAGAGAGCCCAGAAATAAACCCAAGTCTCTACGGTCAATTAATATTTGACAAAGGATGCAGGAGCATAAAATGGAGCAAAGACAGCCTCTTCAACAGATGGTGTTGGGAGATCTGGACAGCTACGTGCAAAAAAATGAAACTCGATCACCAACTTACACCATACACAAAAATAAATTCAAGGTGGATAAAAGACTTAAATATAAGTTGTAACACCATAAAAATCCTAGAGGAAAACATTGGCAGGAAAATCTGAGACATTCCATGGAGAAACATCCTCACAAACATGTCCCCTAAAGCCAGGGACAAAAAGGAAAGAATAAACAAATGGGACCTCATCATATAAAAAGCTTCTGCATGGATAAAGAAAAGAGAATTAAAATAAAAAGAGAACCAACAGTATGGGAAAACATATTTGCCAATGATACCTCAGACAAGGGCCTGATCTCCAAAATATATAAAGAACTCATAGGATTCCACTCCAGGGGGACAAACAACCCATATAAAAAATGGGGTGGAGGGATGGGGAGAAAAGGCATACAACTGTAATTGTATAACAATAAAAATTTAAAAAAATGGGCAAAGGACTTGAACAGAAACTTCTCCAAGGAAGACATACAGAGGGCCCAGAGACATATGAAAAGATGCTCAGCATCACTAGCCACCAGAGAGATGGAAATTAAAACCACAATGAGGTACCATCTCACACCAGTCAGAATGGCCAACATAAACAAATCCACAAGCAAATGTTGGAGAGGATGCGGAGAAAAGGGAACCCTCGTACATTGCTTGTGGGAATGCAGACTGGTGTGGCCACTGTGGAAGACAGTATGGAATTTACTCAGAAAACTAAAAATGGAACTGCGCTTTGACCCAGCAATTCTGCTGCTGGGATTATACCCTAGGAACCTTGAGACACCAATCCAAAAGAACCTATGCACCCCAATGTTCATAGCAGCACAATTTATAATAACCAAGTACTGGAAGCATTGTAAGTGCCCATCAGCAAATGAGTGGATCAAAATCTATGGTACATTTACAGAATGGAATTCTATGGAGCAGAGAGAAAGCAGGAGCTTATACCCTTTGCAACTGCATGGATGGGACTGGAGAACATTATGTTAAATGAAATAAGTGAGGAGGTCAGGGACAAATGCCATATGATCTCATCTTTAACTGGAACCTAATCAACAGAAGAAAAAAGCAAACACAATATATCAGAGACATTGAAGTTAAGAACTATCTAACAATAGCCAGAGGAGAGTGGGGAGGAGACAGTGGGGAGAGGAGTTTATAGGAACTACTATAAAGGACACAGGGACAAAATCTAGGGGGGAGGGTGAAGGCGGGGGTGTGAGGTGGTTTTGGCTTAGGTGGGGTGGAGGGATTGGGAGGAAATGCAGACGACTGTAATGGAATAACAATAAAAGTTTTAAAAAGAGAAATTAAGGGTCACAGTTGGGTGTAAAGACTAAAGAATTAAAAGGTTGTGGTGTTATTTACTGAATTAAGGGAGACTTGGGGAACAGCAGGGTTAGGGGTTCAATCAGGGCCACTTTCAATGATATGATACCAGTGCAGCTGCATATTTCACCATGCCCGGAAGGGCTTCACTGGGGTTTAATGTTCTGTGTTGGACAACTTGTAATTTTAATAATTTTATACTTAATTTTGTGTTCTTTAAGTGAAGTCCAGTAAGACATTAGAACCTCAGATCATACCTGTTTATACCTCCTGTTGAAACCCTGGTTACCTAGGATGGGTTCTTAGCAGATAACCCTAGTCCTCTCCATATTTCCCCTTCCCCCCCAACCAATGATCTCAGAGACCTTCTACCACAGTGCACATGAAGATCCAAAATTTTCCCCAGGACATTTCACAACCAAGGAAGAGGGCAGTCCTGGATTGAGTATTTTATCCCAAGCTCAGGCACTACCTGTAAGTTTTGGTGTGGCCATCTCTTTTGTCACTGTGATGGTCTATGCTTGCCCACGATTATTTTCTCATGTTTGAAGTACCACAACATTAAATAACAAATTACAAATAATGCTGTGACTAATTGAAAGAGACCATTGAAGAAAGAAAAAAAAAGATTTTATTTATTTAGAGAGATAGAGGGGAAGGAAGGGAGAAAATGAGGGAGAGAAACATCAATGTGTGGTTCCCTCTTATGTGCCCCCAACTTTGGACTTGGCCCACAACCCAGTCATGTGCCCTGACTAGGAATAACTGGCAACCTTTTGGTTTACTAGGTGGCACTCAATGCACTTAGTCACATAATCCAGGACAAAATCTTTATGCTTTAGTACCTAATGGCTCTTTTTATTACTTTTTGAACTGGGACATACAAATTTTGTAGCTAATTCTTACTGGAGTTGAAAAATATTCCTGTCTGCAGACCAGGAGAAAGTCTATGATACAGTCATAAAGAGGGAGTCATCGGTGTGTTGATGTATTTTAAACCTTTCAGATTTGCTTTGCTTATCTATCTGCCCATTGGAGACAGACATGCTAAATTGCCCAGGCATTAGTATGTGTGGGAAAGAACTCTATTTTTTCTTGCCTTGATCTGTGTCAGTTCTGTTTTAATATGTCATGAAGTGTTGTATCTCATGTCAACTGATCTTTTAAGTGAGACTCATTTCCATTCCAAAACTTACCAGGGTTGACAGATTTTTCAGCACATGCATTTGCTATCAGAATCTGTCCAGTATGAATTCATTCACATATCCAAGGTCATGAAGGTCAAACAAATCACTCCCTGGGTTTTCCTTGTTGTAATCCGTCTCTTTGGAATTCACCAGCTCTCACTTGGCTCTTAATGGCTCTCCCGGAAAATTTGGCTGAGCTTCCAAGTCTATATGAGTCTATAGAAGACAGAGCCAAAAGTAGGGAATTCTTCTGACCTAAGATCACTCATTATTAGTCTCAGCCACCTCTAGTAGAAGGAACTTTAGCCAGAGATCCTGGTAGTGAATGTCAGTTACTGATCTAGTCTATTCTATGCTCTCCTATATAAAGAAGGGTTTCCTTCTTGTTATGTTCCCAAGGGATAGGCTGGAAAATTAAACACAGCATCCACCAACTCACAAATTCACACTGTCAGATCTACTCTCTTAATCCATCTTCGAGCTTCTATATTTTTTTGTAGTTTATGGTATGAATAAAAAAAAAAAAAACCCTTTCTTGCAGATATCATACCCCATGAACTATTTGTGTCTTATAGCTGGTGAATGCTTTAAGAACTACAAAAAAAAGAATTTGCCATTTTTTCTTTGCTTCCCACCCCCCTCCCACTTTTTTCTGACAAGTCTCTCCAGGAAGTTCAAATGGGAATGGTCACTGAAGAAGAAGAAAAACTTGACTGGCAACCATGCCAAATTTGTATTCAAATACTCTTCTTAAAAATAGCACTGCTGCAGACTGAATGTTTGTGTCCCCCAAAGTTCATATGTTGAAACAGAATCCCCATGTGATAGTGAGTCCTTTGAGAAGTGATTACGTCAAGAGTGTTTTTATGAATATTGATTCCCTTATAAAAGAGACTCCAGAGAACAATTTTATCTTTACTGCTTCCATTGTATGAAGACGCAGTGAGAAAATAGCCATATATGAAACAGGAATGAAACCTCATCAGACACAGAATTTGCCACTGTTTCAATCTTGAACTTGTCAGCCTTAAGAACTGTGAGATGCTAAGTTAAATAAGCCAGGCAGTGAAAGACAAACAACATATGATCTCACCTATAAGTGGAACCTTGTCAACAAAACAAACAAGCAAGCAAAATATAACCAGACATTGAAATTAAGAACAAACTGACAGTAACCATATAGGAGGGGCTATTGGGAGGGAAAAGCTTTGCAGGAACAACTATAAAGGACACATGGACAAAACCAAGGTGGGGTGGGATCAGGGGAGGGAGGTGGGGATGCCTGGGGTGGGAGGGGAGTGGTGGGGAGAAAAGGCAGACAACTGTACTTGAACAACAATTTTTTAAAAACCTGTAAAAACAAAAAAGAACTGTGAGAAATAAATATTTGCTGTTTAAGCCACCCAGTCTCTGGTATTTTTTTTATAGTAGCCTGGGTCAATAGAAAGCCAGGGGTCTTTCTATTATTGAGTATTTGCAGAAACACATTTTATGAATTTATTTCAAAAAATAATTATGTCAATATTCTGAATCGTTACATCTCTGGCTCTATTCTCCAGGTCTTGGGTGATGAAGAAAAATGTTTCTACTACTTGAACTTCAGCGCACTTCTTCAAAACCCATATATCCAGGGAGGTAGGTATCCCAACACAGCTCCAAATTCCCTTGAGGAATGGGATAAACGTATTCACTAAAATAAAAAGATCTTGGTGAGAATACTTAGTTTTACTCAGCATTTTCAAACCCTTAAGATTCTAAGATCCCACGTGGCTAAATAACAGTGAGTTCTCAGATAAACAGACTTACTACATGGAGGTTTTCTCTCAAAGGCTCTGCTCTGAGCTTTCTCTCACACACTGACCTCCTTTGATAAACTTCCCCTACTGCCCAAATTTAGTGCTGACCACATTCTAGATTCCCCTTTCCGATTATTCTTGCTTATTTTTAAGCACCTTTATCTCACTAAGCATGTAAAGCAAGCCCTTTATTAACTGGCCCAGACCTACCACTCCCTATTGGTTAATTGGGAAATCTACACATGAAGTTTTATATTTATAAATCTGTATGGAAGTCCTCTGCTCATATCATGCTGTGCCAACACTTTTTGATTATGTGTACTCTGCCCCTATGTCTGGTACAAACTTCTCAACTTTCTTTGGTAGGCTGACTCCTATATATCATTTATGACCGAGTGCAAGTATCATTTTCTTCCTGAACACCACTTTGTTATATTGCATGTAAATTTGTACATATTCCAGTTTTTCTACTTGAGGGCATTTATATGCCTTTCAAACTGATCATCCTGATAAGTCTAGTACCCCACTGGCACCATAAATAGTTATTACAATATTATTGATGACATTCTCTATGCTGTAATTTATACCCAAGTGACTATTTTTATAACAGGGAATTTGTAAGTATTCATTCCTTTCACCTTTTTCATCCATTCTCCCAACCCCTATCCCTTTATGACCGCCAATTTGTTCTCTGTATCTATGAGTTTATTTCTGTTTTGTTTTTTTTCATTTTTTTTTATTATTGTTCAAGCACATTTTCTCTATTTTCATCTCCCCACACCCCATACCCCACCCATCCCTGCCTCCCACCCTTGAACCCACCCCCTTTGGCTTTGCCCATGTGCCCTTAATACATGTTCCTTTATGGCTCTCCCCCTACTTCCCCCCATTATCCCCTCTTCCCCCTCCTCTCTGGTCACTGTTAGTTTGTTCTTTATTTCAGTGTCTTTGGTTGTATTTTTCTTGCATGTTTGTTTTCTTGATATGGTTACACTTATAGATGAGATCACACAATATTTGCCTTTCATCATTCTGTTTTATTTCATTTTTTAAATTCCATACACAAGTGAAATAAGATGGAATTTACCTTTCTCTGTCTGACTTATTTCACATAGAATAATACTCTCTAGGTCCATTCATGTTGTCACAAATGACAAGATTTCATTCTTGTTTATGGTCAAGTAATATTCCATTGTATGTATGTACCAGTTCATTATCCATTCATTTCTAATTGGACACTTAGGTTGCTTCCATATCTTGGCTATTTTAAATAATTCTGTAATGCACATAGAAGTACATACTCATATATCAAATGGAATTAATGTTTGGGAGTTTGTTTTTTTGATAACCACCCAGAACTAGAATACTGGTTCATATGATATTTTATTTTTAATTTTGTCAGAAATCTTTATATCATTTTCTACAGTGACTGCACCAATTTACAATCCCACCAATAGTGCATGAGGGTTCCCTTTCTTTTCTCCACATTTTTGTCAATACTTGTTGTTGCTTATTTATTGATGATTGCCATTGTGACAAATGGGAAGTAATATCTCATTGTAGTTTTGATTTGCATTTCCTTGATGATTAATGATTTTGGGTATCTTTCATGTGTCTGCTGGCCATCTGTATATCCTCTTTGGAGAAATGTGTATTTCCCTTTGCCCATTTTTAATCAGATTTTTTGTTTTTAATATTGAGATGTATGAATTCTTTATATATTTTGGATATTAACCCCTTATGGAATATATAATCTGTAAGTATATTCTCCCATTCCGTAGGGTTTTTTTTTTATGGTTTCTTTTGTTGTACAAAGGATTTTTACATTGATGTAGTCCCATTTGTGTATTTTTGCTTTTCTTGTCATTGCTCTAGGAGACATATCCAAAAAGAAAATGCTAAGACCAATCTCAAAGAGTTTATTGTCTTCTGCTAGGAGTTTTATGGTTTCACATTGTACATTTACATCTCTAATCCACTTTGAGTTTATTCTGTATGTGATGTAAGAAATGATACAGTTTCATTTTTTTCATGTATCTTCCTAGTTTTCCCAACATCATTTATTGAAGAGACTATTTTTTCCCTGTTGTATATTATTCACTTTGTCATGGATTACATGGCTATATAGGTGTGGATTTATTTCTGAGCTATTTTGTTCCATTGATCTATGTGCCTGTGCTTATGCTAGGAGCACATTGTTATGAGTACTATAGCCTTGTGTAGTACAGTTTGATATTAGGTAGTGTAATACCTTCAACTTTGTTCTTCTTTCTCAAGATTGTTTGGTTATTCAGTCTTTTGTGGTTCTATATAAATTTCAGAATTATATGTTCTAGTTCTGTGAAAAATTACATTGGTATTTTTGTAGGGATTGTATTGAACCTGTAATGGTATGGGTAATGTGCATTTTAACAATGTTAGCTCTTATCTGTGAGCATGGTATATCTTTTTATTTATGTCTTCTTCAATTTCTTGCTTTAATGTTTTATATATTGGTTAAATTTATTCATAAGTATTTTATTTGTTGATACAAATTCAAATTACATTTTCTCATTTTTTTCCTTTGTGAGGGTTTGTTATTGATATATAAAATTGCAATGAATTTCTAAATATTAATTTTAATTTACTACTTTACTGAATTCATTTATCAGTTCTAAGAGTTTTTGGGTGGGATCTTTATGGTCTTCTATAAATGGTAATATGCCATCTGCAAATAGTGACAATTTTATTTTATTTCTTTCCTTCCAACTTAGATACCTTTTATTTCTTTTTCTTCTTTCCTGTGACAAGGACTTCCAATAGTAAGTTGAATAAAAGTGGTGAAATTGAACATCCTTACCCTTTTTATGATCTTAAAGAAGTTTTTAGTTTTTTCCTGAGTGTGGTATTAGCTTTCAGTTTGTCATTTTCAGTTTGTCTATCCAGAAAAAGCCCAACCATTGTTAATATAATGAGAACAGTTTGCACAACATTGATGTAACCTGGCAGCCAAGGAGAGTAGACTGGAATGTACCTGTATGAACAATGAATGACAACTTCACTCTACTAGTCAGTGGGGGTGGTAGATGCCATTGAGTAAGCATGTGTACTGTGTGGCTGTTGCATTCAAAATGACTGAGCAAGTAGAGCAATGAATCTGCATCAAATTTTGCATTCAGCTTAAACATTCCTCCAAGGAATCTATTCAGAGGATTCAGAAGGCTGCAGCAATGTGCTTGCTTATGCATCACGTCTCATGTAGTTTTTTGGCAAAACATCAGATCACCCAGTTGACTCAACCCCCTCCTACAGCCTAGATTTGGAGCCTTGTGATTTCTGGCTTTTCTCAAAACTAAATCACCTTTGAAAGGGAAGAGATTTCAGACCATTGATGAGATTCAGAAAAATACAATGAGGCAGCTGATGGCTATTGGAAGAATTGTGTGAGATCCCAAGGTGCCTACTTTGAAGGGGGCTGAGGCATCTTGTTCTATGTACAATGTTTCTTGTATCTTGTATCTTCTTCAATAAATGTCTTATTTTTCATGTTACATGGCTGGATGTGTTGAGTTATATTCCCTTTATTCTTACTTTGCTGAGAGTTTTTATTATAAATGAATGTAGAATTCTGTCAAATGCTTTTTCTGCATCTATTGATATGATCATGATTTTTATCCTCCATTTTGTTTATATGGTATATGTGTATAATGTTAATTGATTTATAGATTTGGAACTTACATTGCATAACAGGAATAAATGCCACTTAATAATTGTGTGTGATCTTTTAATGTACTGCTGAATTCAGTTTGCTAATTCAACATAGTTGAGGCTTTTGTATCAATGTCCATCAAAAATATTGGCCTAAAATTTTATTTTTTTGTAGTGTCTTTACTGGTTTTGAGATCAGGGTAATACTGGCCTCATAAATGAGTTTGGGAGCCTTCCCTTCTCTTCATTTTTTGGAATACTTTGGGAGGATAGGTTTTAAATCTTTGAATATTGATACTCTTCACTTGTAAAGCCATCTGGCCCAGGACTTCTGTGTGTAGAGAGTTTTGATTACTGACTTGATTTTATAAATAGATGTCAGTCTGAGCAGATTTTCTATTTCTTCCTAATTCAATCTTAAAAGATTGTACGTTTCTAGGAATTTGTCCATCTTTTCAAGGTTGTCCAATTTGTGAGCATATAATTTAAATGTTCATAATATTTTTTATAATCCTTTGTATTTCTGTGGTGTCAGCTGTCATTCATTTATAATTCTATTTATTTGGGCCCTTTCTCTTTTTCTCTTGATGAATCTGGTTAAAAGTTTATTGAATTGTTTGTCTTTTCTAAATACATTCTTGGTTCTATTGATCTTTTCTATTATATTTCACTTTCTATTTCTTTTTATATCCACTCTGGTCTTTATTATTTCATCCTTCTACTCAATTAGGGTTTCTTTTCTTTTGTTTTTTTCTCTAGTTATTTTAGGTGTAAGGTATAGCATTTATTTGAAACTTTTCTTGTTTCTTGATGTAGGCTTGTACTGTTATAAACTTCCCTCTTAGAACTGCATTGGTTGTGTCCCATTGATTTTTGGTTTGTTGTGTTTTCATTTTAACTAGTCTTAAGTTAATTTTTGATTTCCTATTTGATTTTGTTTTCCACCCATTTATTGTTTAGTAGCATGTTATTTTACCTCAATGTGTTTGTATTTTCCAGTATTCTTCTTGTTACTCATTTTTAGTTTCATACTATTGTGATAAAAAAAAGAATGCTTGATATGTTGTAATATTTTAAATTTATTGAGGCTTGTTTTGTGTCTTAATATGTGATCTGTCCACAAAAATGTCCCGTGTGCATTTGACAATAGTGTATAGTCTCCTTTTTGGGGGTGGATTGTCTTAAGTATATCAAGCCCTAGGGTCTGCCAAAGGTCACTGTTTTCTTGTTTATTTTTTGTCCAGATGACTTACTTTTGATGTCAATGGGGTGATAATGTCCCCTAGTACTTTTTATTACTGCTGATTTTTCCCTTTATATCTGTCAATATTTGTTTTATATATTTAGGTGCTCCTACATAGAGTGCATAGATCAGGGGTGTCAAATTCATTTTTGCCAGGGGCCACATCAGCCTCACTGTTGCCTTCAAAGGGCCAAAATAACTTTAGGACTGTATAAATGTAAATACTCCTTAACTGTTAAGGAGTTGAAATTACATTTGGTCCTTTGAAGGCAATCATGAGTTATATTCCTTTGTTGATTGAACCCTTTTCATTCTAAAATGCTCTTTTCTTCTCTTTTACTGTCCTTATGTAAAGTCTATTTTGTCTGATATATGTATTGCTACCCCAGTTATTTTTTAACTTTCATTTATGTGAAATATTTTTTTTTTCAATCCCTTTCAGTCTCTGTATGTCTTTTGAATAAAGTAGAGTGGTACAGTGGTTCTCATTGTTAATTCATTCTAGAATTTGTGATGAGTACCAACACCAATGAGTACTGAAGGATGAAGCATTTTCTTTTTCGTGGGGCAGGATCACGACTCATACAAGTTCTAGCAAGTCCTGAGCAGGCACCAAGTGCTGAAACATTTTTTCCTCATCAAAATGCAACAAGTAAAGGGTTTGATGAGTTAAGCTAACAAGTACCAAAGAATGTAGAGCTCTTGTAGGTAACATATGTATGAGTTTTGCATTTTTATTCATTTAGTCACCTTATGTCTTTTGACTGAAATATTTATTCCATGTACATTTAAATTAATTATTGATAGGTATGTAGTTATTGCCATTTTATTAATTGTCTTCTGATTATTTTTATAGTTCTCTCTTCTTTTCTTATTTTCTTCCTCTCTTATATGTTGTTGACTTGCTATTGTGTTATGTTTGGATTATTTTCTCAGTATTTTTGTATGTATCTTATCTTATGTTTTTTTATTTTGTGTGTGAATGTTTGTGTACCCCTTGATTTATTGTTGCAATTACACGTGATATTTCTACTTTTGCCTTTTAACCTTTGTTCTAGAGTTATAATTCATCGATCCTTTGCTTTTACTAACTGTTCGCCTTTGTGTGTGAGATTTTTCTTCCTTATATTTTTTATTCATAATTTTATCCTTCTTATCTGTTTAAAGAACTCAATTGAATATTTGTAATACTGAGTTACTGGTTATTAACTCTTTCAGCTTTTTCTTGTCTGTGAAAATCTTTACCTCACTGTTGACTGTCAATGGTAGCTTTGTTGGATAAGGTGATCTTGGATGAAGATCTTTGGTTTTCACCATTGAATATTTCGTGTCCATAAAGTTTTTATTGAAAAATCAGCTGAGAGTCTTATGGGACTTCTCTTGTACATAACTAACTGTATTTCTCTTGCTACTTTTAAGATTTTCTCTTTGTTTGTAACTTTTGGCATTTAATTATGATGTGTCTTGGTGTGGGCCTTTATGGAGTCATCTTGTTGGAACTTCTCTTTACTTCTTTTACTTGTATATCTATTTCCCATGAAGAAAATTTCCATGCATTATTTCTTCAAATAGATTTTTCAATAGCTTTCTCTCTCTCTTCTCTTTCCAGGACCTTTGTGCTTCAAATATTGGTCTGCTTGACGTTGTCCCAGATGTTTCTTAAACCATCTTCACTTTATTTGATTTTTTGTTCTTTGTTCCACTATAAATTTTATACTCACCCTAGAATATGTATATTGATTTTAGAGAAAGAAGAAGGGAGAGAGAAGGAGAAAAGCACATCAATCAATTGCCTCCTTAGTGCGCTACAACTGAGGATCAAACCCATAACCTAGGTATATGCCATGACCCGGGATTGAACCTGCAACTTTTTGGTGTACAGGACAATGCTATCACAGAGCAACCTAGCCAGGGCTGCAATCATGTGTGTGTGTGTGTGTGTTTTGCTAGTTGTCATCCAAATATCTAATTCAATTCTCCACTTCATCTAATATGTTATTGATTCCCACTAACACATTCTTCATTTCAATTATTTTTTCCAGTTCCCATTCATTATATTTTATATTTTTATGTCCATTTTTATGCTTTCTCTCACTTTGTTGAGGTTCTGAGTTTATCTATTCTTCTATGATCATTGAGGATTCTTATAACCAGTATTTTGAACTCTATAATTGGTAGATTTCTTGACTCTACTTTGTTCAGTTCTATTTCTGGATTTTTGTATTGTTCATTTATTCAGGATATATGTATCTTCTCATTTTGGCTGACTCCCTGTGTTTATTTCTCTGTGGTAGGTAGATCAGCTTTCTCCTCATCTTGAGACACAGGCCTTATTTAGGTAGAAGGTGATTTGTGGGGCTTAGTGGCACAGTATTCCTAATTACATGAGCTGGGTGCTCCAAGAGTGTTCCTTATGTGCACTTTGTGTGCCTTACTGTTGTAGTTGTGCCATACTTGCTGCTGGAATGTCAGTCAGTTGTATAGACTCTCAGGTTGACTGCTGGTGAGGGCTGGCTGCAACAATAGTCACCAAACTATTGAGCTAGGGCTGATCCCACAGAATGGGAGTAGCTTTAGCTGGGCTCTGATACCAATCAGGCTGCCCTTCGCTTGTGTCAGTTATGAAGATGGCTGGGTGAGGCTCTGGTGTGGCCTGAAACATGCCACCAGATATGTTGAGTTTGGAACCCTATGGGGGGGGAGGCTCCAGTTTGGGCCAAGTTCAGCCACTGCTTGTATGGGGATTGGAGCTTCCTGGTAGGAACTACAGAGTGATCTACAGTTGATAACCATTTATGCTAGGGTTGGAGGCACTTGGAAGAAACTATATCATGAACAGATATCAGTTGTGTTGGGCTTGGGACCCGTTGGTGGATTCTCCAAAGCCAACTGGAGTCAGCTGCCATTTGTGTTCAGCTTGTGGCCATTTAATTGGAGCTACATTACAGGCCAACTCTGGCTACTACTTATGCTAGATGTGGAGCACTTGATGGCAGTTACAATGCAAATTGAGACTGGCTGCTCTTTGTGCTGGGCTTGGGGCCACTTGTCAAGAGCTACATTGTACACCAGGGAAGGCTGCTATTTGTATTGTGTATGTGGACCTTTTAAATGGTCTGTAATGTGAGACAAGGGTCACTTCCATTCTCATAGGAATTGTGCACCTTTAAGAAAGTCTGCAGCATAAGGCTAGGGAAGCCACCACTCATGTGGGTTTGCAGTCTTTTGGGTGAATCTGCAGTACCAGTTGAAACAGGATTCATCTGTGGGGGATCCTCTGGAAGAGGCTCAGGACAGGCAAGCCTATTGGATGGACAGGGTCTCAGGGAATCACCAGGGTTGGGCAAATGATGTTAGTGAGGTTAATGGAGAGCACAGATTTGGCACTAACCTGCACCAGGACTGATGGATGGGAGAAGAACTCAAAAAAGGAATAATGGTGCCTGCAAATACTTCTGTCCCAGACATATTCACCTCAACCCCTGCCACTCCAACACCGTCCCTGAAGTTAGTCAATTTAGTTCCTCCATGTATGTCCCTAGTGTTTCCCCTGCTCTGGTGCTTAGATTCAGTGAGTTTGAGTGCCATCTCTTTAAGAGAACTGTCTCAGTCTTCTGTAGGCCTCTGTTTCTCTGGAATGCAATCCACACCGGTTTTCACAGTCAAATGTTATGGGGACTCCTCTTCTAAGCACTGATGCCTCAGACTGGGAGGAACTGATGTGAGGCTGAGGCTCTGGATCCTCCGTGGGAAACCCAACAGCTGAGATATCCCTCCTGTTTCTTAACCACCACACTGTGGGTATAGGACCTACCCAGTTGACATCTTTCCCGCTCCTACCACATTAAATATGGCTTCTTCTGTATATCCTTTGTTATAGTATTTAGTTCATCTAGTGTTCAGGTGGCTCTCAGTGATGGTTGTTCTATAGTTTAGTTGTAAGTTTGATCTACTTGTGCAAGAAGGTGATTTTACCTACTCTGCCCTCTTGACCAAAATTCACAAGCCAAACTCCTATTACACACTATGTTACTGACTTTGGCCAAGCTGAAGTAATTTGTGACATTTCCAAAACAATTATGGAGTTTTCCTTGTCTCCTTACCCTCTACCCCATGTTTTAGATAGGGGCTGTTTCATCATCCTGAGTTTCTAACTTATAAGCAAACCCTCCTTCTTTAACTGTTATAGCACAAGGGAGAAATAAAACTCTGTTTATGTGAGTCTGTGAAGTTTGGGATTCTTTGTTTATACAGAATATCTTAATTGATACATTTACCAAGAATCCCCAGATTATATTAAGTGTCTTTCTGTGTGGTCTCATAGAAATAGTGTATACCTCATAAGTAGGTCTAGACAAAATATTCTCTCACAAATATTCTGCTGAACATATATAGTGTTTTATAAAGTGTTTTTATTAGTTAATAACATTTTAAATTTGGATGGTCACAGGAAAAATTAACATTCTCGAATCATTAAATCTGAGAAATAAATTAACAAGTTTTGATAAGTGCCTGAATATCTGCAAAGTAACAATGAGGGGATAAATCAGCTCAGCCCCATTGATAATACATGTGGCCTCCAAAAAGTCACAGCCCCTATTAGACCTGGTTAGTTCTATGTTACTAGATTGATCCATATAGACACCTGAAATTGCAACTTCTTTCAGTTTGTTGGTGAAAAAAGAAAGTAAATAAAAAAGTGAAAGGAGCAGTAAATTTAATTTTTATTATATATTATACCA
Organism: Desmodus rotundus; assembly: GCF_022682495.2. Classification (NCBI taxonomy): domain Eukaryota; kingdom Metazoa; phylum Chordata; class Mammalia; order Chiroptera; family Phyllostomidae; genus Desmodus; species Desmodus rotundus. The sequence goes on from NC_071392.1 coordinate 62,574,106, forward strand.
TTGAAATAATCATTACATACACAAAATAAAACCAGAGCAAATGTAAATCAAACTATGATGAGATATTATTACCTGCCATCTGTCAGAATGGCTATCATCAATAATGATTTCTACTTTTCAATAACTTTATTATCTGTTTGATTTTCTTTTTATTTTTTCAGAAACTGCCTACAACATTTGGGGATAGATATTTACTTAATTAAGTAAATAAATAAACAGTTCATTTTTAAAATTTCCTTAATTAAATTTATTGGGGTAACATTGGTTAATTAAATTTTATAGGTTTCACTTGTACAGTTCCAAACTTCGTCATCTGTATATTGTATTGTGTGTTAACCACCCCAAGTCAAGTCTACTTTCATCACCATTTATTCACCATTATCCTTTTCCACTCCCTTTCCTCTGTCAATCACTGTACTGCTGTGTCTATGAAGTTTTCTTTCTCTCTCTCTTTTTTTTTTTGCTTAATACCCTCAGTTTCTTAAACAGGTCCACCTACCAGTCACAACTCTGACAGTTGTCAGTTTGTTCTCTGTATTTATGAGTCTGTTTTTATTATCTTGTTTAATAGTTTATTTTGCTCATAAATTCCACATATAATTAAAATTATATGGTATTTGTCTTTCTCTGACTGACTTATTCACTTAGCATAATATTTTCCAGGTCCATCCATGCAGTCACAAAAGGTAAGATTTCCTACTTTTTTATAGCTCAGTAGTATTCTGTTGTGTAAATGTACCACAACATTTTTACCCACTATTCTACTTATGGGCATTTTGGCTGTTTCATAATGATGGCTATTGTAAATAATGCTGCCATGAACATTGGGGTGCATATTTACTTTTGAATTTTATCTCAGGTTTCTTTGGATATATTCCCAGTAATGGAATCGCTGGGTCATTAGGCAGTCCCATTTTTAGTTTTCTCAGGTAATTCCATACTGCTTTCCAGAGTGGCCGCATCAATCTGCCTTACCACCAGCAGTACACAAGAGTTCCATTTTCTCTACATCCTTGCCAATGCTTGTTACTTGTGAATTTATTCATGATAGTTATTCTGAGAGGTTTGAGGTAATATCACACCATGGTTTTAATTTGCATTTCCCTAAATGATTGCTGATGTTGAGCTATTTTTGTTTTATATATTTCCAAGGGTTATCTGTATGTCCTCTTGGAGAAGTGCCTTTTTAAATATATATATATATTTTATTGGTTATGCTGTTACAGTTCTCCCATTTCCCTCCCTTTATTTGCCTCCACCCTGCACACCCCCTCCCACCCACATTCCCCCTTTTTAGTTCATGTCCATGGATTATTTATATAAGTTCTTTGGCTTCTACATTTCTTATACTATTCTTAACCTCACCCTGTCTATTTTCTACTACCATTTATGTGACCTCTTCTCTGTAACTTTTCCCCACTTGTACCCCTCCCATTCCCCCACTGATACCCTCCATGTGATCTTCATTTCTGTGATTTGGTTCCTATTCTAGTTGTTTGCTTAGTTTTGTTTTTTTGTTTTTTTTAAGGTTCAGTCGTTAATAGCTGTGAGTTTGTTGTCATTTTACTGTTCCTATTTTTGATCTTCTTTTTCTTAGATAAGTCCCTGTAACATTTCATATAACAAGGGCTTGGTGATGATGAATTACGTTAACTTGATCTTATCTGGGAAGCACTTTATCTTCCCTTCTATTATAAGTGATAGATTTGCTATATAGAGTGATATTGGATGTAGGTCCTTGCCTTTCATGACTTTGAATACTTCTTTCCAGCCCCTTCTTGCCTGCAAGGTTTCTTTTGAGAAATCAGCTGATAATCTAATGGGAACTCCTTTGTAGGTAACTCACCTTTTCTCCTGCTGCTTTTAAGATTCTCTCCTTTTCTTTAATCTTGGGTAGTGTAATTATGATGTGGTAATGTAATTATGGTGTGCCTTGGTGTGTTCTTCCTTGGGTCCAACTTCTTTGGAACTCTCTGAGCTTCCCAGATTTTCTGGAAGTCTATTTCCTTTGTCAGATTGGGGAAGTTCTCCATTATTTTTTCAAATAAGTTTTCACTTTCTTGCTCTTCCTCTTCTCTTTCCAGCACTCCTATGATTCAGATGTTGGAACATTTAAAGATGTCCTAGAGGTTCCTAAGCCTCTCCTCATTTTTTTGAATTCTTGTTTCTTCATTGTGTTCTGGTTCAATGTTTATTTCTTCCTTCTGCTCCAAACCATTGTTTTGAGACCTGGTTTCCTTCCCATCACTGTTGGTTCCCTGTAGATTTTTCTTTATTTCACATAATGTAACCTTCATTGCTGCCTGTGTCTGCTTTATGCTGCTGAAGTACCCAGTGAGTTCCTGGAGCATCTTGATAACCAGTGTTTTGAAGTGTATATCTGATAGGTTAGCTATCTCTTTGACACTTAGTTGTATTTCTTCTGAACCTTTGAACTGTTCTTTCAGTTGGGCCGTTTTTATTTTTTGTCTCAGTGAGCCGGCTATGTAGTAAGGGGAAGAGCATTAGGTGTTCACCAGGGCAGGGCAAAGCAAGTGGCTGCATTGTGACGCTATGTGGAGGAGGGGTCTGAGAGGGAATAGTGCCACTTGCTCCACTCTCTGCCAGTTTTCAGTCACTTCCCCAAGTACCCACCATCAAATTGGGCCCTTCTGGTGCTGATTCCTGGGTAGGTGGGTTTGTGTACATTCTAGGACCATGTGGGTCTCTCCAACAAACTCTCCTGTGAGGCTGGAAGTTTCTCCCACTGCCGCGTCAACCCCCACAGGAGTTTTCAATCAGAGGTTTTGAGGCTTTATTTCCCTGTATTGGAACCCTGGGTTGCATGGTGTATCTCTCTCTTTAGTTGTTCTTCCTGGTTTATCTGCATGCAAATGTGGGACCATGCAGTCTATAAGCCACCCCTTGCCTTGATTCCTCTCCACCTGTGTGCCCGTCTCAACTCCTCCTACCAGTCTGTTTGAATGTTTCTTTTTAACTCCTTGGTTGTCGGACTTCCATACAGTTAAATTTTCTGTCAGTTCTGGTTGTTTTTAAATTGGTTGTGTGAGGAGGCACAGTGTGTCTACCTACTCCTCCTTCTTGGCCGGAAGTGAGAAGTGTCTTTTCAAGTCCTTTGCCCATTGTTTGATTGAATTTTATTTAGTTATTTACTTTGGTGTTGAATTGTATAAGTTGTTTATACATTTTGGAAATTAACCAATTATAAGATATATCTTTGGTGAATATGTTCTTCCATTCAGTGGGTTGTCTTTACATTTGGTTGATTGTTTCCTTTGCTGTGCACTATTTAGTTGGATGTACTCCCATTTGTTTAATTTGCCCAAGGAGATATCTCAAAAAAGATATTGCTGCAAGAAATGTTGGAAATTTTACTACTTATGTTTTCTTCTAGAGTTTTTATGGTTTTAAGTCTATTATTTAAGTCTTTAATCCATTTTGAGTTATTATTCTGAATAATGTAAGAAGATGGCCTAGTGTTTTGTTTTTTTTTTGTATGTGTCTATCTAGTTTTCCCAATTTTTATTGAATAGACCCTCTTTACTACAACACATGTTTCTGCCTCCTTTGTTAAATACTAATGACCATAAAAGTATGTGTTAACTTCTCGGTTCTCTTTTCTGTTTCATTAATTTATATGTATGTATTTATGCCAGTGCCATGCTGTTCAGATTACTTTTGCCTTGCAGTACAGTTTGGTATTAGGTACCATGATTTCTCCAAATTTGTTCTTCTTTCTCAAGGTCACTGTTGCTATTCAGGATCTTTTGTGGTTCCATATTAGTTTTTGCAATATTTTTTCTAATTCTTTGAAATACGCCATTGGTATCTTGAAATGAATTGCATGGAATCTGTAGATTGCTTTGGGTAGTACAGCCATTTAAATGATGTTAATCCTTCCTATTCACAAACACAGTATATATATATACTTATTTGTATCTTCTTTAATTTCTTCAGTACTTTATAATTTTGAGAGTACAGATATTTTATATTCTTTGTTAAATTTATTCCTAGGTATTTTATGCTTTTTGAAGCAATTGCAAATGACATTGTTTCCTAGGTTTCCCTTTCTAATAGTTCATTACTGAGGTATAAAAATGCAACTAATCTCTGAATATTTACTTTGTATTTTGCCACTTTACTGAATTCATTTATTAGTGGTAGTTGTCTTTTGGAAGAATATTTAGGGGTCTCTTTATACAATATCATGTCATCTGCAAATAATGACAGTTTTACTTCTTCCTTTCCAATTTATTTCTTCTCCTTGTCTGATTGCTATGGCTAGGAAATTCAGTACTATGTTAAATGTAAGTGCTAAAAGCAAATGTCCATATCTTGTTTTCCATTTTAAGGGTAACACTTGTAGTTTTTTTCACAGGGGTATGATATTAGCTGTGGCTTTGTCATATATTGCTTTTATTATGCTGTGATATGTTCTCTCTATTCCCACTGTGCTGAGAATTTTTATCATAAATGGGTGCTGGATTTTATCAAATGCTTTTTCTATGTTTATTGATATGATTGTGTAGATTTTATCCTTCATTTTGTACATATGATGTATCACAGATTGATTTAGATATGGTACCAACCTTGCATATTTAAAGTAAATCCTGCCAAAATCACAAAAACCAAAATACTTATTGCATACTATGTCACTGACTTTGGCCAAGCTAAAGTGATTTGTGTCATTTTCAAAACCATTATAGGGTTTTCCTTGTCTCCTTACCCTCTACCCCATGTTCATATTTTATATTTTAATGTATTTCTGTATTTGGTTTGCTAATGTTTTATTAAGGATTTTAGCATATACGTTCATAAGGAATACTGGCATATGATTTTTTTCTTTGTAGTGTCATCTGGTTTTGAAATTAGGATAATACTGGTTTCATAAGATAAGCTTGGTAGTCTTTTCTTCTTTTGAATTTTTTGGAATAGTTTAAAAAGGATAGGTATTAGTTCTTCTCCTAATGTTTGGTAAAATTTGCCTGTGAAGCCACCTGGTCCTTTGTTTGTCAGGAGATTTTTTGATAACTTCTTCAATTTCACTAGTTGTATTCTATCTATTCAGATTTTCTGATGGAGATTTTGGAAGACTTAATATTTTATGTTTCTAGGAATTTATCCATTTCATCCTGATTTCCAATCTGTTGAAAATAGTTGTTCATAATATTTTCTTACAATTTTTGTTTTTCTTTGGTGTGAGATCTGACTTATTTCATTCATCGTTTTATTTATATGTGTACACTCTCTTGTTTTCTTGATATGCCTGGTTAAAAGTTTGACACACTTGTTTCTCTTTTCAGAAAACCAGTTCTTGGTTTTCTTTTTCTTTTTTATTTTTAAGACTCTATTTTGTTTATTTCTTCTGTGATCTTTATTATTTCTTTTTTTCTATTCACTTTTGTCTTTGGTGGTTTTTCTTTTTCAAGTTTTTTAAGTGTAATGTTATATTTTTTGAGCTCTTTCTTGCTTCTTGAGACAAGCCTATAACACTATGAATTTCCCTTTTATACTGCTTTCCTTGTGTTCCACAGATTTTGTATTGTGTTCTCATTTTCATTTCTTTAAAGGTATATTTTGATTTCCTTCTTGAGCCTTATGGTCAGAGAAAATGCTCGATATGATTTCAATCTTATTAAATACATTTGATGTAGTATGTCTTGTAAGGTGCCATCACGTTGTTGATTTTTTGTCTGGAAAATATATCCATTGATGTCGATGGGGTGTCAATATCCCCTACCATGAACATACTAATATCATTACTGTAAATCGTTCTATGTCTATCAGGATTTGCTTTACATATTTCAATCCTTTTATGTTGGGTGTAAAAATATTTACAAGGATTATATAATTTGTTTTGAATCTCCACCTTTATGTATTGTACTTATTTGTCTCTTACTGTAGTCTTTGTTTTAAAGACTACCTTTTGATACACAAATATTGATAACCCAGCTTTTTTTCCTTTCCTTTGCCTGAAATATCTTTTTCCATTCCTTTACTTTTTTTTTTAGAATTTCATATGCATTTACTAGATTCTAGTGGCATTGTTCCTCTCTGCACTATTGTTTCTTTACTTTTAGTCTGTATCTTTTGTTCTGAGGAAGGTCTCTTATAGACAGCATATATATGGGTCTTATTTTCTGATCCATTAAGCTATCCTATTTTTTTTATTGGAGCATTTAAGCTATTTATATTTAAGGTGATTATTGATTGATAAGTATGCATTTATTGCCATTTTATTCATTTAACTGTGTTTCTGTTTTTCTTCTCTTCCTCCTCCTCCCCTTCCCCCTCCTCCTCCTTCTTCCTCTTTCTTCTTCTATTGCAGGTCATTTAACATTTCTTGCAATACTTGTTTGACAGTAGCAAACTCCTTTATCTTTTTCTGGTTGGGAAAACACTTTATTTCTCCATCAATTTTAAATTACAGCTTTGATTTGTAAAGCAGTCTTGTTGTAGGTTCTTGCTTTTCACTTTATTTTTCTTTAAAAAAAATTTAATCTTTATTGTATTTTTTCCATTACCATTTAGTCCCCTTATGCACCCCTCTCCCCAGCAATCACCACACTGTTGTCCATGTCCATGAGTCTTTTCTCCTTATTGCTCAATCCCTCCAACCTTTCTGACCTTACATGATTTTGTTGAAATCAGCTAACAGTCTCATGATGACTCTTTATGTACATAACTAATTGTATTTCTATTTCAACTTTTAAGTTTCTCTTCTAGCCTTTAATCTGGGCCATTTAATTGTCATGTGTATTGTTGCGGGATTTTGCTGGGGGGTGGTGGTTATTTTGTTTGGGACTCTCTGCATTTCCTGGAATCGTGTGTCTTTTTTTATCCAATAGGTTAGGGAAGTTTTGTTCACTATTTTTTTCAAATAAGATTTTCATCTCTTGCTATTTCTCTTCTCCTTGTTGTAACACTATAATGTGGATGTCGTTACACTCCACATTGCACCAAAGTACCTTAAAGTGCTATCATTTTACTTCCAGCTAAGATGGTGGCATAAGTAAACACATCTCAAATACTTGCACAATGACATCAAAACTAAAACTAAACCATTGAAAAACTGTAATTCAAAACCATTAGAAATTATATCCAGCTGTTTTGCCAAATTCATTTATTAGGTCGAGTAGTTTTTTGGTGGAGTCTATAGGATTTTCCATGTACACTATCATGTCATCTGCAAACAGTGACAGTTTCATTTCCTCCTTTCCAATTTGGATGGCTTTTATTTCTTTTTCTTGTCTGATTGCTGTGGCTAGGACTTCCAATACTATGTTGAATAAGAGTGGTGAGAGAGGGCATCCTTGTTTGTTCCTGATCTTAGTGGGAAAGCTCTAAGTTTTTGTCCATTGAGTATGATGTTGGCTGTAGGTCTCTCATATATGGCCTTTATTATGTTGAGGAATGCTCCCTCTATTCCCATTTTGAGTGTTTTTTCCGCATCTATTGATATGATCATGTGATTTTTGTCTTTACTGTTATTGATGTGATGTATTATGCTTATTGATTTGCGAATATTGTACCATCCTTGCATCCCTGGGATGAATCCCACTTGGTCATGGTGTATGATCTTTTTAATGTATTGCTGGATGCTGTTGCTAATATTTTGTTGAGAATTTTAGCATCTATGTTCATAAGCGATATTGGCCTGAAATTTTCTTTCTTCTTTGTGTCTTTAACTGGTTTTGGGACTAGGATGATGCTGGCTTCATAAAAAGAGTTTGGAAGTCTTCCATCAGTTTGGATGTTTTCAAATAGTCTGTGGAGGATAGGGGTTAGCTCTTCCTTAAATGCTTTGTAGAATTCTCCTGTGAAACCATCTGGTCCAGGGCTTTTGTGTGTTGGGAGTTTTTTGATGACTGCTTCAATTCCGTCTGCTGTTATTGGTATGTTCAGGTTTTCTACTTCTTCTTCATTCAGTTTTGGAAGATTATACTTTCCTAGAAATGTGTCCATTTCATCTGGGTTTTCAAGTTTCTTGGCATACAGTTCTTTCTAGTAATTTCTTACAATCCTTTGTATTTCTGTGGTATCAGTTGTAATCTCTCCTCTTTCATTTCTAATTCTGTTTATTTGAATCCTCTCTCTTTTCTTCATGATGAGCCTACTTAAAGGATTTTCGATTTTGTTTATCTTTTCAAAGAACCAGCTTCTGGATTCATTGATCCTTAGAATTGTGCTTTTAGTCTCTATGTCATTTATCTCTGCTCTGATCTTGGTTATTTCCTTCCTTCTGCTTGCTCTGGGCTGTCTTTGTTGTTGTTCCTCCAGTTCTTGTAGGCATACGGATAGATTGTTTGTTTGAAATGTTTCTATCTTCTTAAGGTAGGCCTGTATTGCTATGAACTTCCCTCTCAGGACTGCCTTTGCTGTGTCCCATAGGTTTTGGGTTGTTGTGAGTTCATTTTCATTTGTTTCCAGAAAGTTTTTGATTTCTTCCCTAATCTCATTCTTGACCCAGTCATTGTTTAATAGCGTGCTATTCAGTCTCCATGATTTTGAGTGTTTTGGGTTTTTTCCTTTGGGATTGGTTTCTAGTTTCAGTCCCTTGTGTTCAGAGAAAATGCTTGATATGACTTCGATTTTCTTGAATTTGTTGAGGCTTGCTTTGTGTCCTATCATGTGGTCTATCTTTTTAAAGTTTCCATATACACTTAAAAAGAATATGTATTTTGCTTCTTTGGGATGAAAAGCTCTATATATATCAGTTAAGTCCATTTCCTCTAGGGTATTGTTAAGTGACACAATATCCTTGTTGATATTTTGTTTGGAAGACCTGTCCTTTTTTGACAGTGGGGTGTTAAAGTCCCCTACTATAATTGTGTTGCTGTCAATATCTTTCTTGAAGTTCTCCAAGATTTTCTTTATGTATTCGGGTGCTCTTATGTTGGTTGCATATATATTTACAATGTTTATGTCTTCTTGGTGGATTCTTCCTTTGAGTATTATGAAGTAACCTTCTGGGTCTCTCTTTATGGCCCTTCTTTGGAAGTCTATTTTGTCTGATATGAGTATTGCTACACCTGCTTTTTTTTCCTGTCCGTTTGCTTGGAAAATTTGTTTCCACTCCTTCACTTTCAGTCTGTGTAGGTCTTTTGTCCTGAGATGGGTCTCTTGTGGGCAGCATATGTGTGGGTCATGCTTTCTTATCCATTCAGCTATTCTATGTCTTTTGATTGGAGCATTTAATCCATTTACGTTTAAGGTTAATATTGATTGGTAGTTATTCATTGCTATTTTTTCCTACCTGTGTTCCTATCTCTTTTTCTTTTCCTTTCTTTCCTTAAAGCAGTCCCTTTAGCATCTCTTGCAGAGCTAGTTTGGTGGAACCGTTTCCTTTTAGACTTCTTTTGTGTGGGAAACTCTTTATTTGTCCTTCTATCTTGATTGAGCGCCTTGCTGGGTAAAGTAGTCTTGGTTGCAGTCCTCTGGTTCTCATTACTTGGAATATTTTTTGCCATTCTCTTCTGGCTTGGAGCGTTTCCACTGAGAAGTCAGTTGCTAACCTTATTGGGGCTCCCTTGTATGTTACATCTTGTTTCTCCCTTGCTGCCTTTAAGATCCTCTCTTTGTCTTGGAATTTTGCCATTTTCATTATGATGCGTCTTGCAGTGGGCCTCTTTAGGTTCCTCTTGCTTGGGACTCTCTGTGTTTCCTGGATTTGGGTGACTTTTTCTCTCCTCAGATTTGAGAAATTTTCCATCATTACTTTTTCAAATAGGTTTTCTATCCCTTGCTCTTCTTCTTCTCCTTCTGGAATTCCTATTATACTTATATTGTTGTGTTTCATGTTGTCCTGCATCTCCCTTATTCCCTCTTCATTCTTTCTAAGCCTCTTTTCCTTTTCTTGCTCTTTCTGGGTGTTTTTTTCTACTTTGTCCTCCAGCTCGCTGATCCGATCCTCTGCTTCATCAAGTCTGCTTTTCATTCCTTCTACTGTGTTCTTCAATTCAATAATTGTATTCTTGATTTCCTCTTGTTCCTTGTTGATAGTTTCTATTTCCTTTTTCATGTTAATATATTTTGCAGTGACTTCATTGTAGTTTCCCTGTACTTTCTGTGAGATCAGTGAGCTCAGTGAGCTTCCTGATAACTATTGCTTTGAACTCAGTATCTGATAGTTGAGTTGCCTCTTTTTCAGTGAGCATTCTTTCTGAGGCTTCCTCCTTTCCTTTCATTTTGGGATTGTTTCTTTGTTTTTCCATTGTTTCTGAGACTCTTCTTGTTAGCCTCTGCTTCTTAAGTTGATCTATTCTGACTCCCTGGGTTTATGGTATGAACTTCTATGGTAGAATGCCAATGGGATTCAGTGGTGCTGTCTCCTGAATCTCCTGTGCTCACTGGTCTTGAGCTGACGTTTATGGGTGTAGCAGGGTCTAACTCTGGTATTTTCAGCACTCCAGGTTTTATTGTCTCACCTGTTGGAAAATGAGAAAGAGGTAGGGGAAGAAGAAAAAAAAAACAAGATGGGAAGGAGGGGAAAATGGAATAGAAAGGGAAAGGAAGGAGGGAAGAAGGAATAAAGAAAGATCGGAGGCAAGATAAGAAGGAATTTTAACAAAAATTAAAACAAAAGAATAAATAAAAGAAGGCAATAAAATAAAACAAAAGAATAAAATAAAAGGAAGAAGGAATAAAAAAGGTAAAGGATGGAAGGGGGAAGGAATAAAAAAAGAAAGAAGGACTGAAAGGAAGAAGGAATTCAGGGGGAAAGAAGGAAAAAAAAAAAAGTCTTCTGCTGTCTTTAAACTGTTCAGGTTAGTTCTGCTGGTCTTCCTGTGGTCAGATCTTTCAATGTCCTCTATCTTTGGTCTTCGATCTTCATATATGCTGGAATACCCTTGGCTGTTTGCTCTGCTCCTCAGATCAGCTATGTGTTTCACTGGTGTTGAGGGGAAGTGGACTCTGCTCCCACCTATCTCAATGCCATCTTGAGATAAGGCCTCAGGACAATCTTCAAACAGCAGCAGAGCAGAGTGGCAGACTTTTCAAAGTCTCTTCCAAATGGTATCTGGAGGTGAATGGCTGTGGCCCCACTTTTCTGCTCGTGAATCAACTCTGGTTATCAGGTTCGGGTCCGAGAGAGGTTCTGGGGGCTCCCTTCACCTGGGGGTTGGTGCGGGCCAATCTCCCACTCCTCTGGAATCTTGCTAGAAAAAAAGAGCAGAAGTTCCTCTTAAAGAACCCTTACACAGACTTACTCAGACTTAATCAGTCTGAGTTCCAGTGCAGGCGAAGCTGATTCTAAGGCACCAGAGACATATAAGGCAGAACTGAATTGCCTGGCATCAAGGAGAGAGCTGGGGGGGCAAGTTTTTCTCCAAGTGCTGGCAGAGGTCACAGTTCCTTTCCTAAGCCCTCCATTAAAAGAGCCTTAGAGCTTCATATTGGACATTCCAGCAACCTGGCTCACATGGTTTGCCACACCCTGATGATTCCCTGCCCACCAAAGTTGTGGGCCAACCCAAGCTGTTTCCAGTGGCTTTTCCATAAGAATCACTTGTCTTGGCCCATGCTTCAGATTTTCCTAAATTCTCTCACATAAGTAGTATCAGGTTTTAGTGAGTCCCATACTGCTTGCATACATGCCCCAGGCCTGGCACTAACAGCAACCAGTCTTGGTTCTCAGCTTGGCCTCACCAGGGCACCTTGAAGCCTACATAAGTAGCAGCCATCTACATTACTTTGTATCTTATGCTGTGTGACCCCAGACAGAGCACAGGCAGTGATTGACTCAGATGTTCCAAGAGCAATCAAGACTCAACTACAGTAAAAAAAAAGTATATACAGCCCACACAGTGGGCACACTTTTGTTGGGAACCACCTTGCCTGGTTTCAGAAGCTGTAACCCCCCATGGCTAAGGCTAGGTAAAAAAGCCTTGGGACCATAAGCCACTAAGGAAACAAAACTTATCATTCAGTCAGGGACACAGCCTCTGCCCCCTTTATTTCACCCTGCTTGGTCCCAGGTGGAAGACTGGTTAGCCAATGATGGGTAAGATTCCTCAAGGGAGGGATGACCTAAGACAAGCATGGTCATGAAGGGGCCATCAGGGAAGGACTTACAGGACTATATAAAAAGGGTGATGGATCTTCACCCCTTGGCTTTGTCATAGGCTGAGTCCTCATTCTACCTGTAAGATCTCCTAGTCTCTTGGCTGCCTTACTTCTCCCAGCTGACTTAAGCCCAAAACAATGCCAGAGGGTGGTGCAGTCCAATGCTGAAAAGGGCGGTTCCCCAGGGCAATCAGGCCTAAGAAAGAATGCATAAAATCTTATGAAACCTGCTTTGCTAAGAATGCCCTTAACTTAAATGATAAGGGTACAAGCATAAAATTAGTTTGCTTCCCAAAGTTGTATGGCCCTATGGCTATCTGACCCTGACTCAGAATAAGGCCTCATAATTCTTTGAATGCTATCTATTGTTTGATCATTACTGCCTGGTAATGATTGATGAGCTTCATGTATATGCCCTGTATTCCTATGCAAATTGAACCCAATAAAAGCCCATTGAGGAACAGGTTCAAGGTCATTTTCCCCTGAGAGATTGGCCACCTTTCCTCCCCAAGAAGATCATGTCTTGGTAGAATTATTCTCATCTGCAATAGTGGGGGAGGGCTCTGCTGGACAAATATTAAAAGAAGCAAGATAAAAGCAGTTAGTTACCTACAAGAGAATTCCCATAAGACTGTCAACTGATTTCTCAAAAGAAACTGCAGTCTAGAAGGGATTGGAAAGAGATATTCAAAGTGATGAAAAGCAAAGATCTACAACCAGGATTACTCTACCCAGCAGAGCTATCACTTAGAATTAGAGGACAGATAAAGAGCTTCCCAGACAAGGGGAAAAAATAATCTAAAGGAGTACATCACCACCAAACCAGCATTATAGAATATGTAAAAGGATCTTCTTTAAGAAGAGAAGAAAATAAAAACTATGAACAATAAAATGGCAACAAATACATATCTATCAACAATTGAATCCCAAATCAAAATAAACAAACAAGCAGAACAGAAACAGAATCATAGATACTGAAACATTTTGATGGTTGCCTGATGGGAGCGAATTGGGGGGTGTTGGGAGAAAAAGGTGAAGGGATTAATAAGCACAAATTGGTAGTTACAGAATAGTCACGAGGATGTAAAATACAGTACAGGAAATAGAGTAGCCAAAGAACATATATGCCTGACCCATAGAAATGGACAATGGGGTGGGGATTGCCTGAGGGGGCGGGGCTGCATTGTGGAAGGCAAAGATGAAGAATTAGGACAACTGCAATGCCATAATCAATAAAATATAGTTTAAAAAATAAAAAGAAAAGAAATTTAAAAATGAATGGGGGTTCCACTTACAGGTGAGATCGTATGGTATTTCTCTTTCACCTCTTGGCTTGTTTCACTTAGCATAATGCTCTCCAGATCCATCCATGCTGTCGTGAAGGGTAGGAGTTCCTTCTTTCTTTCTGCTGCATAGTATTCCATTGTGTAAATGTACCACAGTTTTGGGATCCACTCATTTACTGATGGGCACTGATAGTAATCAGAGAGGAGGAGGAGGGAGAAGGGTAATAGGGAGTAATGGGGGGGCATCAAGGAACATGTATGAAGGACACATGGGCAATGCCAAAGTGATTAGGTTTGAGGGTGGGAGGTAGGGATGGGTGGAAAGGGGGGGGTGTACCAAAACTGTGATTGAGACAAGTCTGCAGTGTGAAAAAGAGGTGTGGAAAGAAGTGATAGAGGGTGGGCCACATGTGGAATAAAATAAGTGGCAGATTTTGACTTAAAGCCTGACTCCAGATGCAGCTGTACAATTCAAGTACATAAACTTACTTTCTACCACAAAGCTTGCCACCAGTTGCAGCTTAATTGTCACTTGCCACTCACTGATAGTGTTTTGATATAAGTCTACAAGCAATTGATTTATTATGGTCTCTGTGCAGTCAAACCTTTCTGCTGATGATAATCTGTATTTGCAGCCCCTTCCCAGGGCTGGCATCACTGTCTCAGCTCCACCTTAGATCATGAAGCATTAGATTCTCATAAGAAGCATGCAACCTAGATCTCTCACATGCACAGTTTACAGTAGGGTTCATGCACCTATGAGAATCTTAATACCACCACTGATCTGAGAGAAGGTGGAGCTCAGGTGGTAATGTGAGCAATGGGAAGCAGCTATAAATACAGATGAAGATTCTCACTCACTTGCCCACCACTCACCTTCTGCTGTGTGGCCTGGTTCTTAATAGGCCACCCTGGGGGTTGGGAACCCCTGCTTTAGCAGGAACAAGTACAGACATTCTGGAGTGTAGTCAGGTTCTTCCCAGTATACAGAGAATGTGAGGGAACCAAGGCTATTACTATTTATAAAATTTGAGATATTATTGACCATAAAGTTCATCTCAGCAGATAAATTCCTTTTGCAGTTCACATCAAGTGGATTTTTCTTGTTGGGGTTCACAATGCTATCATTGTGGAATTTTACATGGAGGAAGTGGTGCAGGCAAAGCTTGGAGGGAGCTTTTTAAGCCTGGGGCTGAAGCAGACAATCAGGTACCTTCTAGATACATTGGTCCCCAGTAACCTGATGCCAGGAAGCAGGTTAAAGGGCTGTTCCTTTGTTCTTGAGCATTTTTGGCAGGATTTCTCTTTGAAAACTGCATGAGAAAAGAGAAGAGACAATGTTGATGCTCCCCTGAAACAAATATATTCTGCAATCCATGCCTTTAATTTTAGTCTTTGTGTATATTTTGTTCTGAGGCAGGTCTTTTGTAGACAGCATATATATGACTCTTGTTTTCATATCCATTCAACTATCCTATTTCTGTGGACTAGAGCATTTAAGTCATTTACATTAGAAGAAATTAGTTACAGGTATGTATTTATCACAATTTTATTATTTTAAGTATGTTCCTCTGTTTTTGTTTGTTTGTTGTTTTCTTCTTCTTAAAGAAGACCCTTTAACAGTTCTTGTACTACTGCTTTGGTGGTAATAAACTCCTTTAGCTTTTAGATATCTGGTTAGCTCTTAATTACATTTTCAATTTTAAATGAGAGCCTTGCTGGGTAAAGTGGTCTTGGTTGCAGGTCCTTACTTTTCATCACTTTGAACATTTCATATCAATCCTTCTGGCATGAAATGTTTATGTTGAGGAATGAGCTAGCAGTTTTATGGGAGCTTTCTTGCAGATAACTGTCTTTCTGTTGATGCTTTTAAGATACTCTCTTTACATTAAACCTTTAACATTTTAATTATAATATGCCTTGATTGTGGCCTTTTGGGGTTCATGTTGGGTGGAACTCTCTGCTTCCTTACTTGTGTGTCTTTTTCATTTACCAGGTTAAAGAAGGGATTAGCCATTATTTCTTCAAATAGGTTTTGAATTCCTTGCTCTTTCTTCTCCTTCCTGTACCCCTATGAAACAGATGTTGTTATGCTTAATATTGTCACAAAGGTCCCTTAAACTATCCTCATATTTAGTTTTTTTTTTTATTTTGTTGCTCTGAGTTGGTGTTTTCTGCTAGCTTGTCTTCCAAATTGTTGCTTTAAACTTCTGCTTCATCAAACCTAGTGTTTATTTCTTCTAATTTATTCTTTTTTTCAGATATTGTATTCTTCATTTCTGTTTTCTTATGGTTTCTATGTCTGTTTCATGCTGTTCTAGTTTTTACTAAGTTCCATGAACATTTTTATAACCATTTCTTTGAATTCTTGTCTAAATTGCTTGCATTCATTTCATTTAGCTTTTTTTCTGCATATTTATTTGGGAATGTTTCTTTGTCTCCCTATTCTGGCTGCCTTTTTGGTTTTGTTTCTATTAATTAGGTAGATCAACGATGATTCCTATGTGATAGGTGTCCGGTAAGATCCAGTGGCACAGTATCCTTGATCACCTGAGGTGAGTGTTCTGGGAATGTTCCTTGTGTCTGTTATGTGTGCACTTTGTTGCTGGCATGTTCATGTCTGTGGTTGACCCTCAGACTGGAGGTGTCAACCACACAAAGAGGAACTCACCTAAGCAGGGTCTGGTACCTGCCAAGATCTCCATTTGGATATGCCACTGTGAAGCTTATTGGATCCTGATCTGATGATGTCTGAAGCTAGTGTCTGAGTGTGTTGGTTTTGAGGTCTCTTGAGGGGTATTCTGGTGCAGACCTATGTGAGACTTTTCCTGTGACTGTCTGGGAAACTTATTTGGAGGTACAAAGTGATACACATTTAGTGGTTGCCTCTTCTGTGCCTGGGTGTGCACGAGAAGGACCAAACTGCACACCAACACTGGCTTTTACTGGCACCAGACCTGAGGGCAGGTCAGCAAATTCCCAAGGCACCCTGTGTTCTACCTCCACCTGCCTTCAACTGCCACTTGACTATTAGGTTCAGTCAATGAAAAAACCTCTGGTGGTACATGAATTGCATGAGGTATGTTCTGTGGGTCACCAGAAAGGGGCTAGTGGTGTTCTTCAGGTTGATACAAGTTCAAACTTGCTGTCAGCCTTTGGTCCAAGGGCACTCAGCAAAGTCCCAGGATATACCAAGACTAGCTGCCACCCACTGGATGCTTGCTAATGGTGGGGTGGGGACTGGGGGATGTGTCAGGATGAGACCCGCAGAGTTTATCTGACCCAAACAGAACAAGAGTTGGCCTTGTGGAGAAAGGGCTCTGAACTGCTTGGACATGAGAAGAAAAGATGACTTTCATCCTAAATATACACCACTTAGTCTGTGCCACATTTGCCAGGAGCCCAATCTCAGCAGGGCAAAGATGCTGAGAGTTAAGGGGACTGGTCTAGTTCATCTCCCCTGAAAGGGAGGTGCTGGTCAGGCTTGAGACAATGTGAGAGTAGTGACTCCCACAGAGCCATGCAATTCAGTGTGTTGTAGATTCTGCCCAGACTCTGGAAGGGTGGAGCCACCAGAAATCCAGTGGGTGCTTCACTGGGAGCCGGGAGAGTGGTCCTGATAGATCTCCTGTGAGGGAGTGGTATAGGTTAGGTTCAGGAAAAAGTGGGCAGAATGGCCCCTCCCCTAAAGCCACAGCACTCAGTCACTGAATCCCCTTGAACCTGCCCACACATCTAATTCCTCAGCAAAGTGTGAGCTCTACAGGGTGGGGTGATAGGGAGTCCAAGGGTGAGGTTATTCCATTCTCCCAGGCTGATGCCTTAAGGAGGGAAATGCTCCAACCAAGAAAGATGTTTTCTAAGGTATGTGACAGTGACTCAGCACATGTTATTTTGGTAGCTATTTCTTCAGCTTTCTTCCCGGAGACACAAACCCCAGTTCCTACCTCTTCCGGATCTCTGGGTTAGTGGTTTGAACAAGATTTTGTGTGTTGGCACTTTAAGGCATGCCTGCTTCTCTAGCAGACTCATGTATCTCCCTGGCAGACAGACTCTAATAATTTTCACTGCCAGTTGTTATTTAGGCATCTCTTAAGGGCTCTGTGCTTTAGGCTGTGGAGCGCAGCATGAGGTTGGGACCCCGCACTCCTCAGAGGGAACATTTGCAGTTGAGATATCCCT
Source organism: Desmodus rotundus (assembly GCF_022682495.2). Classification (NCBI taxonomy): domain Eukaryota; kingdom Metazoa; phylum Chordata; class Mammalia; order Chiroptera; family Phyllostomidae; genus Desmodus; species Desmodus rotundus. Next base: position 62,591,640 of record NC_071392.1, read on the forward strand.
CCAGAATCTCAGATATCACCCATGGGATCAGATCTGCCTTTTCCATGGTAGGATCAGCCCTTCCTGCCAGTCTCTATGTGGCTTCTTTTGTAAACCTTTGGTCATGAGGCTTCTGTTTATCTAGTCTTCAGTGGGTTATTTAGGTTGATTGCTTTATATTTTTATTGAAATTTCAGTTTGGTCCTGGGAGGATGTAAGTGTAACATCCACCTACTCCACTGTCATCTTGGATCCTCAGTAGTTCATTAATTAATTGGTCTTTGCTCATAAACAGCACTAGGTTAATTCAACTTTAGGCTTCTGCATTCCACTGTGATTGGTGAGTGTAGTTAAGTGTTAGCTGCTCAGTCTCTGGTGTTGCAGAAGGCTGTGGTTTGCTAGGAAACAACATGTTCTTATCACCACAAAGACAAGCTGGAGCTGATAAGAACTATCTTCACATTTCTACTCAAGGGCCCTGTTTTGGTGGCAGCTGGACCAAGTTTCATTTTGATACTTAGATCATGAATTATATGTAAAATCTGTATTGAATGGTGTTTACTTCAATGTAATCCACTAATATTTGGGACTGGCATCTTGAACAGTGTTTCTGCTGTACTATCCCTGCATATATCACTCATCACAACATTTACATAACTGCAGTCATTTCCTGTGAATATGTTGATTAGAATTGATTAGTTTCTTAGCAGTAGTTACTCCTTCTCATATATCTTTATGTTTCACTTCTTAAATATGTGTGTATGTGTGTATATAAACACATGTAGGCTTGTATTTTATACAGAATTAATGAGAATTAGCTACGTTTCCATCTTCCCTTCTAAAGATTAATCATTATATCTACAGAGATTCTACTGTATTTTCAGACTATAAGATGCACCCCCCAAATTTGGGAGGAAAATGGGGGTGCATCTTATAATCCAAATGTAGCTTACCTGGCTTGCTGAGGTGGGGTAGGGTGGCGCTGGAGTGGGGTATTTGTTTTCTTATTTTCCTCCTCTAAAACCTAGGTATGTCTAGGTGGTGTTTCCTCACTGCCAAGAAATAAACAATTAAGCTGATTAATTGTTATGTAAACTTGTGCTATTCCCTCAGTACAAATATTTTGTTGATGTTTCCATGTGAAAACATTCTAAAACATATACTTGGCTGGTTTTGTTTACCTCAATTTTTTCTGCAATAACTGTTTTTATTTTTTTATGGAGCTTATTGGGTTTTGTGGTTGAACAAATGAAGAATAAGAAATACAGAATCCAGGAATTGGAAATAATCTAGCTTATGTTATTGTTGATAAAGTGATCTAGCAATTTATATAATTTCTATCACAAATGAACATTACATTACATTCAAGGAAACAAAACACACAAAAAGGAGGAGTGGGAGGTTTTTCCAGTTCTGAAATCAATATGACTATTTTAGCTACATCCACATGGACCAGTGTCCCTAGAGATAGTCTATAAAATTGTCTTATGACTCCCATCCTTTTTAATTTCAGCAAGAACTCTGATATTATGTAATACAGTTTGGCAATTGAAAGTGAACTTATGCTAGAAGAGAAAAACATTCTATCCAGAAACTCCCTACAAACTTCCAGTGAATGCAAGCCTTTTCTTGTTCTACATATGTATACTCCAGATTGGAAATGAGACTATATTAATGAATTGGGAAGAGAAAACAGTAATAACATAGATGGATTTTGAAAACTTACTATATAACAAAAAGTATTCTTATATGTAAAGAAAAAAAATGGAAACCTTTCATGCCTCGCTTGAATGATGGGGACTCACAAACTAAAAATATGCTTATGACCCTTTTTTTAATCCTAACCCAAGGTCATGCTCATGAATTTTAGAGAGAAAGGAAGGGAGGGAGAGAGATAGGGAGATAAATATTAAATGTGAGGGAGAAACATCAATAGGCTGCCTCTTGTATGCACTCCAATCTGGGAAAGAATCCACAACTTAGGCATGTGCCCTGTCTGGGAAGAGAACCTGTGACCTTTCAGTTTACCAGGCAATGCCCCAACCAACTGAGCCAGCCATACTGTCTATGGCTGTTTATGACTTTTTAAAGTTGTGGTTAAGAATGTCATTTTGAATGAGGTAGTCTTGGGCAAAGAATCAACTCAGCTTCAATTCACAGTTAATAAGTGGTGGAACAGTGATTTAAGCCCACTCAACATGTTTTCAGAATGCACTGTAAAATCACTAGGTATTGCCACCTTTATGGCTTTCTATAAAGATTGAATAGCATCCTGTTGGCATATGATAAGCACAGTAAAATGTTAACTATTATTATTATTAATTTATTCTGAAGATTATGAAAACTCTCACCTAGAATGTTGATAAAATCAGAGATAATAATGGTGTCAAGGAGACAGAAACCAGGAATGTTTTTAAACCCTGTTCTTTCACTGAGCAATTTTGAAAATTAGCAAGAAGGGTAGTGGGCTGGAACAGAGTGAAACGAGAGGAATAGAAAATGAGGTCAGACAGTTATCCAATCACATATATCCTTGAAAAGACTGACTTTTTTCCCCTAATGAGATGAAAAGCCATTGGTGTGTTTTGAGAAAAGTCATAAAATGATCTGACTTAAATGTTTTAATGGGATCAGTCTGACTGCTGTGTTGAGAAAAGAACTGCAGGGGAGCAAGGGCAGAAGCATAAGGTACTATTATTTCATGAGGCTGAGAGAGGTTATGTAAATTGCCAAGGGTCTGTCAAAGAGTCAGTAGTCATCAAACAGGTTTTCCAACTCAGACCAGCATGAGCTAACCATACATGATGCTGAATGGCAGAATGATGAAGACCCTGGGTAGGCTTTTAGGTCTTTTTATTGGATAGAGATACAACGTGTGGTATTTTCCTGAGAACCTTTGTGTAGAAAAAAATTATCTTGTAAACTTAAAATTTTGGTTTTCTTAACAATCTAATTATTTGAGAAGGATCCATAGTAGCTAATACTAATTTTGAACTCTCATCTATTTGTAACCAGGTGATATTTTACAACTCATGTCTCTTTAATAAGTGTTTTTCACCAGAAAATTTTATAAAAGTTTGTGCTGTGTTTTATATCAAGTTAAGATTATTCGCTGTAAGAGCTATTTCTTTTATGATTCCCTGATGGTGTTATTCTATAAGAACAACAATGACAAAAACTACCCATCCCCAAACCTAATATCTGGCATATAAAGGCAGAAACTATGCATCACTTAATGTCTGTTCAATAAATATTATATTGTCTAAACTAACACATGATATTAAACACTTGTTTGTGTCCTCTAAAATTTAGTCAGAGTTCCTAAGAATCAGAACTGAAAACTATATTCAGTTACTCTGTAAATGTAAAACATTATATTCTTAGAGGGAAGATAATATCAGGAAGTTCTAACGGTTGAGTATTATACCAGCAACTGAAGGCCTGGAGGAGCACACAAATTCTTAAAAGCACTGAAGAAAGTAATATATGCCTATATAAGTCAAGGTAATTAACACTAGCTGTGGTAACTCCCAAATTTCAGTGACTTGAACATAATTTTCAACTCCAAAACAACTGTAAATTTCCAGGGACTTGAACCTGGAAAATGAAAGTTAATTTCTCTCTAACCACATAGGGTGATAACAGGCTAAGTGATTTTCAATGGCAGCTATCATGCAAGCTGTGACTCAGACACCCAAACTCCTTCTATTTTGTTGCCTCATCATTCCCTGTGGTTGTTATGCAGTCCTTTGTTGGATCATATATGCATTTAGCATACCAATGAGGAAAGAGAGAAAAATGTGAAAGTTCTTATGGGACCTTTACCAGGGTAAGTCTGGCAGAAGGATATACCACGAGTTATTCTTTTCAATTTGGTTGCATATATAGCTTAATTGCAAGAGATGTGGAAAGGTAGAAGAGTGAGCCAAATTCCTAGGAGACTGGAAATGCAGAGAACTGAGTTTATTTCCCCTGTTAATGGTCAAAAAGTACATATTTCCTGATGAAGCTGGCCAACTGTTAACATACTGAAGTATTTTTATACTACTAGATTAAATGTTGTGACTTGAGCACATTAGTGATTGGATAAAGGTATATTTCTTATATACATTTAGTTACTTACAAATTTTAATCAAGTTTACCTCAACATTAAAATCAAATAAAAATAATAGTATAATAGAAAATTGATGACAGAAAAAACAACAATTGGACACAAATGAGAGATCATGAAAATTGTAAATGAAATTTTACATGGGTATTTTCTTAAACTATTTATTTGGAGGACCTGTTTAACTTTCCAGGCCTAGCTCAAAATGGCCTTTTCTTAAGTCTTCTTTAACACTTCCCTTCTTATAGACACTATTAATTTCTCTTTTTATTTGTGTTAATACAGAATTTTATACTTATCTACCAAGTATAAGCTTGTATAAATAGCATTAAAACTATTGTAGACCTTATTTTATTATGTTGCTATTTGTTTCTGTGTAAACTCCTGAGGACACAGTAAATATTTTTGAGGACAGTTAATGAATCTTCAAAATATGCAAATACACTTATGTTTTTGGTCTGATAATACCTGTCAGTGAATTCTCACTGTTCTTAAGACAAAGTCCTATAAAAAGAGGACAAGACCCTTCGTTAACTTGTCCATACCTAATTCTCTATCTTTATTAATACTTTATGATTCAGCCACAATAAATTTCTTTCAATTCCTTAAAAGACTGAACATTTATGAGTTCTAGACTTTTGCAACTGAGTTTACTTCTGCCTGGATTTTCTCCCATCCGTTTTTATCTGGCAAATTCCTATTCAATCTTTCAGCTAAGTCAGATAATCATTTGAGAAACCTCCTTTGAGCATACTACACTTAAAAGGATTCCTGCTATTTCTTGCGTGTCATTTGGCACTTTAATACCTATGCTGTTTATTATAAGTGCTCAGTTAATTGTCTCTTTTCTATTAGACTATGCTTTGTGGAATACAGATATCATTTTAATTGAAAACTACCACATCTCTTAATACCAAAGCCAGTGCCTGGCATATAGTATCTGTTCAATATTTGTTGAATGAATGATTGAAAAATGTCCTTTGGAATTAATTAGGATTGGTATAGTCAACTAAGAGCCAACTATGAACTAAATGCAGTCCTTCTAACTCTAGAATTTAATTATTTTATTTATTTATACAAAAAGTGCTATCCTCCACTACTTATAAGGGCAGCATATAAACATCCATCTCATACCTTTTATGCACAAAACTCCCACCGCCACGAAATACACTATCCCCAACAGACCAGACACATATACCTACAACCATTTAAACCTGATTTCTCTCTGTATTTTCCTACTTTATCACTTCCTCAGTAACTCAGGCTTAAAAATCTCAGAATCATTTTTTACCAGTTTCTTCAGATCTCATTAGTCACTAAGCCCCATAGATTTGACCTATGAAATATCTTGAATTCATACTTTTCTTTCCAGTCCTACTGCTACTCCCATAGTTCAGGTTCTCATTACTTATCACCTGATCTAATTCAATAGCTTCCCAGGGTGTCTCTTCACTTTTACTCTCTTCCTTTTCCAATCTACTTCAAACATTGAAGCCAGAGTAATTGACCCAAAGGTCGGTTCACTTCCCTACTCAGAAACTTTCAGTGACTCCCCATTTTAACCAACAAGAGCAGGAAATCCTCAGCCTGGAAGTCAAAGACATATATAATCTGGTTGCAATTTATTTTATATTTCCAGTCTTATTCTATAGTACTCCCCCTCATTGTAACCAAACTGGTTTTATTTTCATTCCTGGAACTCACCTTGCACTTTCTAACTTTTATGCCTTAGTCATGTTTTTTTTTTTTCTGCTAAGTCTGACCTGCCTTCCTTCCTAAAAACCTGCTGTCTTCTTTTACCTCTCTTTATAGGGAGCTTCAAGTCCCACCATGTGGATATTTCACAAATTTAATGGATAGAATTTGGTAGTTTACTTCTAAATATCTTGATTATAGTGTTTCTTAATTTTTGCTTTTGCTTTTTATATTTCCTCTTTCTTTACCCCATATTCATCATATATTTTATTATTTCTATAACTTTTTCCAGGAGCTATTATGTCTTCTTTTTCTATTTCTCTTTGCTCATTTTGGGGGTTCTTTTTTATTATATTTCTCATAATATAAAATTCTGGAGTTGCTATATTATAAATTAACCATTAATACTTTTTAAATTAAAATGTATATTTAAATTTTAATGAAATATTACACACCCATTTTTAATGGCTGATGATTTGGAAGTCTCAAGAGATTATTTTTAAATTAAGTGCATTATACTTACTAAGGGTAATGTTACCTCTATGCAGGAGGCAACACTAATGTTTATTATAATAAGATCATCTCATCCACAATTTGCTGTAGTCCTTTCAATTGCAGTTATTTAGGTTTCACTAAAAGGAAATGTTATAAAATATATTGCAACCATCAGTTAATATTCTGCATAACTTAGGTTTATTGAAGTTAAAATCTGGTCAAAATGTTAAAAATAAAATGAACTTCTACTTCTAGTTATCTGGAAGTAAATGGATCAGATATAACTACCTATTCTAAACAACCAGAAAACTCAACAAAATATATGAAATAATTGTTCTCAGACATTAGACCATGGATAGCCCAGGGCTATGATTACTTAAATAAGAAAATTAGGCTGTATTCTATAATTTCCCTGACTTTCTGTTTAAAGCCATGATATGGGAGGGGGAACTCAAGAAAATAATGATGACCTTGTTACATTGAAGAGACAAAAATCAGAGTTCAGAAAACCTGAATTGGCTGGAATTGTAGGGCAAAATATTAGGGAGGAGGGAACTATGCAAATAAATGGTTGGATAAAGTTTCCTAGATGGTCCAATTTTCTTTTTGTTTCTTTGGTTGAATTCTAAGGTAAACATGTGTTTCTGTAAGATGCATTGATGCTGGGGAAAGAACAACTATGAAAATACATTGGAAATTATTAACTAAACAGTTCCAAGAACTTACAGGGCTAGCATATACTTAAGTTTTAACCAGCCAAAGGGGAGAAACCTGAATGAACAATCAGATTGAAAATACCTAGTTAGCAAGGCTAAACTAGCACTAGAATACAGTTAAAAAGTACACTATACCTTTCATAAGGAAACTTAACAATAAATTTTTAAAAAGATCAAATTGATTGACAAGATAACTTATTGTTTTAAATAATGCTACTATACTTTAAAGAAAACAAAAGAAAAAGGAAACTCAATAATATATTGATAATAATTATAATGTCTAGCATCCAATAAAAATTACTAGACACATAAAGAAGCAAGAAATTATGACCAATATCAAAGGAAAAAAGAAATTATGACCAATATCTTTAAAAAGATACTGAATTGACACATATGATGAAATTAGTAGGCAAGGACTTTAAATGAGCTACTATAACTATATTTTTAAAATTTTAAAGAATATTTTAAAGATATTGTTTATTTATTTTTAGAGAGGAGAAGGGAGAAAGAAAGGGAGAGAAACATCAATGTGTGCTGGCCTCTGGTACACCCCCTACTGGGGACCTGGCCTGTAACCCAGGCATGTGCCCTGTCCTGGAATTGAACCAGTGACCCTTTGGTTCATAGGCTAGCACTTAATCCACTGAGCCACATCAGCCATGGCCAAATATATTCAAAACTTTAAGTAAAAACATGAATATTAAGAGCAGAAGAGTGGAAGATATAAGAAATATAAGTTCACACACACACACAAAAACAAAGCATAATATCTGAAATGAAATATTCCCTGAACATGTAACAGATGAGATAGTTCAAAGACTAATGAACAGGAAGACTAGGCAAAAGAAACTAGGCAAAATAAAGCACAGAGCATAAAATCTAAAAATAAACAGTCTTACTCAGTGAACATGTGGCAATATTAAGCAACACTTGAAAAAAGAATATATATTGTAATATCCAACTATTTAATAATTTGATAAAACCAACAAATTAACAAGTAAGTATAAGAAACTATCCAAATACAAAATTAAACAAACATAAAAGTATCTAATCCAAAGTACATGATAATCAAAATGCTAAACACCAGTGATGAAGAAACATTCCTAAGAGCATTTAAAAGAAAAAATACTCATTACAGACAGGGAAGCAAAGATATTAACTACTGCTGATATCTTCTACAAAACAATGTAAGTTAGAAGATAATGTAATGGGGCATTATTAATGTGCTAAAAATAAAAGAAAACCAGCAAATTGGAACTCTATAACTAGTGAATATGTCATTCAAATGTAAAGGCAAAATAAGGATGTTTTTCAGGCAAATAAAATCAAGAGAAATAAACTCAACAGACATCCACTACCCATAAAATAATGGAAATTCTTAGTTGAAGGCAAATAATCCAAATGGGAACTTGAATAGATAAATGATGTAAATGTGAAGTTGGATCCACAATAAGGGGATGAAGGCTTCCAGAAATGGTAACTGTCTTGGAAAATATAAAAAGTGTATTTTATCTCATTTTAAATTACTTTAAAAGATAATTGACTTTTTACACCAAAAATAATACCAATGTATCTGAGATTAACAATATACAGAAGAGTAAAATATATAACAGCAAATACACAAAAGAGAGTACAGGGAATTATTGAGTTGGCCAAAGTGTGTTTGGTTTTCTTCAGTAAGATGGCTCTAGAAGGCACTTAGTTGTCTTTAACTTCATTCCAAACAATTTTGTTAGATTATATTGTGAGAGTTGTTATATCAGCATGCATTTTAAAAACTTACAAAATATGATGAATTTTTATATAGCCATTTTAATATTGAAGATGAAAGAAAATACACATTTTTGGCATATTATGCTTTATTATTTCAAGAAAGGTAAAACCACAACTGAATGCAAAAAAGATTTGTGTGGTGTATGGAGTAGGTGCTGTGACTGATTGAACATGTCAAATGTGTTTTGTCAAGTTTTGTGCTAAAGATTTCTCACTGGATGATGCTCCATAGTTGGGCAGACCAATTTAATAGAGATCAAATAGAGACATTAATTGATAACAATCAATGTTATACCACACAGGAGATTGCCAACATACTCAAAATATCCAAATCAATAAAATTATTGGTGAAAATGAAAACATGTGTCTTTTATTTTATGGAAAAAAGTAAATGGACTTTTTGACCAAACTAATATCAATCACAAGAGAGCTTTAGTGGCTAGTTAATGTCAATGCGCATTCAGAACAATAAATATTTTCAGATGTAAAGAAAGGCTTTATATAATGACAAGAGTCTGTTTATCCAGAATACATAATGCCCAATATGTATGCATATCTGGTAGACAGCCTCAAATATAGCCTCACCCCTGTATCTCTACTTCCTAAAATTCATATCCTTTTACAATCCATTGGAACCAAAAACATAAGACAGACATGATGTCAATTCTGATTTTAAGTTATAAAGTGGTTTCTGCAAATCCCCAAATAATGTTAAATTAAAATTCCAGGCAAAGTTTTAAAAATAATTTAAACTAAATAGAAAGGGAAATAAAGCATATTATTTGTGGCATTCAGATAAAGTAATGCTTATAAAAATTTGTAAATTTAATGCTTATTTATTAAAAAGATGTTAAAATTAATAAGTTAAGCTTCCAATTTAGGAAGCAAAGGGTGAAAAGATTAAATTACTTCAAGGTAAATACAAAAAAGTAAAAATAAAAATAAGTGGAAATCAATGAAATAAAAAAAATAGATAACAATGATTAAACTAAAGCTGTATTTTTAAACAGCCCACAAAATTTATATACATACAGCTACATTCACTAAAAAAGATTAAAAGCACATATGAGTCATATTAGAAGTATAATAGATCTCACAACAGATGCTACACAAATCGTAAGGATAATATTATGGACCACTTTACACTAAGAAATTTGGCAACTTATAACCAAATGGATAATTTTTCCTAAACACAAAGTGAAATAAGAAGAATTAGAAAACTAGAATAGCTTTATATCTACTAAATAAATTGAATAAACAATTTAAAATGTCACTCATAAACATAATGCGTCACTGGTACATTTTACCAGATGTTTTACACTATTATTTTGATAACAAAACCAGATCAAAAAACAAAACAAAACAAAGCAAAAGAAGAAAAACATTAAAGACCTACAGTTTTTAAAAATATAGGTGCCAAAATTCTTAACAAAATATAGCCAACTTTATCTAGCATTACAGTAAAAGAAATATGCATTGTGACTGAGTGGGATTTACTCCAGGCATGTGACTTGGTTTATCCTTCAAAAATCTATCAGTAAAACTCACCATATTAATAAAGTAAAGGAGAAAAGCCATAATCACAATAGTTGTAGAAAATGCATTTAATTATATTTAACATCCATTGATTAAAAATTGATTAGGAACAAAAAGTAATTCGTTAACACTGATACAATATCTACTAAAAACCTACACTAAATATAACTAAAATACAGAATGAGTTCTCCTTAAGATCCAGAACAAAGTAATGATACCCACTCACAGCTCAACTAGGTGTGAAGGAGGCTTACCATTGAAATAAAGTAAGAAAAAGATACAAGGCATAAACATCTGAAAAGAAAGCAGCAGCTCTGGCAGGGTGGCCCAGTTGGTTGGAGTGTTATCCTGCACACCAAAAGGTTTTGGGTTTGATCTCTGGTCCAGAGGTGGGGGGTGGCCCTGAGGCAGTTGATTGATATTTCTCACATCAGTGTTTCTCTCTCTCACATTTTCTCCCTTCCTTTCTCTCTAAAATCAGTAAATATATCCTCAGGTGAGAATTTTTTTAAAAAAGAAGCAAAGCTGTCTCTATTCATAACTTACATTGTAATTTATTTTCTACAATTAAAGAATCCAGGAAAAAATAACTAATAAGCAAATGTATAAAGATTGTGGTATGCAAAATCAATATATAAAAGTAAATTATATCTGTTTATATTAGAAGTAAACAACTGAAAAATGAATATAAAAGATACTATTTACAATAACATTGAAAACAAACATTTTAATCATAAAATTAAAAAATACTTATAAGACCTGTATATTGATAGTTATAAAACATTGAGATTAAAATATTAATATACAGTTATATCAAGTTTGAAAAACTCAATACATTAAGATGACAGCTGTCCCCCAATTATTCCATAAATTCAATGAAATCCTAGTCATAATCCCAGAGCAATTTTTTGTAGTATTTGACAAGTTGATTTCAAATTTACTATGAAAATAAAGAACCTCAAATAGTAAAGAGGTCTTTTTAAAATACAGGTACTGTAATTGAAACAGTGTGTAATGAAGGATAAACAGAGTTCAATTCAAAAGAATAGAAAGCTTAGAGACAGACACACATGTATGTGGACAAATGATGATTGAAAAAGTTTCCAAATTATTTCAATTAGTATTTTCAACAAATATCAATAAAGCAAATGGACATTTTACAGAAATAAAATATATCAATATTTTATACAAAATAAAAAATAAATTTGATATGAACTCTACAACTAAACACAGAATCTGAAATTATTAGACTCTAGGATAAACATAAAAGAAAAATATTTTGATATTGGGTATGCAAATAAATCTTTTTTTAAAAAAGATTTATATTTTCAATGAGAGTGGAATGGATGGAGACAGAGAGGGGTAGAAACATTAATGTGAGAGAGAAACATCAGTTGGCTGCCTCTTGCATGCACCCAACCAGGGACCTGGCCCACAGCCCAGGCATGCATCCTGACTGGGAATCGAACTGGGGACCCTTTAATTCACAGGCTGGCACTCAATCCACTGAGCCACACCAGCCAGGGCAACAAATAAATCTTATACAGGGAAAAACACTAACTATAAAAAACTGACAAATTAGCATTCACAAAATTAAAAAATATCTGCTTTTCCCAGGAAGTTTATGAAAATGAAAGCTAAGCTACAGACTTGTAGAGTATATTGCTAATACACGTATCCACAAGAGTTTGTGTCCAGAACACACCCTTTAAGAAAAATCTTACAACCCAATAATAAAAAGACAAAAATCCAGATAACTTTAAAAATAAGCAAAATGAACAGTCATTTCACCAAAGAAAGAATACCAATGGCATTAAGCACTTGGAAAGCTTCTCATCATTATTAGCCATCTGAAAAATGCAAACTAAAGCACATTGAGGTAACCCTCCAGGGGTGTCCAACCTGCAGCTGGTGGGCTGCGGGCAGCCCAGGATGGCTGTGAATGCAGCTCAACACAAAATCGTAAATTTACTTAAAATATTATGAGTTATTTTGTGTGATTACATGTAACAATGCATTTAAAGTGTGGCCCAAGGCAATTCTACTTCCAGTGTGGCACAGAGACACGCAAATGTTGGACACCCCTGCTGACACACTCATAAATTAAAATGAACTGAAGACCCCAAGTATTGGCAAGATAAAGTGCAATGAGAATTCTCATATATAGCTTGTGTCAGTATAAAATAAGACAACCACCCTGGAAAAGCATTTGATACTTTTTTATAAAGTTAAATATATGTGTGCCACATATATCAGCAATTCCATTCCTAGATATTTACCTTCAGTAACTAAGTGAATAAGGTCACAAAAAGACTTGTGCATATATATTCATAGTACATTTATTCAAATTAACCCATACTGGAAAAAAATATACATCAAAAGGTGAATAGTAGTAAGTTTTGGCATATTTATACAATTCCTACATTGGAATACTATTCAGTAATTAAAAAAATATTAACCACTGGTTAACTCAATAATTTGAAAGAATCTAAAACATATTATGCTAAGCAAAAGAGGCCAGATAAAAAATAATACATGCAATATAGCATCACATATAAAATCCTATAACAAGCAAAATAATCTAGTGATGAAAAATAGATCAGTGGTTTGCTTGACTGCAATAGGGCAGGAGGAAAATTTGGGGGGGGGGTGATAGAAATGTTCTAATTTTTTGTAGTGACATGTATAGAACTGTGTAAATTTGTCAACATTTATAGAATTGTAATGTTTTTAAAATAGGACCATTTTATTATATGTAAATTATATTTTAATAAAGTAGACTTTCACAGTTTTATAATCTGTATAAATTAGACTGACCACCCAACCAATGACAAAAAAATTAATCAAAACTGGTTTTAACAGTGTCAGAAATATTGGTGTGTATTTAAATATTTATTAGGATGCTTAAAGTGTGGTTTACAAGTTGGTTGAATCCAATAAGCCTAAAGTTTTTCAAATACTTGTATGAGTTAAGTTATTCAGGCCAGTATTTTTAATTCTCCTTCTGTGGTCCTGTATTTTTCTTTGCCTTTCTCTTTGGCTAGGCATATTAGCTGACATCTAGAATTGATGGAGATAGAGCTCTAATGATATTTTCCTAATCTATTCAGTCATCTATAAACAGAAAGCATAATAAACATTCAATGACTACTTGTCATCACATTTTGGATTGTAAACATCTTTCTTCTGTTTAATACTTAAAGTAATTCTTTGTGTCCTTCTTTGATGGCAAACAACCCAACCAGCAAAATCCGTACACACCTGTGAAGTTTTTTATGATTCTGATGATATATACCATGATAGCTTTGACCACAACATATGAGTCACTGCCTTTATTTAGATATAGCAGATAAAATAGATAAAATGTAAGCAGAAACTCTTGTTTATTAGGAAAATAGGCTCAGAAAAATGTTATTTGCTATTAAAAATTTCAGTGAATTAAATGCTAACAACATATTTCATCTATTAATTTTATTTTATTCCTGAAATTTAAAAATACAAATTTATCTTTAACAAACTAAAACTTCATCTCATTCTTGCACATTGTGTTTCTTTTAATTAATAAGTAATTAAATAGATTAATATGATTTAGGGAGGAAAATAACTACCAGTAGGCGGTGCACCAAAATCAAACTCCCTTTTCTGTTTGCTGTTTAGTTCACTAGATATGACTACATCGCCTTTCACTCACTGTATCAAAATTATATCTGAGAAATTAAACCATTTATAGAGGATTTTCTCCAGTTTTACTTTTAACAGCAGGTTTCCTGGCCTTTTAGATGCCATATATCCCTTATTTTTCTTCATTTCTACTTCTTTTCTGTAATCATCTCACAATGGAACATAATGTCATAACTATGACACAGGAGTTACATACTATTATAAACATGCTTCTATATACTTTTAAAAACTAGTTGTAGGTATATCTGTCTTTTATTGAGTGACTTCATGGTAAACTTCTTGATTTGAAAATGCATACATATAAAAACTAAGTTTGCACTTATTTATTTTCATTTTTGTCCAAAATATCAGAAAATATTGCCATTATATGAATAACAGTTTCAATGTTCCTTTATGAGTGCCTCAGTTTTGCTTTCTTAATTATGTAATGTTTTTTACATGGGACATGACAAATGAGAAACATCCATACTGAAAAACATTTTTATACCGTGTAAAAAATGAAGCAAAGTAATTATGTTTATTCCTTATTTTATGTGCTTAGTAGGCACATCATATTGTATGTATACTATAAATGTCATATACACACAAATGTACTTTCTATTCTATGTTATATAATATTATATATAATAATTCTATTTCTGGATTTTACAATTACCACCATTTTTAAAAAGGTAAGTGTTGAGAAAAACAACAGTGTGAATGAATTAGGAAATATGAATTATGAAAAAGGGGGGAGGTGGGACCAATATTTATCTTCAAATAAGAAAATAACTGGGTTATGAGAATTTCCTCCAAGGGTCTCTTGTGTTTTTGGTATGTCATGTGAATAGAAGCACTGACTGCCCTTGTGTAAAATGAACAACCTTGAAGACAAATGCATATCCCTCTGGAACAAAGGGCAGGTTTGTTTATTGCTCATTATGTAAAAATGTCTTCCTCCCTCTAGGGCTATGTCAGGGATGCTGCTTCCCATCATAAAAATTGGGGTCCCTAGCTTAGGATTCCTCTCCTGTAAGGCTCCCAATTGTACATGCAGGAATCTAGCATCAGACCCTCTTCCCATTATGCTAGGGAAATGCTCAACTATAGCTATTGCTAGTGCTCTGATTAAAAAAAAAAAAATTACTTTCTTGTTGGGTCATATCTCTGAGTTATTTGAAGTTATTTGAAGAATTTCCAGAATGAATTCCTGAATCCTTGCTGTTAATGAAGTTCCTTCAGCATAAGGAAAAGCAGAAAGTATGGTGGTGGTAAAAGGTAAACCCAAACGAAAAGGGAAGAAGGGATATTTTTGACTTATAAAGTTGAAATCCCCATAGACAAGGTACTGGTGAATAGTAATAAATGGGTTCCTTATTTCTCCTCAAGAGATTTCATACCACCTTCAGAGTCAGACTCAGGAGATCCTTATTTGCTCTACATTCTTGGCCAGCATTCAGGCTTTTTGTCTCCTAGTAAAGGAGGTGCAGATTTAGTAGCTCCAGTAAGATTATACAAACACTTGGCAATTAGTAAATACCCAAATGTTTGGTAGTTGGTGATGATGCCATTTATGCTCTAGTTGGAGGTCATTGGTGGTAAGGGTGCTCACATAGTGAACATATCCCCTAAATGATGCCAGGGCAGAGATGGCAGAGTATGTTTGCACTCCAGATCAGATTTTGCTAGAAGAAATAAGAGAGCAGTGGGAAAGCTCACTTATGCAACACCAGTGGAAGGATAGGTGGTAGAAAATATAAATACAAGAAACAACTGAGTGAGCAATGAATATCAGGAGTGTTGTTTGTGAACCTATAGAAGACTTATCACCCAAGAGGAAATTGTTACCCAGATTAATTTATTTATATGTTATCTATAATTAACTCCCTCCTTAAACTCAAGAAAAGGTTCTAAAGTAGAAGGATTCCCTTAAAGGATAAGTTCTCTGCTGTAAGTTCATTTATTTTGTTTTGGGGAATTTGTGTGGGGGAATTACCCTAAATAAGGGAGAGTGAGCTAGGTGATGATCTAGTCAGATCTTTGAGAGAGAGAGGTTTTTGAGGGCCCCACCATAGATGTTAGGTAAATTAATAAGGATAGTTACACAGAGAATTTTCTAGATCTTCACATGTCAAGCATTTCCTTTTTCCTTTGCCTTTTGGAGAGACTGAGCAAACATTTTAATTTTTTATTTGTAGGTTTTTGTTATTATATTGTTTCTCTGAATACAGCATTATGCCAAGACTGAAAGTTCCATCAGGTTAGATTTGTTTATTAAGGTAATTTTTCTTTAGTTCTTATGGGAAAATGGGAATTTTAAAAAATCTGAACTAAAAAAATATTTGTCTTTTCATCTATATAAATATAAAATCTAATGGCTGAATAAAGGGTCATTATAAAACAGTCACAATAAAAAAAATCTCAGATGGTGTTGAGGTAGGTGGGAGTGGAGCCCAGTTCTCCCTCTGCCCAGCTGGAATACCTAGCCAATCTTCTGAGGAACAGAGTGAACAGCCAATGGAATCCCAGCTTATATGAAGTTTGGAGGCCAAAAATTGTAGAGGACATTGAAAAACAGATGGTGAGGAGATTGCCTTGGGACACTAAGGTCCCTGGGATCTGCGTAGGGACCTAGGCTGCTGTGGCCCCCTGCCCAGCGCCTGCTGCAGTATCCTTGGAGGAGAGTTAGATCACCAGCTCCCTCCCCTACCAGAGCAGGGAGGGCAGCCTGGCACCAGTAGAGACCCAGATGCTGGAAGTCACTCGGGGTAATAGAAACAAAGTGGGAGACACAGAGATGTGGTGTACACTGGCTGGGATTGTGGACGCCGGCTAGGTCATTACCAGAGAAACTAGGGAGCTGGGCAACACCTGGAGAAGGGAGAAGAGTTGGACCACAGTAAGCTTACGAAGAGCAAGGAGGAGGTGCACCGCCTGGATCTTGGTGCAACTGGTGGATTAAAGGTGCAGGCCTGGCACAGATGGATATTGGGGACCCAGCACCTCACAGAGGACCTGGGCTTGTGGAGAAAAGGGAACCCTGGTGCACTGTTGGTGGGACTGCAGACTGGTGCAGCCAGTATGGAAAACAGTACAAATTTCCTCAGAAAATTGAAAAATGGAACTGTCTTTTGACCTGGCAATTGCACTGCTAGGATTATATCCTAAGAACTCTGAAGCACCGGTCCAAAAGAACCTATGCACCCCAATGTTCATAGCAGCACAATTTACATTAGGCAAATGCTGGAAACAACCTAAGTGCCCATCAGTAAATGAATGGATCAAAAAACTATGTTACTTTTACACAATGGAATACTATGCAGAAGAAAGAAAGAAGAGGCTCTTACCCTTTGGGACAGCATGGATGGAACTGGAGAGCATTATGCTAAGTGAAGGAAACCAGGGGTAAAAGAAAAATGCCATATGATCTCACCTATTAGTGTAACCTAATTAACAAAACAAACAAGCAAGCAAAATATAAACAGAGACATTGAAATTAAAAACAAACTGACAGTAACCAGAGGAGAGATGGGAATGGATAATGGCCAGGGGGAAAGGGTGATGGATTTTCAGGAACAACTATAAAGGACACATGGACAAAACCAATGTGGGTTGGAAACAGGAGAGTGAGGTGAGTGTGGCTGGGGTGAGGAATGGGAGAAGCATGGGGAAAGGTGGACAACTGTACTTGAACAACAATAAAATAAAAAGAATAGAACAAGATCTGCCTATTCCTTAGTTTGTTGTATTTCCCATTTTATAGTCAAATCAGTTACAACGGAGTTTATGTAAATGAAAATAAAGTATTTTCTTATCATGAATTAGAAGTAAATATAGTTTATTCTGCCATTTATCTTGAAAACAGTCTGTAATCTTCCCACTCATTTTAGAAGAAAGGAAACTGTTTTCATCCCATTTTACCACTGCATAAACTGAGATTTTAAAAAGGTGGATTAAATCATATGGGTGATATTAGTATGAACTCTGGAATCTGAAATTTGACACTATCTCTGAACCCACAGAAAATTTAATCTCCAACTAACTCTATAACACTATTCTGATGATGTACTTAGAATTATATTCAATCTACTATTAAATTCTAACTCATGAGTATAGAAGTAACCCCTCTTTTAAATGTTGATAATGCTGTTTGTGATACATTATGATATATATGATTCTGGAAAGTTAAATATGTGTCATTCAAGATGTAACATATAAAAAGAAAGGAATCTAAATGAATTGTGCTTTTTTAAATCACCAACAAAGTACAAATATATTAGAGACAAATCTTTAAAAAGTGTCTTCTATGAATGAAATGTGCATATATTACCTGTATTTATCAGTGTTCCAAGTATATGAATTAATAGTTACAAAAAATACAATATCTGGTTATTTATACTATGTATCTTATACCTGTCATACTAATTGTTTCTATTAGAAATACAGATAATTGTAATCCAGTGATTGTCTTTGTTCCAAGCAATATATTTTAATTATATTCAGAAAATATAATTAATAATAATCACATTATTATAACTTCACAATATTCATTACAATTACATTATAAAAAATAACTGTAATTCCAATTGGAAAAAGTAAGCAATTTTTAAGTTCAAGGTATAATTTCAAAACCTAAATGCTTTTTTAAAAGATTTTATTTATTTATTTATTTATAGACATAGGGGAAAGAAGGGAGAAAGAGAATGAGAGAAGCATCAATGTGTGGTTGCCTCTCATGCACCCCCTAATAGGGACCTGGCCCTCAAGCCAGGCATGTGCCCTGATTGGGAACTGGTGTCCCCCTGGAGTGCAAGGTGGCACTCAATCCACAGAGCCACACCAGCCAGGGCCATAAATGCTTTTTATAAAAAACATATTGCTATTCTTTTAAGAATGAGTATGTTCTCCTTTTCTCAACTGACTACATGATAATCTGAATATTTTATTTTTGATTTTACCAATAAAAGAAGAGCCAAATAAATTTAAAAATACAACAGATGATTAAGTTATTTTTGTTTGATTGTTAAAATGTAAGGAGGGGTTATTGTTGATAAAAATTATAGACTTGATGTACTTAATTGAATTGATTGATTACAACAGTGAAAATGGCAGAAAATGTTTTTGTCTCCAAGTTCTGTAGAAAGGAGTCAATTTATTTGACAATAAGGTCTAAGTTCTTAGGATACTACATCAGTGATTCAGTTTGGTTCTGGGATGTATTTGAGGTTATCTCCAGATTTTTAACTTGGTATCTTAAAAATAAATTAATACCAAAAACTTTGGGAATGAGTCAATAAAAATATTTGATATAGAAATATGGTAATCTTAATCTAATCCCTGGATTGTTTAGTCTGTTCTAGAGCATTCTTAGTTCTTAAAATTATTTTGCATTATATCCAAATAGCAGATTACCATTTTCTGGATAAGAAAATAGCTTCTTTACAATTCTCCAAACTGTAAGTTCTAACAATTGGGAATATCCTTAGAATTCCAAGATGGAATAGATTTCACTAATATTGAATTTTTGGAAAAAGGAGAACTTTAACTCTATTCCGATCAGTCCCTCTCTTGGAGTTTTAAAAATATTTCCTCATGGCACAAGAGTCAGATATGCATGCTAAATATCACACCAGGTTATGTTCAGTATCCAATAAATCATTATTATGTGCCCTACAAGGGAGTCCTAAATTACATAATAACATAAAAAGGTGAGACTCAAGACTTTATCTTCTCATTTTGTAGGGATTTACATTTTTAACTAGTACCCTAGTTGATCAGGATATATAAAGTTTGCTAATTGTACTTCTAGAATTACCAAAGTGCTACAGATGTCAGGATTAATTAGAATAAATGAAGATATAATAAAAAATAAGCATAATATCAAAACCATACCACCATGTAGTAGAGCATTTCATCCATAAATAAAAACCCAGACTTTGATTCAAGAATAACCAAATATTGAGGTCACCAGAGCTCATCTTCAGTAAATAACCAGATTTAAAACTACATAGTCATTGCCCTGATTGGTGTTGCTTAGTGAATTCAGTGCCAGCCAGTGAACTGGAAGGTCACAGTTCGATTCCCATTCAGGGCACATGCCTTAGTTGCAGGCCA
This sequence comes from Desmodus rotundus, assembly GCF_022682495.2. Lineage (NCBI taxonomy): Eukaryota > Metazoa > Chordata > Mammalia > Chiroptera > Phyllostomidae > Desmodus > Desmodus rotundus. The sequence continues at coordinate 62,611,716 of NC_071392.1, forward strand.
GGTCCCCGGTTGGGGACATACAAGAGGTAACCAGTCAATGTATCTCTCACACATCAATGTTTCTCTCCATCTCTTTCTCCCTCCCTTCCCATCATTCTAAAAATAAATAAACAAAATCTTACCTAGGCATTATCTTAAAATTTTACAGGATAAATGATATCCAAGAGGTATGCATTGACTGGAAATGAATTTTTCTCCACTGTGTCACAGGTAGTCATACGATCTTAACTTGAACATATTTCAAATACTCCTTTGACTTTAACACCATTACTATATGGTTTCCCTGTTTTGAGAAGAAATTAATAACTAAAACCAATATATTACTGAGAAATGAAGATGCTAATTAAAACACAGTTTGTATACTAGGCAATGATCTCACTACGATTATTTAGGCTCAATGATTGCCAAGGATGTTGGCTAATGCAACTGGCTAAGTAGATGTCCTCCTTATCCACAATACCCCTATGGGAAAATTTCCTCAAGTTGCATGTTAAGGGGAGTTAGTACCTAATAATCAGGTAAATGATGAGTAAAATGTTAAATATTTGGCCAAAGATGAATAAGCCATTATGTTTCTATACTAGATCCTTCAAACAGGACTAGGTATACATAATTTGCAGGACTCAGCATAAAATAAAAATGTAATACACCTTTCTCAAAAATCTTAAGAATTTCAAACCATCGATGGCAGAACACCAAACCAAGTGTTGGGCTCCACTGAGTATGTAGGCTCTGTGCTATTATACAGGCTGCATGCTCAGAAAGCCAGCCCTGCCCCAACTGTTCAGGAATACTGAATGTAGAAAATTCTTGGGATTTTGGAAAGATGTCTCAGTTGTTACGTTTTTAAAAAACAGTTATATAGATAAAGATGATAAATCCAACAACCAGTTGGGAAACTTGTGATAATTATGTGATTAAAATACATAATCTGATGGTTAGTGACATGTTACATATATTTACTGTGTAAGAGGAATGTTGGGTGGTTTAAATATATGGCTAATTGAAATGATTCCAAGTAGCATGTAGCATGCTCTCTGACTAGTTTCTACAACTAATTTAGAATTCAGAAGAATAATGTGAAGTCTTTTACTACTTAATTAAACTTTTGTAATGCCTGTTTTACCAAGATGAATAAAATATATAAATTGTATGAGATGACATCTAATGCACACAAAAAAAGAGAAATGTAAAAAATCAGAACAGTGGGTACATTAAACTGATTCTTAATAATTGAAACCAATTTAATCATTTGATATTTTATTCTAGCTGACGTAATACTGTAGCAGTTACAGTCTAATTGTAGCCTGTTTCATTTAACTCTGCCTTTGTAGTTAATTATTACAGTCAATTTATAAAATGACATGGTTCTACATTTGCATAGGTCACTATTAAATAAATGAATAGCTGAAATTACTCTAACATTGAAGTGTCAACTTTGGTAGAAGTCAAGAGGACTTCAAATGTTCTCCTAACACCCCTTAATGTGTTAATGACCACTATTAAACTGCAATTAAAAGGCCAGGAAAATGCATGAAACAGTTAATAGAAAAATAGCACAGACACAATTAAAATAATTCTGGATATTTTTTGACTGATAGAATATAAAGCGATATACTGTAAAAAATGTAGTGTGAATCTGTTTCCAACTCAAGGTAGAGTTTGACAGTTTAATGATAACAAATCATAGGCTGCCTTTTGGAGGAGCATTGAATGTCAGCTTGAAATTAACATCAGTAGTAAACAAGACAATGTGGTGATTTTACCTTGTATTTAAATTACTACTTATTATGGTACTAAATAATAGCTTTTAATAGCTTGATGTCCAGATTCCTGATATATAGTCTATCTGTGTGAGATAAAGAGAGACAGTACTGGAAGAAGTTTAAATTTTTGTCATCTTAAATAAAGGATAACTGTATGTCTTCACTGTGTAGTCCTGTTAGAGTTGCCTGGAAACCTTTCACTGAATCTATTGTATGTTGAAACCCTAACATTGTCATTAGAGCACTTCACTCAGCATAGACATATTTCCAAGTATCATGGATTTTAACTTGGAAATACACCAGAAAAAACCAAAATTGTACATAAGATTTCAACTTGAGAGAAACATGTTAAAACCAGAATAGATGGGACATTTTAACAAAGGACGCCTTTCCAAATTACAGTATGAATAAAGTTGTTTTGTTTTTTTTTTTTTTTACTAATTTATCCAGAAGTTTTCCTCTTGTTGCAGGTTTCTCAAAATGTGAAAGTTACCTAAAGTTTTTCTTTTCAGGTGCTACTTACTAAGTATAAGACATGGATGTACCAAAATGTTTGTGTTAAAATATCCTTTACTACATTTACCTATGGGCATGATGGCTAACTATAGTGTAAATACAAATGAAAAAAGAACACCATGACAGTTACCAGAGCAACTTAAACATGAATGCTTCCATATCCACATCTTTTTTCCATATTTATTGTAATCTTTCAGCCACAACTAAATTTTTGCTCTGAGTCATCTATGTAGTCCTAGATCTGCACTTAAATTCTTAAAGTTCATTAAATTCTTAAGCAGACTTATGTCCATGATAAATTTATGGATAACGCTAAATTCTTAATAATGACAACTTAGTCATCTCTGATCACTGATCTTAATGACTGGTGGAATATAGCATTATTGGTACATACACTCCAATATATAAATATAAATATTTATATTTATATATATATATATATATAAAGTGTCAATTGCAGCAAAAATTACTTGATTCATGTCTAAAATGTAGTAACCAGTGGAGATAGTTGCATAAAATACTATCAGAAATGCTTTATAGTAGCTTAAGAAAAAAACGAAATGTCTTTTTACCTTGGCAACCAAAAATTGGAAGTTCTTTAGAGACGTCAATGTGAGGCTCCCTATGACAAGTTGATATGCCATTTTGTAGGTTCATTAAAAGCCTGATGACCAGAAGTAGTCAGGAGATCATTTATCAACAGTGTTGCACCCAGTATATGAACTAAACATCTGAGAGTGAATATTGCAAAAGTGGTATGATCCTGCCTCTTTAAAAGGTCATGGAAAAATGGATTGGGGCAATTATCACTTGCCAGCAAAAGGCATTTTAAAAGAAAATGTATTTTTATATATGTTCCTTGATTAAAAAAAGAAAAAAAGAAATTTACATTGATATTCAAATATCTACCATATAAATTTTCTAAATTAAAAACATATTTTATTGACAATGCTTTTTTTTGTAAGTTTGATTCTATTTCTCAGTAAAAAGTTATACTAAATAACAACAAAAATATTGAGCCAGTGTCATTTTTTTCCTTAAGTAATAATAGAAACATCAATGTGAAGACTTCTAAAAATGCAAATGTGAAAATTTCCATAACAATTGATAATCCTCTGAAAAATGCTTGAAAAGGTGTATCTTATTTCATTTATATGTCAATAAAGAAGGGAAGCAGAAAGTAGTCAAAGAGAGATTGTTATCAACACCACAAAAATGTCCATATGAACAATTCTTTTTTAAAAAATTCATTTTGTTACATGATAAGTTATCCTTAACAGCAACTTTTTTCTTGCAATTTTTTTCTAAAAAAAATGAAAGAAAAAAGAACACATGTAATAGTTACTTCCATGATTATAACTTGGCATATTTGAATCAGTGAACCAAAGTGTCTCTTTGAATGTCACTTTCCCAATGTACATAATGACAATTGAAATAAAGTTATGTTATTTTCTATGTCTCAATCTCAGAAGCTTTTTAAAAAAGCTATTTAACTGACTCAATGAATGGCCTTCATCCTATGTGTCCCATTTCAAAACCATAAAATGGAATAGGAGTAGCTGTTATCAATATACCATTTTGTTTTATAATGTTTGCCCTCTATTATGACAAATAAAGGAGATATTTTATTCCAGAATCAACCTAGACTTTGTACCAGCAGGGCCAAGGCCAGAGACCAGGGCCTGGACTGGAAGTCTTTAGGGGAAAGTGAAAGATGATCAGCCCTATCCACCTACCAGAACACACCTTGCTTAAGAAAGTTCAGGGACTGGAGAAAAGGTGTCTAGTCCAGCAATTTTCAAATGGTGTGCCACAAGAATTTTTAAAACATAGTAGACATGCTAATTCTTGGTCTCCACCTCAGATCTACTCAATCCAAAATTCTGCAGGTGAGACTGAGCCATCTGTGTTTTAACAAGCCCTCCAGGAGATTCCATGTGCACTCAAGTGTAAGAACACTGCACAAGAAAAAAATTATTAAATAAAATAAAACATGCAATACCTGACTATTTAGTTAGGGGCACTGACCTCTTTTCCTTTAGATTGTCAAATAAATGATGACAACAGCCAACACAACAATAGTTCTGCTTTGAATGATAAATATATTGGTCATATAATAGAGTTGTATTTTATTGGTCATGTCACATAATTAGGTTGTGTATAATAAGTTAATTCTTAGTACCAGAAATCCTTATATGTAAGTATAGGCACCTGTTTTTTTTTTAAAAAAAGTCACTTTGGGGCAAAATGTTCAGGTAATTACTATTATTTTTTTGTAAATCAATGAATATTATGCCTATCTTTTGTCAGATTGGCAAAAAATATACATTTTTTGGTGTGTCACAGGATCTTAGTAATTAGCTTCTGTGTGCCATGAGATGAAAAAGGTTGCAAATCGCTGGTCTAGTCTATTGCCAAGCAACCAGTAGCCTTGATAAGCAGACTACAAGAAAGAAGTAGACAGATATTGGTGATAGGGAAGCCTTGATGAGATTAATAATACCATGACCCATTTCCATTGAAAGATGTTCAATTCCATAGGGAATTGTTTCTCAATAGTTTATTTTCCTGTCAGAGAGGAGTCCTAATCAAGTTAGGAGATGGCCCCTATTAATGCCGGTCTGCTAACTTTTCTTTATACATTCATAAAGGGTTGAAGGCACTTTGGGCAAAACAATGAGGAATGAGACCTCTGAATTGGAAATGTTTTTAACCAAATAGTTTATATTCTTTCATATAATACCTTATATACTGTCATAATAATTTAAAAATGTGTTCATTTATTCAATCATTTATCAAATACATATAATCTTACATAATATAAAGTGCATGGTAAATATAGTGATGGGTATCGGGACGATGCAGGCAGGAGGCTCTTTACATTTAAGCAACTGAAAGTGTCACCTAGAGTCTGACAGCAGAAATAAAAGTACCAAAATGCACACACACATACACACTTGAAAACAAGAAAATACTACAACACATGAGTTATTAAAGAAAATATTACTTCCAATTAGTTGGAATCCAAAGAGTTTTCAACAAACTGATACTTAATGAAGCCCCAGAGTCCAGGCACATCCAAGTTGAGTGAAGAGCCGTGTGAACAATGGCAGAGAGTTGAAAAGTTCAGTTTGCTGGATTTATAAGGATATGTTCCCCACTTCACCAGTGTTTAGTCAGAAAGACAGATTAAAGCCAGATCATGAAACATCATTTAAAGTGAACTTTATTTGACAGGCAAGGAGGGAACTTTTGAAGGTGTGGTGTATATGAGGGACAACAATCAAGCTGCACATTGGGAAGATGTGTCTGGCAGTGGTGTTTAGGGGAATTCTGTGAGAAAAGAATTGAGAACAGATAAAAGGAGACATTTACACATTAGGGCTGTACAAAGCATAGATTTGGACATGGAATATTGTCACGGAGCTTTATCTCTGAGCCCCGCATCCACCATGGATGAGAATAAGTCTACCAAGACATGATCTATTTGGGGAGGAGAGGTGGCTGATCTCTCAAAGGAGAAGGGCCAAAAGCCTTTTCCTCCATGGGCTTTTATTAGGTTCATTTTGCACAGGAATACAGATAAAGCTCATCAATCATTGTCAGGCAGTAAGGGTCAAACAATACATAATTTATAGAGAACTTTGAGGGCTTATTCTGAGTTACAGCCAATTAGTTAAAGGGCTATAAAACTTTGGGCGCCAGACTTATTTCAGGCCTGGACCCTTATCATTTAAGTTGAGGGTATAAATAAAACAGGTTTCACAGGATTGTATGTATTCTTTCTTAGGCCTGATTCCCCAGGGAATCTGCCCCTCCCAGCACAGGACTGCACTGCCCTCTGTTATTGTTTCAGGCTTAACTCAGGCAAGGGAAGTAAGGCAGCCAAGAGATTAGGAGACTTCTTGCAGACAGAAAGAGGACTCAGGCTATTTCAAAGCTGAGGGGCGAGGGTCTTTCACCCCCTTTTTCTATAGCCCCCTGAGTCCTTCCCTGTGGGCCTTTTCTGTGAACATGCCTGTCTTAGGTTGTCCCTCCCTTGAGGAATCTTACCCGTCATTGGCTAACTGGTCAAGGTCAGGGCCAAGCAGGGTGAAGTGGGCAGAGATGGCACTTCTGCCAGGGAGATAAGCTTTGCCTCCTTAATGGCTTATGGTCCCAACTCTGACTCAGCCTTAGCCATGGAGGTTTACAACTTCTGAAACCAGGCAGGGCAGTTCCCGACAGAATATATGATTAGTTTACTCACTTTAGGACAGCATGCTCATAATCTCCTTTGGGTTTGCAAATATTAGAATATACTCCTCATTGGCTGGCTGGCATTGTTTTCATACTGCCCAAGTAACCTCAACATTTTCAAGGAGGTTCTTTTATTATAATTTAGCATTCTTACATATATATACACTCAACTTTCTTTTTAAATGAATAAGTTATTTTTACTAATTATTTTAAAATATTTAAGTATATCTAAAATATTTCATTACTTTCAAGTAATAAAATATTATAATAATGTGATTACCAAAATGATTCATTCATTTTGTCATTCAAAAACTTTTAAAAATACTTTGTTTTAGTTTTAGAGAATTTCTGTCATGACCAATCAAAATATTTTTTTTCTGAAATTGGAATTCACCAGCTTTTGAGAATATTTGATGGAATAAGGAGAGAATTAAAATTTATTTGGAATAGGAATATATAGAATAATATGGAAGGTTGAATAGATCAGAGAAATGAAATTTATAAGGACACATAGATGATTTCATCAAGAAAAAGGAAAAAGAGAGAAAAAGTTCTCACATGCATTTCAAAATTTCTGTAGTATTGAATTAGCCATTTCCTAAGTTGAAGAAAAAGACAACTGATTTAATTTAACAAATTTAAAATATTTTTGTTGTAAGGAGAATTAAACAGTTAACACAGGAAAATAGAGAGAAAGAGAACCAGGAAGGGACATAAGGAAAAATATAGAAAAGACAATAAAAAAACAAAGAACATACTAATAATGAATATGGAAAGAGTCTACACAGAAAGAGAAATGAAAACTACTGAAAAGACATATGCATGGCACAAGTCAAGACTAGGTTCAACTCATAAAAGGGAAACAAACAAAAATAAGCAAATTGGACAACATCAAACTAAATTATTTTTGAATAGCAAAAGAAACCATCAACAAAATGAAAAAAATAAGCCACAGAATAGGAGAACATATTCATCAATAATACATCTGATAAGAGGTTAATGTCCAAAATTTATAAAGAACTGATATAACTCAACACCAAAAAAAGCAAACAATACAATTTAAAACTGAGTGAAGAACCAAAAATGGCATACAAATGACAATAGATATATGAAAAGATGCTCAATGTCACTAATTTATCAGAGCAAGGCAAATTAAAACCACAATGAGATATCACCTCACACCTTTCAGAATAGATATCAATAAATCAAAAAACAAATGTCAGTGAGAATGTGAAAAAAGGGAACCTTTGTGCTCTATGGTGGGAATGCATGTTGGTGCAGCCACTGTGGAAAACAGTATGGAATTTCTTCAAAAACTTAAAAAATGGAACTATTTTATGACCCAGCACTTCTACTTCTAGGAATAGATCTGAAAAAAGCAAAACAAAACAAAACACTAATTCAAAAGAATATGTGCACCCTTATGTGCATTGCAGTATTGTTTATAATAGCCAAGATCTGGAAGCAGCTCAAGTCCCATCAGTAGATAAATAGATAAATAAATTGTAGTACATTTACAAAATGGAGTAATATTCAGCCATAAAAATAGAAGGAAATTTTACCTTTCAAGACTGCATGGGTGGGCCTGAAGAATATTATGTTAAGTGAATAACCCGGTCAAAGAAAGACAAGTACCATGTGATTTCACTTACATGTGGAATCTAGTAAACAAAATAAACAAAATACAAAGAGATCCATAGATACAGACAATAGACAGCTCTAAGAGGAGAGGGGGTTTAGGGGGCCAGGCAAAAAGGTGAAGTAATTAACAAAAGCAAGCAAACAAACCAAAAACCCCTAGGAGACAGACAACAGTATGGTTGGGGGTTGGGGTGAAGTACAAGAGGGTGAATGGAAGATAAATGGTGATGGAAGGAGACTTGCAGTGGTGAACACAAAACACATTATACAGATGATGTATTACGGACTTGTACACCTGAAACCTATATAATTTTATTAACCAATGTCACTCCAATAAATTCAATAAAAAAAAGAGTAGGTTCAAATACTCCAGCTATATAACTCTGGAACTGTTCAACTTGAAATAGTGCCATCCTCATTAACTTAAATACTTTTAAACATTGTAAAATTATCCTTTTAAAAATGCACTTTGAGTAAAATTTAAAAGTCTATAAAACTATAATTCTTAAAAATGTTTAAAAGCAAGTTTTGATCAATTTTTATTCTGTAATAAATTGTTTTATTGTTCATTTAGAACTTTATTCTTTTGCTTAATTTTCAGAGGTAATGTTTTTACTTTAGCAATTACTTTGAGTACATTGGAATGAGTTAGTTTCTTGTATTATTTAAAAAGTAACTACATTCTAAACAAAAAAATTAATCATAAAGTTGAGAAATGTACATCTACTTAAGGCTGAGATGACAGCTGTTGAGCATTGTGATGTATCATCTTGACATGAACTGAATGAGGTAGATTAGTGACTGACACTAGCAATGTCAGCATTTACATTACAGCACACATGAGCTCCATGAAAATGTCCTGTTAGCAACCACAATAAGCAGTGAAGAATAATGAGATAAAAATTGACAATGTCAATAATCATAACCACTCACAGACAAGAATAATGAATTACACATGTGTGCATATAGGTGTATATTCACAGATATATAAATGAAATATATCTTTCATGCTTTCCATCAAAATGAAATTTTGTGTGGCAATAAATGCTCTGAAAACCTAGGTGATAAAATAAATTTCGGTGTAGATTAAGTGTAGACTATGTTTGCTGCAAAGCATAATGACAAAGATGGTGCTCCTTTAGAGATGGGGTAATCTGAAATACATGTTTTTCTTTCATTACATTTAGAAGTGACCAAAAACTCTATTTTTATTTTTCTATCTTTTTCTCTTTAACTTATACTGCATTAATTAAGTTAACCTTTGGCACACTTGATCTAGAAATTCTCTAAGCATTAGATAAAAAGTGATTTTCTTTTTATTGTAGCAATCTCATAAATTATTTTTTATGTTAGAAAGAATGACATATCTAACTCAGAATTACTTTAGAAATTTGAATTCATAAAAGAAAAATGCATTGTGATTTTAGTATTCTTTAGTTATTAATTATTAAGCATGCAAAAATCCAAGTAATTTGAGTGCATCTCTAACAGTGCTTTGAAAATCATTGTTATGAAAGTAAAATTTTACATATTGTTTTATATTTCTATGCATACTCTTCGATTTGTGTAAATTTTTCAGGAGATAACCTTATGTTTTTAAATGTTAACAATCTTGTAGACCCCTCTTTGTAGTTGTTGAGACATCCGAGGTCAAGAAAGGAATTTCACTAAGTTCTGTGGATTAGTAACCCCTCTACCAGCAAGCTTAGAAACCTGATGTACAGCCAGAGAGAAAGCAGGGTGTGGAGAAAGAGACAAGGCTCACAAGTCCTATTCAGTGACAAGTAGTAACAACTGGCAGTGGCTGAATTTTGCAGTGGCAGTGAGGGGCACGTCTAGGAAGTACATTCTAAACACCAGAAAGCCTTAGTAGATCAAAATGAAAAATGGTGAGGGGAAAAAATAATTTCCAATCTGAGAAAACCAATCTACTTTATTCAGCTTTTGGCAACTGAGTAAAGTAAATTGCTAGATCTTTAAATAAAAAAGATTGTTATGAATTCTTTTTACTTCATCTCTATGCTATGGTAGAGTTTCTAGGCTATCTGACATAAAACAAACAATTAATAATGAATTAACTTCAAATCAATCATACACTTACACATATACATACACATTTCAAAACTACTCATTTAGCATTATTGCTATATTTCAGATATTATGGATGCAAAATGCACACATTATATTTTATTATATGTCCTATATATAATATATTTACAATATAGGAACATTATATATAACATGAACTTCATTATATATAAAATGAAAATTGTATGGATCAAACTAGTTTTTAGTTACTTCATTGTTGACATATACATTTATGTGTGTGGTACATCTCCTATGTCCCTGCATATCATCTCTCTTTTGTCTATATTTGCTTTATAGATTTCACCTTCAATGAAGCCATGGTCTGGTTCAGTTCTCCTATCACAAGAGACTAGTTACATCTGTTTTTAGCAAAGCTGTAACTTTTAGTTTGAAAACCACATAAGGAAAAACTATCAAAAGTTAAATATGCTAAAAGAGGGAAATTATAAGCAAATATGTAATTCTTAAAATATGAATATGAAAAGAAAAAACAAATATATAGATGTATTACATTTCATAATTGAGATAAAACATTATTTAGGATATGGTGAGGTATATTTCCTTATTTAGATGCTTTGCATAGTTCTGTTCCTCAAGAAAAACATCTTCAGAGTAATTTTTAAGTTTTGCAACACCTCTGTTTTATATTAAACTTTATATTATAAAATATCTAATGTTGACGTCACTCTCCATATTGGATCAATCATCTAGTCTGAATAAATTAATTGATCTACTTAACATATGAACAACTATTGTGAACTAAAATAAGCAAGTAGTTTACCTCATCAGTATTATTTAAATGTTTTTACTTTTGCAGTTTTATGTGCAGAGTATATATTTTAATAGTAAGCCTTTAGTCACTTTTTAAAAATGGATGAACAAACTACATAGATTTTGAAAATTATTCACTGGTGCCAGTCTTTGATTCTAAATGTATTAGAACTATTGAAAGCTCACTTTTTCCTAAATAATATTATAGAGGGTTTAGCAATAAATAATAATAAGCTAAATTATTTTTAATTCAGTTAAATTTATAACTACCTATATTGTTAATCTGGGGCTTCTTAGGCATTTTTTAAATTATCCCAGCTTGCATTATTTCAAATGTATTTTACTCTAATGCACAGAGGATTCTTCAGTAAATGTGTATCAAATCCAGCATTTCACTTGCCTTTTTTTGTCTTCTCAAATTTAAAACAGAAATAACAAAGGAAACTAAAGTTATTTTAAGTATTTTTTTTCATTTTGGACATTTATATTTCCACTTGTGTAAGGTTTTGTTTTTATGGTTTGCTTTTGTTTTTTTCTCTGACACCAGATTTTCAAGTGTGTAATTCTTATTTATGCTTCAGCTTCTTATGGTATCTTTTCTTTTTATAAGTCCTTTTATATACCAAAGGCATATCCTTTCACATGCTGACTTGAGCCAATTAACATGTAGTTTATTTTCCTGTCATTATACATTTAAATAACCATTTGCTCATGAGTTGTAGTTTCATCTTATCTTTTGCTTATTGCATTTAATATGAAGCATTGAATATGAATGCTAGCATACCTGAGTTTAGGATATAGAAATGACCTAACTTTTAAAGTACATTTGGTTTAAAGAGAATTTTGATGTACAAAAGTGTTCATATAAATATATGTGTATATGTTATACATGAAAGTATAAGTGTGAGTGTGTGCAGATATGAAATAAACAAGTCTTCTAGGTGTTTTGCCCTAGTGATTTTTACCATAGCAACATTTACCCAGTTTGACACACCTGCACCTGGTAATGATATACTTGTGGTATAAACACCATTATTTATGTTTTCCTCTGATCTTCTTTCCCCAGTTGCCAAAGAGTGGTATGTGAGCATGTATTTGTGTAAAAATATGCACATCTTTAATGCTGCTGAATTTGTGCATACTATTTAAATTAAGTGCAAAATAAAACTGCTAGGGAAATATTTTAATTTTATTTATTTATATATGTGTGTGTGTATGTGTGTGTGTGTGTATATACATATATATATATTTATAATCAGTAAGACTAAAAGAAATACATTTTGTAACATACCTAAATATACTCAAGCAGACTAACATGTCCAGCATGCAGATCTTTTGAGAAAAAAACACATTTGCATCAAACATGCTAAACAGACATTGTTCTTGAGCTGACAGTATTTAAAGAGAGTTTTGTTTGTATTTGTTGTATTTTGACATCCAATCTTTTCAGACTTACTTGTTTGAAGTCATTGAAAATGATAATTGTAAAAGCTACTACTTATGTGTCAGGCACTGTGCTATGTACTTTTCATACATTATTGTATTTAATCTTTAACCACCAACCTGTGAGTTAAATATTATTATCCTCATCTTGTGGGTTGGTTAAAAATTCACCCAATGAGACACAGGAGACATAGTCACTAAACAGCAGATGCATATGTCAAACCAAAGTTTATGCTCTAAGCATTATATTATTGAGCAAATGCTAGAAAATACTGAAATTTACCCTCTAGGATTTATAATAAGAATGATGCTTATATTGATGTGGAAAAATTTTAAAATAGAATAAGAGTATTATTCTATATTAAATGAGGAACAAATCAATATTGCTTTATTTCCCTCCTAAGAATGTCTATTATCCAGAAAATTAAAACTTCCAACTTGATTCCATGAGTCTAACAAGGCATACATTTTTAATATAAAGTTCATGCTAATATAAATTCCATATTATATACATACATATAAATAACTGTAAATAATCTTACAAATACAGATTTCTAATGTTCTCAGAATTGAAGATTAGTTAAAGCACTTTAGACTTAAAATTCATAGTATCATGCTGAAACATGTAATTTACCTATGAATCCATTCAGTAGAATCTATCTTATAATGAGCTATGTAAGATTTTTCTTTTGTGACAAGGTATTTTCTAAATAAACAGAATTCCTAGTTATAGCAAATAAGAATTTCCTATATTCCTATTTTTGCCTACTGACAAAGGAGGCAAAAAATCCAGTTGAACAAATGTATAGAAAAGTCCAACACCTTTTATGGACTGAAATTCTATAATTAACAAAAAACCCATATTGCAACCTATTCAATGACTTTTGAAAAAAATAGCATAGTAAACACTTTGGAAAAATAACTGAATTACATTTGAAATTTCCTGCACCCAGTGCATGTAAGGCACTGTGCTAGTGCTTAATAATGCATTGAAATTTAACATGAACACACATACAAATGTTTTATAATTATATTTAAATATAAATTGCAGAATTATATTTGTGAGGTATTTCCTTGAAAGGAATTGTCACTAAATATTGTATCATATGACATTCAGTAGATAATGTGCCTACCACATTCTATTTTTGTGATAAAGTTTATTATCACAGTTGCTAGTTACAAAAACACCTATATTATATGTGGCCTACTCTAGTTACTTTGATCAAATTAGAGGTGCAAAATTCTTGCATCATTTATCATATACCTATTGCCTACTTCCTAGCTTGATATTCACTGTGGACATGCTAACATATTAAATTGAAGAAAATGAAGCTTCATCTTAGATTAATAATATTTTACTTTCTTAATAGCTATATATTTGAATGCTAGTAATATGTTTATCTTTTTAAAAATTACAGTTTTGCCAAAATATTTTTTGTGAAAATTTACTTCTTGAAAATATTTTTTAAAATTTTTCTATTAACAAAGTTCTTTACCATCATTCTCTTTTTATATATGAGACCAGAGACACATTGGGAGTTGGGAATGGGGCTACTTTTCAACAGCTGCAACTTAATGGTGGTACAGGCATTAGAATTTAAATTTACCAATTGCCTTAAACACCATTCTTTTCTTGTTCTTAAGGGTGGAGAGGGGGGAGGGAGGTGGGTTCACCTGGGGTGGGGTAGAGGGATGGGGAGAAAAGGCATACAACTGTAATTGCATAACAATAAAAAAAAATAATTAAAAAAAAAAATAATAATAAATTACTTAAAGAAAGAAAACAATCTCAACTGATTTATAACTTTTTCAAACTTCTGCAAGTTATGAAATCATTACGTACATGCTTTGTTCATTATCCTTAGATGTGTTTATAACTTGATCCTATTTATTGAAGTGTGACAGTAGAGATTTTTTTAAGTTTTATTTTTTTTTAAATATAGATAAAATATCTCAATAAATGTAATGATTTTTTTTTATTTCAACTTAGTAACCTAACTTGGCCCATATTTGTGTTTTATTGTTTTAAATATTTAAAGGTAGTCTACAACTATTAACATTAATGTTAATAGTGTATAATAGTGTATAGCTAATAAGAATGCATATTCTTGCTCTAAGTAAATTTGTGTTGTTCTAATTGCTGGAGAGTGCATCTATCAAGAGATAAATGAGCTTGGTTAACAATATGAAATGAGATAAGATTCCATTTGGATTGTTAGAATGATAAACTTACTTGTAATAGATAAAAGTTTAATATTTTTCTTGCTTAATAAGATATTACATAATTATGTAATAAAAATAAATACATAATTGTAATAACTAATAAAATAATTGTGTTTTCTTACCCATTTGTTCATAAATACTTTATTTTAATTGTATATATCATATGTAAATATACATCTTCCACAATCATTTATCATGATTAAGCAATCACATTAATATTCCTCCCAGGAACCCTGTCTGGCAGATACTTCCATTCCAATTATACAAACACAGAACTCAAAGTTCTAAGGTGATGTGTATGTCTTCACCATCATGGGACAAGCAGTAGAAGAGACAGGTTTGAAACCAGGTCTACATGGTTCACTCCATGGGCCACAGTTCTAAAGCATCTTCCATTTTCCCTGAACTAAGAGTCTGTGTTTAGTCTTATAATAATAAGGTGAAAATTATGGGAAGTAAATTCTTCATATCTACCCCATAGTACAGTGCAGTCAAATAATGCATTATAAGCACCACAAAAATATGCATTATCATCTATCTTGTTCCATACAAGCACTATTCATGAAACTAATGAAACTAATTTATGATAAGATATGAATGACTATTAAACACTCTTCTTGCCCTTTGCCTTTCTATTAATCTATGTGGATAATTTCCTGAAAATTTTATTTTAAAGTAAAACATAACCAAATGATTATCTGATTGGTAGAGGTACAATAACAAAGGGAAACAAAAAATTCAAGTAAATATTGGTTAAAATTTGGGGGGTTAGTGGTAATAAAATAAAGTTGAAAATATACTATAAAACCAAAAAATATATTTTAATTGAGCTCTATAGATGAAAATCTATGACTAGACATTAAATGATATATCTATATCTATATCTATCTATATTTATATCTATCTATATCTACCTATTTATGTACATATGTGTATATACAAACACACCACACTGGACAGCTATCAATGCCTCTTTCTGTCTCTCTCCTTCATTCTTTCTCACACACACAGATACTATAAGTTTAGGTATGAACATGTGTGTTTATGAATTTATATCAATGCCTATAATCATTTAGTATTATTATATATAGTTAAGTATGCCACAAATTGGATCATATTCTTAAAACATAAAATTTATGTAGCAAGATATATTGTAGCACTACCTATAAGGCAGGAGTTAACTGTCAGAATGACTATCTGTCGGTGGGCTTTAATGCAGCCCCCCAGTTCCACCAGGGATGAAGAAAAAGACTACCAAGAATGATCTGCTTGGGGAGGAAAGATGACCGATCTCTCAAGGGAGAAGGGCCTTGAGCCTTTTTCTCCATGGGCTTTTATTAGGTTCATTGGAATGCAGATAAAGCTCATCAATCATTGTCAGCCAGCAAGGATTAAACAATACAAGATTTACAGAGAACTTCCAGGGCTTAGTCTGAGCTACAGCCAATCAGCTAGAGGGCCATAAAACTTTAAGCACCAGATTCATCTCAAGTCTGGACCCTTATCTTTTAAGCTGAAGGTACAGATTAAGTAGGTTTCACAGGAATGTCTATTTTTCTTAGGCCTATTTTTCACAGGCCTATTTTTCTTAGGCCTGATTCCCCAGGGAATCCGCCCCTCCCAGCACAGGACTGCACTGCCCTCTGTTATTGCTTCAGGCTCAAGTCAGACAGGGAAGTAAAGCAGCCAAGAGATTAGGAGACTTCTTGTAGACAGAATGAGGACTCAGGCTATTTCAAAGCCGAGGGGCGAGGGTCCATCACCCCCTTTTGCCACAGCCCCCCGAGTCCTTCCCTGCGACCTTATCACTGGTGACCAGAGCCTGTCTTAGGTTGATCCTCCCTTGAGGATTCTTACCTGTCATTGGCTAACTGGCCAAGCTCAGGGCCAAGCAGGGTGAAGTGGGCAGAGGTGGCACTTCTGCCAGGGAGATAGGCTTTGTCTCCCTAGTGGCTTATGGTCCCAACTCTGACTCAGCCTTAACCATGGGGGGTTACGGCCTCTGAAACCAGGCAGGGTGGTTCCCAACAACTATCATCAAAATATCCACAAATAATGTGCTGGCAAGGATGTGGAGAAAAGGGAACCCTTGTACAGAATGCAGATTGATGCAATCACTGTGGAGAACATTATGGAGTTTCCTCAAAAAATTAAAAATGGAACTGCCTATGACCCAGAGTATATACCCTAAGAAACAGAAAACACAAATTAAAAAGAATATATTCACTCCAATGTTCATTGCAGCATTATTTACAATAGCCAAAATTTATAACCAGCCCAAGTGCCCATCAGTAGATGAATGGATAAAAAAGTTGTAGTACATTTACACAATAGAATGTTTTTTGGCAGTAAAAAGAAGGAAATCTTACCTTTTGTGACAGCATGGATGGACCTGGAGAGTATTATCTAATGCAATTAAGTCAGTTAGAGAAAGACAAATGACATATGATTTTACTTATATACGGAATACAATGAACAAAATAAACAAACAAAATAGAAACATAGACTAGTAAATACAAAGAACAGACTAATGAATATCAGGGGAGTGGGAGTTAGGAACTAGGTGAAAAAGAAGAGACTAAGCAAAACAAACAAACAAACAAAAACACCTCAGAGCCCAGACAACAATATGGTGATTACCAGAGGGAAAGGGGGTTGGGGTAAATAGAAGAGGTAAAGGTCTATAAATGGTGATAAAAAGAGACTTGACTTTGAATGGTGAACACACATTAAAATATACAGATGATTCATTAAAGAACTGTACACTTGTAAGCAATATATATTTTTTATTAGACATTTTAATCTACAAAATTATATCGTTTATAAAAGTGCCATAAACTTGGATCATTCATTGATCTATTACTTTGAAACATTTTCCTTTTTTTCTCTCTCTCTTTTTTTATTGTTGTTCAAGTATAGTTGTCTCCATTTTCACCCGCCAACTCCCCCCCCCACCCCAGCTATCCCTACCTCAATCCTAGCCCCGCTTTGGCTTTGTCTATGTGTCCTTTATACATGTTCTTTGGCAACCCTTTCTCATTTCCCTTCCACCTCCTCTCTGATTACTGTCAGTTTGTTTTTTATTTCAATGTCTCTGGTTATATTTTGCTTGCTTGTTTGTTTTGTTGATTAGGCTCCAATTATAGGTGAGATCATATGGTATTTGCCTTTCACCACCTGCCTTACTTCACTTAGCATAATACTGTCCAGATCCATCCATGCTGTTGTGAAGGGTAGGAGCTCCTTCTTTCTTTCTGCTGCATAGTATTCCATTGTATAAAGTAGCATTGTTTTTTTGATCCACTCATTTACTGATGGACACTTAGGTTGCTTCCAACACTTGGCTATTGTAAATTGTGCTGCTATGAACATTGGGGTGCATAGGTTCTTTTGGATTGGTGATTCAGGGTTCTTAGGGTATAATCCCAGCAGAGGAATTGCTGGGTCAAAAGGCAGTTCCATTTTTAGTTTTCTGAGGATATGCATACTGTTTTCCACAGTGGCTGCACAAGTCTGCATTCCCACCAACATTGTACTAGGGTTCCCTTTTCTCCACATCACTCCAATAAATTCAATAACAATTTTTAAAAGGGAGGTGTTAGACAAATCCTTAAAATTAATGTTAAAAACATCCCATTGAATCCACTTATTAATTATTACCAACATTTTATGGCATCATTATTTTGTAGAGGTGGTATAATCATTCTTTGCCATAAAATATAACTTTTAATATATTCCATATATTATAAATAACATGTACTTGTGTCAGAAATTGTCGGGGAGCTTTAACGCAGTCCCCCGGTCCACCAGGGATGAAGAATAAGACTACCAAGACATGATCTGCTTGGGGAGGAGAGGTGGCCGATCTCTCAAAGGAGAAGGGCCTTGAGCCTTTCCCTCCATGGGTTTTTATTAGGTTCATTCGCATAGGAATGCAGATAAAGCTCATCAATCATTGTTAGCCAGTAAGGGTTAAACAATACATGATTTACAGAGAACTTTTAGGGCTTATTCTGAGTTACAGCCAATTAGTTAGAGGGCCATAAAACTTTAGGCAACAGACTCATCTCAGGTCTGAACCCTTATCTTTTAAGCTGAGGGTACAGATTAAGTAGGATTCAGAGGAATGTACGTATTTTTCTTAGGCCTGATTCCCCAGGGAATCCGCCCCTCCCAGCACAAGACTGCACCGCCCTCTGTTATTGTTTCAGGCTTAAGTCAGGCAAGGGAAGTAAAGCAGCCAAGAGATTAGGAGACTTCTTGCAGACAGAAAGAGGACTCAGGCTATTTCAAAGCCGAGGGGCGAGGGTCCATCACCCTCTTTTTCCACAGCCCCCCAAGTCCTTCCCTGCGGGCCTCTTCCGGGACCAGAGCATGTCTTAGGTTGATCCTCCCTTGAGGATTCTTACCCGTCATTGGCTAACTGGCCAAGCTCAGGGCCAAGCAGGGTGAAGTAGGCAGAGGTGGCACCCCTGCCAGGGAGATAAGCTTTGTCTCCTTAGTGGCTTATGGTCCCAACTCTGACTCAGTCTTAACTATGGGGGGTTACAGCCTCTGCAACCAGGCAGGGTGGTTCCCAACAAGAAATAATATTAAGTTTATAATGAATGGAATATGATTTTTCTGGTTTTGTTGATGACAGAATTTGTCATGTAGCCTTGGATTTCCAAATGGAGATGTCATTCTTAAAATCTTTGCTGAAGGATTAGGTAATTAACTGGATTAAAAACCTATGTCATCACTTTCTTAACACTAAACATGTTTTGCTTTTTTAAAGACTTCTATGTCCTTTTAAACTGAATTGCATCAATTGGAAGGAAAATTTGGATGTTTTTAAACTCATGAAAACATTTTCCAATAAACATTTTTTCTAGGTACTGGAATTCAGAATTCAACTTTATATCTTAACAATATCATGGCAACATATTTCTTTTGGAGATTTTTCTTCAATTTTGCTTTTACTAACTATACAAAATTCCATATAGACCATACAGGAAAGTTAGGAAAATACTGTATTTTGCCATGTATAATGCACTCCCATATATACTGGACACTCACATTTTTTGGCCCAAATTTTCAGGATAAAAATCTTTTGTTTTAAATTTTTAATTTAATTATTTATTTATTTATACTAGGAAACTAAATTGATTATCATATTCCAGGGTATTATTTTACATACATATATCGTTATTGCTTTCTAGAGTTTTGCTTTTAACACATAAGCATAAATAAAATAATTTAAAACACTTATATAGGTGTGAAATTAGTACTACCCATGTATAATGTGCATCCTTGTTTTTCTCTCACAAATTTGGGCAAAAAATATGGTACTCATGGGTTTAAAGCTCTACAAACTCATGGGTATTTTGTGAACATAATTCTGAATTAAATCTAAATTTAAATCTGATTGCTAAATTTTTCCAAATAATCATCCATAATTTATACTGGGAACAGTGTAACTTTATGTTTACACTTTAATTTATTATAAACAAGGCATAGTAACTTATAACAGCCCACACTTTTTCATCAATAGTGAATTAAATCAGTAATAAGCTTAAGGGAAAAAAATACCTCAGTAAATAGTTCCAGTATTAAGGACCACTGTTAAGTTCTAGCTGAAGTAATTGGGTATAATTGGATGACAGCTATATGAATGGATAAATATATGAATGAGTGGCTGGTTGGCTGAATGACTGATTGATCAATAGTTACACACACACAAAGGGAGAAAAGAAAACAGGAAGGGATCATTTAGTATGTTTTTAAAATTTCTGTTAAATTTAACAGTGAATTGATATTACTTAAGTTAGATATGATAAGGCAACTTGAAGGTGCTTGTGTTTTGAATATATTTAACATTTTGTAAAAAAATCTGTGGTTGTAATTTGCACAATAAATTTTTTAATAGAATTTTCTCTAAAATGCTGGGAAGATCTCATATTTCACATATTTTTCAACTGGACATTTCTTAGTCGTCAATCAACATGCAACTGTCTTTATAATATTCAAGGCTTTTAATTATTATGTTGTGGAAATCCAATAATTACTTTACTTACTCCTCATAAAGACCAAGTTATGTACAGAAATTTAATTCAACTAGGTCAGTTAACTGCACAAGAAAAGCTGCCATAAAGATCCTTCCATGAGAGAGAAGATAAATTAGGGTGGAGGTAGCCAGAAAAAGGGATAGAGGATAATACAAGGGGAAGGAGAAGTTTATGTTTGATTTTATTTTGTTTTATTTTGTTTTAATATTTGGTAAATAAGCTTTCCCTTGTAAACAAGGATGATACTTCAATTCAAGGGAAACATCATTCTTGGGACATCGAATGAATTAAAATTAGGCTGTGTTTTCAATGGAATACTGTGCAGCTGTAAAAAAGAAGGAACTCTTTACCCTTTGCCATAGCATGGATGGACCTGGAGACTGTTATGCTGAGTGAGATAAGCTTGTCAGAGAAAGACAAATACCATATGATTTCACTCATTTGTTTGGAACTTAATGAACAAAATAAACTGAGGAACAAAATAGAACTATAGCCATGGACACATAGAACAGACTTAGAGCTGTCAGAGGGAAGGGGGAGTTTGGATGAAAGAGGGAAGGTGAAGAAATTAGTAAAAGAATATATATGTGACCCATGGACACAGACAACAGTGCAGTGATGGCCATAGGGAAGAGGGGCAAGGGCTGGGTAAGAGGCAAGCAAATGGGAGAGTGATGGGGACAACTGTGTTAGTGTCAACAACAAAATAAAATATGATGAATATAACAACTAAAAAAATAAATTAGGCTGTTCTTTGCCTTGGCCACTAGTCTGCTCTCATTTAGCATCAAGCTGGAATCCAAGATCAGAATAGAGGCTTGCATCCAAAAGGCCCACCTTCCCCTGATTTCCTTTTTTTCTCCCCATTTCTTCTCCTATTTACTTCTGAAAATTTCTATCATAATATTTTCCTCTCTCTCTCCCTTGCTCTCTCTTTCTCTTCCTCCCTCTCCCCTTCCTTTCCTTCTTTTCTTTGTCATTCCAAACTCCAGGTCATTCCCTTGCCACAGAGTACAATCTTGGCAGCAGCAACTTACTGGACCCCAGCTATGTGTTCCATCACAGTTCATGGCCCAAATCCAAATGGAACACACTGTTAGCACTGGCTAAATTTCACTATTGTTCGGTCTCTGGTATTAACATCTCTTAGGTTTAGCAACTTACCCTCACTCTTCTCATACTGTCACCTTTGTCATTTATTCCTGTCCTTTTTCTATCTTTTAAAGGTCATTTACAAGTCAGTAAATCAATATTTATGTGCAATGTTTTTTAATATAGAAAATTCTGAAAATGTCATCAAATAATTTTTGTCAAAAGGAAGTTCTACCATACATAGTGGAGGGTTACTAGAGAGTCTTACATTTCAGTTTTGCTCTCAGTGGGGATTACCCACCACTTCTTTGTTATGTAAAAGAAAATTTGGAAAAGTAATTTAAGTTTTATCCTAACATATTTATATATCTCTCTAAGTAAATTTTTCTCTTTATTATTGGTAAATAAATTCATTTAGAAAAACAATAATCAAGATACCATTGAATTGGACAATAATCTTTTCTAAGGTTCTGAAATTTTCTGATACAATATAGATTTCTTTTCACTGTGACTGTGATGATGAGACTGACAGGAATAAACTAAAATGTCATGAGAGATGATTTTCTTCTCATATTTATAACTGTAAATAATAATTCAGCCAAAATTTTTATATGAGAACACACTTTTGATGCATCAAAGGAATTATATAAAGTTTAAACACAGCATGAATGTCAACTTTGAGAAAACTAAGAATGATTTTTAGAACTTATTTTCACTCTCTTATCCATTTATATTAGCCATCTCTTTCTGGCCATGAAAGTTAAAGTAGATATGTATATATATTTGATGATGTCTAATGCAATTTATCTTTCCAACTCTCAGTGGTTGAAGTCTTTCCCAAAGCATATAAATGAGTCACAGATTCTAAATTTTATTAAATAGTTAAAAAGAAAATAAAGACTTAAACTGATGAAGGCCAAAACTCATCTTGATTTCTCAGGAGTAAATATGGTTGCTTTCAAGTAATTATAAATTAAAAAACTGGAATATAAATCACAGAAAAATGATTTCAGATTGATTGGATAATGGTGGAACTTTTGGCTGTCTTCAACTACTCAGAAGGAGTAGCAAACAGAGTCTGACTGTGTGTGATATCTGAAGTAGCTTGTTGATAAAAAAAAAATAGTATAAAAAGGAGGTTGAAATGTCATCATGCTTTCTGTGAAACTCTAAGTTGGTCTCTAACCATTTGTATAATTTTTATGTGGCTTTTTACATCCTAATATATAAAAAATGAACATGTACCATAGTGATTGCTTCACATGTCACCTATGCTACCTCTGAGCTACCAAAAAGACTTTAAAAAGTCTGCCTAAGTATGTAAGGCAAGAAAAAATACACCAAACTATGATAGAATATTGCTTGGCAACTTGTCCCATTTCCAGGAAAAGTACTTTCTAATAGAGGACATATTATTTGTATTCAGTTGGTTACGTAGATTATATGTACGTTAATAGTTTTGTAAATTATTTGGTTAAAGGAAAAAGGTTGAATAAAGTTTTAGTATGAGAATCAGGAAAGCAAAAGGTGAATACACTCTGTTTGTTTCCATCTTGCTTCAGGAAGAGTGTTCCAATTCCATACTAATCCTATGAATACGAAACCACATAGAATTTTTACTCGAGCTATTTTATAAAGAAGGATTTATTCATGTAATTCCTCTATCCACTACTGCCCTCTGTTAAAATCTACAGTTTACTCTGTGTGATACTGATCTCAAACTACATATTTTTTCTACAAAAGTACAATATCTACAAACAGCAATTTGTAACACAAAAGAATTAAATTTGCTTGTTACCAGATACATTTTGTTTTGTTCCTTTCAGTTGAAAGGTGATGTAACCAAAAGAATATGCTAGTGTGTAGATTGTCTTGGAAATTGGAAAAATGGGACAAGAATTATCTTAAACTGAAAATGATGCCTGTATCTCATGAAATCATCTGACTGAAACCATAGTAAATAGATGGATTTATATCTGTCATTTAGTATCTTGAGAAATTAGAAACTGACAAACCTGGTATTCCTGATTAAGTTTCTGTATTTTTATAAAAACACAGGCACAGGAATGAAATCACAGTCAGAGCTAGAAGATACTAAGTTTGCTAGATGCAATTAAAAAATACATAATTACCAATGAAGTCACTTAGCAAAAGAACGTATACCAGCCCTGCTTAGGGAGCTTGCACTTGATTTCCTATGAAAATTAATCGGCTATCAAACAATCTTCAGCCACTGAGGATGATTATGAAAAGGGAAGAAAATGCCCTTTGTGTAGGTGAAATGTGTCGTGGACTGTCATCGTAATATACCTCAGTGAAATGAAGGTTAATTCTGATGTACAACCTGCATGACAGTCATTATCAGTGAATCATGAAAATAAATTAAGGTACTGAAATAGATACGTTCTTCTCTCATACACAGTGGGTATCCTGTGAGGAATGGACAGATGAACTTTACAGATTATTATTGGAAAATAGTGTGGAATTCAATTAATACACCTAAAGACACCTTTATAGAGGGCAGCCATAATTTAAATGACAGCAGGAAGTAATTTTACTGGATATAAGTCAAATTTTCAGAATTTCATGTTCTACATTATTAATTTTTTTAATCCTTAAAATACTGGTTCCTTGTGCTAAAGAAATAGACCCTTTGTTCAAAGTTTCTTTAAATTGAAATAATTTTACATAACTATTTTGGCCTTTTTTGTAAAATTAAGCCTCATTCTCATTGAGAATTGGAATAAATCAGTTAATATATCCCTTAAATATTCACTGTGTCTTTCAGTATTTAGTGACTCCAGGTTTCTTACTGATAATGAAAGCAGCTCTCTAAATTTGTTCTCAAGTGCAAATAGATGATAATTTTTTATGTGGAAATTCTGAGAGGAAAATAAATTGAGGCACTAAAGAATAGGGTAAATGGCAACCTTCAACAATAAAGGTTAGATTTAATCCAAGCAGGCATCTGACAAGCTGCTGTACACGTTGAATCCATATCAGTGTGACCCTACCACAGACCTTCTTTATCCATTAATCTACACTTCTTTTAGCAGAGAGTTGAATTAGCTCACTGACAGGGCATTGCCTGCTGATTAGCGTACATCATTCTATAGAGCAGAAATAAAAGAATCACCCTCCTTCATTTAACTCCTCTGTACAAAACGGTGCTAATTTTCCTACTTTCCAAAAGCAACAAGTTCATATTTAGGCTACACTGAAGCTCTGGCTTCATTATTGACCTTTTTCAAAGGATTTAATCCAAACTCTGTACAGAGAAAAAGAAGGCACCGTGTATGTGTGTGTGTGTGTGTGTGTGTGTGTAAATCAGGTTAACTATGTTAGTACATTTAAATGACACTTATTTGAATACATTGAAGAAAATCACAAATATGTTTTTACTCATTAACTGGTGTTATTTTCTCCCCCACCCCCAAAGAATCAAAGCAAAAAGCATATTGGCAATGGATTAAAATTTTCTTTATTATTTTTAAAGGGAGATAAGTAAAAGATTATAAATTAGGGAGAGACACATTTCTAGAATATAATTTATGAAGGTAATTTGTTGTTTAAAATGTATCTATCATAAGAACTATGCTTAAGGTAATGATCAATGCCGCATTTTCTAAGATAATAAAAATACTTAGCTTGAAAAATATTTTAAAAGTCCAAGTAAAATGACTTAGCTTCATTTATGAAAAGATACAAAACACTTTAGATAAAATAATAGCTATGACATTAAACAAATATGCATTTTAAATATTCTTTTGAGAGATCATACATTTTGGACAAAGTAAGTTCAACTATTATCATTAAATGCATTTAAATGTTAAACCTTATAAAACTCATATTATATTATGCTTATTTCATTGCTAATCACACAATTTCCTATAATTTTTATGCACTTATCTAGTATAGGAATGGCCTCTAAACTCAGTAGTTAGGCAGTATATCTAATGTATCATTCTTTTTATAGTAAAATGTTTAAAACTGTGACTTAATTGGATTAAATGCCCATTCTCTTGATGTTGTCATCAATATTTGTCTAGAAAGTGAATTTGGAGTTTGATAGTATGAGAGGAAGGAAATATAATTACTTCGACATCTCTGAAAGGCAGTGAAATTTAGGAAGGTTAAATAATTTGGGGCTTTGTTATCCTACTGAATA
The DNA here is from genome assembly GCF_022682495.2 of Desmodus rotundus. Taxonomy (NCBI): domain Eukaryota; kingdom Metazoa; phylum Chordata; class Mammalia; order Chiroptera; family Phyllostomidae; genus Desmodus; species Desmodus rotundus. The sequence continues at coordinate 62,637,710 of NC_071392.1, forward strand.
GCATTATGTAATTACTTTGTACACTATTATTTTCACAAACCCCAGTTTCTTAAGAAAACAATAATTCTAAGATGAGAGTATAGTTTCAGCGAACACTGATTTGACAGTGATACAGTGTCCCTGGGAAGTTCTGTCTTCTATAGATAGTATTTTCAGCAATGACGTACAAATGTGCACTTTGCGCAAAAGCATGCAACATATTTGAGAATGTCCTGTTCAAAAGCGGGAACAGGTAAATTTTTTTAAAAAATCTTACCATCTATATTAACGGACTCTTTAAAACTCCATATATGCTTCAGTTTGATGTTTTCAACCAAATGAGACGACAGGAAAATTGGAAAGAGATAATAGCACTGAGGACAATCTTGCCCCTTGAATCTCGAGCTAGACACAGGAGCAAAATTAACGCGCTGGAGCCATCTTCTGACTGCTCGGAACTGCGACATCTCACAATGGATGCAACGTTAATAAGTTAGGTGGCCAGGAGCTCCCACAGACACGTCAGGTTTTTATATCCTATTTCTTTTCCCTAATGACCTGCCTTAATATGTGCTACACTTTGGTCTTCTCCTGTCTCCTTTCCCTCTTTCCGAAAAGAAGCAGAATGCAATTATTTGGATTTGGGTTTCATTTGTGACGGACTCTGAAAGAGAGCTGTCTGAGTCTACACAGGCAGAGATCTGGTGAAAGGAGGCAATTACCCAGAATTTCAGGCCCAAAATTTCACAAAGAGAACAAAATTCATACCTGCCATTGGGAGGGGAGGGAGTCAATCTAATTGACCCAGACTGAAAGATTTCTGAAGTTAATTGCTTTACTGAGGAAGAAAAAATGTTGAAAAAACATGTCCTATTTTAGAGCAATCTTCCTACTCTACATTATGTCTGGTTTCAGATGTGTTTGAAAGCTATTAAAACGTGTAAGCACTAAACAGCACAATAAGTAACTGGATGAAATACTGTATTGTGGACCAAAGTTAAAAAGCGCAGCTCCTGCTCAGTCTCAAATTCACGGGGCAACTGTGTCTATTTAACCTTTTGAAAATAATCAAGTTTAGTTTTTGCTAACATTCAGAGTAGATCCATATTGTCATAAATATATACCCAGAGAATGTTTACTTGAAACCTTCTCCTCCTGATATACCTGTAAGAGTGAGAACTGAGAGAAAACACACAAATGTGCCCTTTAGGATCCCGTGACTCGATGCAATATATTCCTCTTTATGATTTCAAATATTGATCAATTGCTCTGCACACAATTGTAAAATTTTTTCAGTATATTTCTATGAAATGCAGAAAATGTCAACACTGTAAAAAGAGCTTGCCATTAGACATTATTAATGAAAATACTAAAAAAAAACCCCACCCTGCTTAAAACTCGTCTAATTGCCCACATAACAATATATGTTGTGCTTAAATTAGGGGAAATTTGGAAGTAATACTGACATTTTATTTGTTGTCACATAGTATTTTACCTATGTTATATCTAAAGGTATGTTATTGCTCTATGTGTAAATAAGAAGA